>NC_081375.1:26306520-26621520 GCF_030684315.1 Stegostoma tigrinum
GAGGAGCAGGAAAGTCAACGTTTCAGGTCAGAACCCTTCTTCAGGACCGACGAGGGGTTCCAACCCAAGACATTGACTTTCCTGCTGCTCGGATGCTGCCTGACTCGCTGTGTTTTTCCAGCTCCACATTTTTTGACTACAGCTCAATCACGGGTGTGAGTGATGATCATTGAAGTAAAGAAACCAAAAGAAAACTGGGAAACTGAGGAGTTAAAAGGAAAATACCCTGGAATTTTTCTGGACTGTGTGGTACCAAGGTCCCACAGCCATAAGTTAAAACAAGAAGGGAAAACAAAAGAGAAAGATGAAAGAGTCGAGGTCCAGTTACTGGACACTCTGATGAAATGGTAAAGGATAAACCTTACCAGGTAGAGGATGAGGCAGAGGTGTTTAGTTCTGAAAGATTAGTGGAATTATAACAAAAAGATGAGACGATAAAGGATTTATATCATAATGTCTACTCAGAAAAGGAATCAAAATGTATTCCGGAATGCTATTACTTTAAGGATAAAATCTTAAGGTGGAAATGGAGACCTCGGCAGGTTAGTGCAGACGAGAAATGGCTGAAGTTCACCAGATTGTGTTGCCAGTAGAATACAGACAGGACGTATTGCGGGGGGCACACAAATTACTTGTAAGAGGTCTTCTAGGAGTGAGGAAGACTCAGGCCAAGATACAGAAAGATTTCTGTTGGCCTGGATTACATAAAGATGTAGTTGAATTTTGCTATACCTTTCATTTTGTCAGAAGGTAGGAAAGCCACAGGCAGTAATAAGACCAGTGCCTTTGATCCCAGTTCCTGCATTTGAAGAACCTTTCATGCAGGTTATGGTTGATTGCATAGGTCCCCTCCCTAAAACCAAAAGAGGGAACCAGTATTTGCTAACCATAATGAGTGTGTCTACCAGGCTCCTGGAGGCAATTCTATTGTGGAATGTCAAGGCATGAAAGATCATGGAGGAGTTGTTTGCTTTCTTTATCCATCATCGACTATCCAGGAGACTCAGTCAAACTCAAGGGTCCAATTTTACTTCCAAATTATTTAAGGAGGTCATAAATCGTTTAGGCATCAAACACTTTAAATCAAGTGCATACCACCCTGAATCCCAGGGAGCATTGGAAAGTTGATGTCAAACCCTAAAGAACATGCTGAGGGCTTATTGCCAGGATGACCCAACTGATTTGAATAAAGATATCCCATTTGTATCACTTGCTAATAGGGATGCTCCAAATGAGTCAACAGAGTTTCCTCCATTTGAATTGATATTTGGCCACCAAATAAGAGGGCCTTTAAAATTATTTTAAGGAAAAACATGTAGATCTGAAGTTGGAGATCTCACAGTTGGATTATGGACCTAGATGAAAGATAGATTAAACAGAGTAGGTGAATGAGCTAGACAGTATTTGAAAGTGACACAGCACCTAATGTAGCAAAAAACAGATAAGAAATCTAAAATTCAAATGTTTGCGTTTGGGGATAAAGTATTAGTGCTGTTACCAGTGGTAGGAGATGCCTTCAAAGCAAGGTTTATTGATCCCTTTCAGATTGAGAAGAAGTTAAGTAAGGTGAATTATCTGGTAAAGATGCCAGAGGGGTAAGAAACTAAGCAGGTATGTCATGTGAACATGCTTAAACTTTACTATGACAGGTATTGGTTACTGCCACTCAGAGTGAGGAATCACATTCAGATGACATAGACTTTAATGTGCCTTAGAATATATTAAATAATGAGGACATCCTTAGGGAACAGGGTAAAGTTTTGAGCTGCCTGCCCCAGGAATAGCAAGCTGAATTGAAAGACTTGTTCCAGTGCTACGAGATATACATAGTAATTGAATGGGTAGGACTAAAACAATAGTGCATGAAGATGATGTAGGGAATGTTGTTCCAATAAAACAACACCCATACAGGCTTAATCCTTTCAAAGCAGAACCAGTTCAGAAGGAAGTAGAAGCGATGCTCTAAGAAGACATCAAAAAGCCGTGTCAAAGCTAGTTGAGTTCACCGATCATTTTGGTTCCTAAACCTGATGGTATTTAATGATTCTGCACAAATTATTGAAAGGTCAATGCCGTGATCAAATCTGACTCATACCCAATTCCAAATCTGAAGGACTCTGTGGTAAATGTAGGACAAGCCACTTACATCATAAAGTTGGATTTACTTCATGGTTACTGGCAAGTACCTTTGTCGGAGAGAGTGAAAGAAGTTTCTGCTTTAGTAACCCCAAATGGGTCATATCAATTTAAAGTAGCGACCTTTGAAATGAAAAATGCACCAGCCACTTTTCAAAGATTTTTGAACAGAATTGTTGCAGGACTGACTAATTGTGCCGTCTACAAAGATGACTTTGTGATCTTTAGCCATTCGTGGAAAGATCACGTAGAGAATTTGGCAGAACTGTTTGAGAGACTCTGGGAGACAAAGTTGGTCATAAACTTGGCAAAAACAGAATTCGCAAAGGTGGAAATGATGTTCTTAGGTAACATCATTGGACATGGACGGGTGACACCTAGGAATGTGAAGACGAAGGCCATTGAGGAATTTCTAAGACTATCCTCGAAGAAGGAAATTTTTAGGATTAAGCGGATTCTACAGGAAATTTGTACCAAACTTTTGTAGTGTAGTGGCACTGTTGACAGATTTGTTTAAAAAGAACACAAAATTTCGGTGAACAGAACAATGCCAGGAGGCATTTGAGAATTTAAAAACAGTGTTAACCATCACACCAGTTTTAGCCATGACAAATTTCTTGAAACCTTTTAAATTCGCCTTCGATGCAAGTGATGTAGGTATTAGAGCTTTGTTGTTATAGGAGGAGGAAAGTGGAATTGAAAAGCCAATTGCTTATTTTTCAAAAAACTCAATATCCACCAGAAAAGATATTCAACCATTTAAAAAGAATTATTGAATTTGGCACTAGCTTTACAATATTTTGATGTTTGGGTTGCAAACAATGCATCAGAGACAGTTATGTATACTGATCATAGCCCTATGACATTTCTGGAAAGATTTAAGGACAAGAACACCAGATTATTTTGTTGGAGTCTCATGTTACAAGCATTCAGTTTACAGATTTTGCATGTTGTGGGTGATGATAATGTTATTGCAGGTGTTTTATTGCTGTTTTAAAAGAAAAATGTTTATATAAGATAGAAATGGTAGCGTTCAATGTAATGCATAAATGGAATTAGTATAAAATATGTAACTCTAGATTAATGAGTTATAGATCTGGTAACATATTGTAGTAATCTAGGAATAAGGTTTAGAGTAAAAGTTTTTAAAACAAAGCCATCTCTTCACAATGATGGATCATTTTTGTTTACTTAAGGGGGAAGATGTTGCACAGTTGGGCAGACTATTTGTGGATTAGGAGGTAGGAAGTTAGAATTTGGCGTTTGTAAAATGCTAGGGGGAATGCAGTGCCAAAAAACAGATGATGTGCTTTTTCTAAGTTCAGAGATTCAAAAACGATATCTGTGGACAGCGGCTGTGGCTTCGAAGGTACACAGAGAGCACCTGAATTGAAATATTTATATGAGAAGGTAGTACAGTTAGCAGGCCAAGCAGCAGCTTTGTTTTGTTACCAAGACAACAAGTTTTGAATTTAGCCAATCAATTTGAAACAGGTACCCAGATACCAAAAAAACAACTAAATTTAAATCTCTTGGTTTTGACAACAAATGACCAATCCTGTTAGAAGAAATATTGATATGTCATCAATTGTATAAAAGAAGAGGGCAGCTGGGCAAAGGCAGGAGGGTGAACTGCCATCTGCCAGACTTAACAGCTCTCAGTTCTTAGAGAAAGCACTATTTATTTACAACAGTACCGCGACACTCCGAGCTGAGATTCCTGACAGAAGAATTCAAGGAGAAAGCATTCCTGACAGAACATTTGATGGAAAAGGCACAAAGCATTCCGGAAGACATGTAATCTGGTTATAATTTTGAGAGACTAAATTCATTTTTATATAGACACCTGGGACTTGTATTTACTGGAACAGCTTACTATTAGAATCTTGTTTTATTCGGGAATATTTGTAGTTGTAAGGGCTGTATTAAATTTGTTAATAGTTTAGTTAATTTGTCCACTGTTAGATTTAGATAAATAAATTGTTACTTGAGGAATGCAAAGTGAATATCAAGGATTTATTTACCCTCTAGAAGTTGATGAAAGACAGATTATGTGACTTTTCACACTCCTACAGATTATCGGGTGAGGTGCTCTTCTAAGGATGTTTTGGTTTTAGTTCTCAGAGTGAGGAGGGTTCAGCCTCCACATTGTTTATGTTTTCCAGTGAAATATCAAAACAACAGGGTTTAAAATTTTAGTGAATTCTTAATTAAACATGTATAAAATGAAAATGTAGACCCAGTCAGAAATTTGCTTGGATGTTCTTCAAAAACCTTGTGTTACCAATGTGTTTGTTATGTCAGGTATGCCTTGCTTTTAAATAATTTCCTTCCATTTTTCTGCTTCTAGCAAGATGACTGAAGCATAAAGATGTCACATACTTCTTTTCAAGGGTAATTGCTAGGTCTCACAGATATCTTCTTTCTGCAGGTCTCCACCACGGCCAAGTCCCGGTAGCCTCCATTATTCAGACGAGGATGTCAGCACAAAATATAATGACCTAATCCCAGCTGAGAGCAGCAGTTTGACCGAGAAACCCTCCCTATCAGACTCTCAGGTAAGCATCGATCTTTCAGGAATGCTGTGTTCCCCAAGATTGCCAGAGTAAGCATGGAAATGTAAAATCATGATCCATACTGCACTCACTGTTAGAGGACATGCTTCTTCCAATTTCATCAGTTGTATTCACATCAGTAAGTTTGTTTCCAAAGGCAGGACAAATATTCTGTGAATCAGAACCTGTGTACCACGAGGGGCAGAGCACCCTTATGGCAGACAAGTGCATTTTGACGATAGAAACTCATAGATCATAAAGAAAACTTGTGATGTTCCTTAACTACTCAGAAATGATAAATATAATCGTATTTAGTAAAATGCTTTCAGAATAATAGGCTAGATGTAAGAAAAATTTATTCAAGAAGAAATAATACAGAGTACACAATACTACACTCAAAGTGCTCCAAAATTCCTATCGTATTTTCAGTAGCTCCTGATTGAGTCTTTGTAACACGTCACATTACAGATAAATTTAGTCCTGGTTGAGGCAGTATGAAACATGTAACTGGGAATCATACAGCTCTTCAATCACTTTTTTTATGATTAGATGTTACATTAGCTTCAACTAGTCAAACAATTTGCTCTCAATGAGCAGTCTATTAAGTATAATTAATTTTTACTCAAGTAAATATAGTCTGAACTGTCATCACTTGACCACTCAATGGTTTGCTTGTTTTTCATATCTCATTGTAAGTGAAGTCATGGTTTTCTGAATGGTAAGACCTGAAGGTAACATGATTCCTATTGTTTATTGAAGGAGCAATAACTTAATTAGCTTGAATTCATACGCTATTGGAGTTTTGGCTCAAATTGTCTAACTGTGACTTTCTTGCACTATCATAAATGTTTGAGTAAAATTATCCAGTGAGTAGGTAAGCTTTTATAGACCAGAAAAGTGTCAGGTTTGATCTTCATTCTGCATTGAGGTAATTTCAGCTAAACAATGATAAACATCCTTATAATGTATCTCCCAGTGCCCTGTTTCTCCGTGCTGTCCAATACCCTTGTGAGAAAAATAACAGCTTACCAATGCTCATATTATGAAGCCTTAAACATGAATAATAGATGCCTGAGTAGGGGAGCATAGGGACTCTGTGACTTCATAATCCAGAAAAAGAGTTGACAATTTCCAACAGGAGGCAACAGTGTTATGTGATGGAAAAGAAGTAAAATAATAGATTTTGTTATTATTATTTTGTTTATTAAAAGTAAAATGTCCAGAGCTAGTTGCTGCAGGTGGTGGGCAATGGCCACTCCATTGGGTCCATCCAGAGAAGCTAGAAGGTGAGAGGGACAAGAGGACCAGGCGGCCACTGCTGCAAGAAGGAGACTAGATAACCTATTCATGAGGTTTGGTAGCTGTAGGTTGTGGGAAGTTCGATAACTGTGAAGTGAGCTGCTATATTTATATGGGGAGATTATGCTAAAATCATGGATGGGAACAGAGTAATGTGGGAGAGGGGTTTGTCCATGATCAGGAGCACTTCAGTTGTCGGGGTAATAGTACATGATGTCACAACTCACTGGGATAGTGCTATTCCTATAATCAATACAAAAGTTAAAGGTTTTCAAATAAGTACACAATAATCCCCCTATTTATCTGATTGTCAAACCAAGGCTGATAGAAAGCATGGACCAGGTTTCTGTACGTAAGAAAAATTATTAGTTATTGCAAGTAATTAGACTCTAGTCACAGAGTCCCTATGCCCCCATACCTAGGCATCTATTATTCATGTTTAAGGCTTCATAATATGAGCATTGGTAAGCTGTTATTTTTCCTACAAGACTATATAGTAAATGGTGATGCCCTTTCAAACACACACACACACAAAAACTGGAAGGTAGTTTATTTGCCGAGATAATCATTATCCTGGTGAGAAGGGAGCTTCTCAGTCATCTTTTTCCAGATGCTTCCAAGCCACACAAGGTGTTCGGGTTCATTTATGAAAGGCCAGTGACTTAATTTACTGTTAAAGCAAAGATGAATTCATTTTCTTCAGATTTAAAATTGCATTTGACTGCAACACCGTAGACAACTGTTGTTTTGGTGATCAATTTACCTCCCTGTCTTGTTCCCAGTCTCAAGCTATTCAGTTACCCAAGAACCAATTACAATATTGTTGGTGGCAAAAGGCTTTTAGTATTGATAATTGGTCACTAATCCATAAACCAATCAACCCCTTGTTTCCACCCAGCTGCATCTGTACCCAATCCCTTGGCTCCAAGTCATTTGCAAACCAAACTTCAGTGGCTGCTGATTCAAATTGCTGTTTACACGCTGTTTACAATGAGTATCAGCAATTCTTTAAATTTGTCTTTTAAAACAGTACCTTCTCATTTGAGTCCACAGTTGTAAAAAGCATAAAAATAATATAACATGATCTTTACAATGACCACACTTTGTGGTCACCTCATATTGCTAAGGGCTGGGATTGGAATGGGGAGTGGGAAGTGGGGAGTGGGAAGATGGGCAGGTGCAGACTATTTATAGACATGTTGCGTGGGGACCTGGGATAGTGTGAAGCTTACGAGGTTCATAGGAAGGGGATCCAGATTTCTAGGGTCTCAATAACTTGTGTATGCAGGGGCTGGAAACCACTGCCGAAAGAGTGATCACTGACAGCTTTCATCATGCTGGAAATCTGAAGTACATAGTCGTTAAGAAAATGGCTGTGACTATACCTTGTGCAGGCAGAGGAAGTATCTTGCCCTGAAAGGGAGCTGCTACAGAAACCAGTGATGTGACGCCCTTTGGGGGGCTACAAAATGACACACAGACAAGCACTGTTCAGTACACAGAACTGTGGGCTTCCTACTCCTGGTGGATCTTAATGCATTGGCTCCCTGTGTGCTGTACCCCCTGCCCCACACATTGCTAACCATTTCATTCAGCACCAGCTCTTTTGCATACAAGGTAAGGGAAAAATTAGGAATGTTTGACAAGAGAGGCAATCGTGCCAGTAGAAGTGATGTCAGGTAATAAATGTATTTCTGCAAAAATGCCTGAAATAACCTTACTCCCATTGATAAACTATTCATTGGATAAGTGAAATATAAAATATTTTAAAGGATGAGGAAGAACTACCAGACCCTGGCTTTCAAACAGGATAGATGAAGACAAATTTAATTTATTTAAAATGGATAGATGAGTTTTAAGTAACTCCCAAGACTAAAATACAGCCTTCAAGCCTCTGGGTTGAAAGTGGGCATTGTTTTTCTCGTGAACCTTAATGGAAAGTTATTTGACCTGTTTGTTTATTTCTGACTGACATTTAGTTGCTGTTAAACTTTATTGTCATCCTATGTTGAATTTAATATCAAGCAGCATGGAATTCAAGTGTCACCTTGATGGTAAATAAGACAAACTGTTCAGAAGATGAGCAATTCAGAGTACAATCACTTGATTGATTATTGAGATGAAGGGGTTATGAGTAAAAATTGTAGAGGCTGGGACTGTATCCATTGGAGTTCAGAAGAATGAGAGCTGAACTTACTGAGACATGTAAGATTCAGAGGGCACTTGCCAGGGAGGAGCTGAAAGGCAGCTTCCCCTTGTGACAGAGATTGGAACGAGGGGATACAGTTTCTCTCAGTTGTGAGACAGCAGTGGCGGCAAGGTAATTGAACTTTTTTTAGAATATATGTAGGTAGATTGGTGGCTAATAAGGGAGTCAAAGGGATATTAGGAGTAAACAGGAAATGGAATTGACTCCAATGTCAGATCAGCTATGACTGTACTGAATCGCAGAGCAAGTCTGAGGGGTGAATGGCCTATTTCTGTTCCTAATTCATATATTTGTTTGTCTTATGGTCTTTAAATTGAATAGTAGATTGTAGCTGAAAAACTCTTGCAATTTCACCCTCAGTTCAATAAACTCATCCAAATTGCTGATGACCGAACTCTCATGTGTTCAAGGTTAAAGCTTATCCCAATGGCCTTATTAATCTTAAAGTAAATGACAAAGCTCCAATCTAATTATGGAAAGATGCATATCATGTCAAAGCAGTAGGTTTGACTAGTCAATGACCATTATTTGAATACTAGAAAAGCACAACAGCTTTCAATATGTACTTCTATTTTTGTTATTTTTTTAAACAAATGCATAGTTTATGTTTTGTTCTCTACTTTTTCTTTCATTTCTAGAGACACCATCATTATTTAATACAAATACTGGTAGACACTACCTCCACCACTGAAGATGGATAGAAATAAGACTTTCAGTTCTCTTTATTATCCCATTTTTTAAATAAAAAAGCTTAACTAAAGGAGAACAATGGTCAAATTGCAATAAAATTTGATACACTTATAAGATATTGCACCAGAGAGAAATGATTAGTTTTTGGGAAAGATCTGGATCCTCACATCCAAAAACATTGGATTTTCTTTTCTTGTTCAGAATTTTGTGCACCGCTTTATTTAGAATGTTGTCACTTGTCTTAGCAGCAGTGTTTTCAGAGCAGCATATTTGAACGTCGGCTTCAGACAACTGAAAAAGCATTTTCAGCATCAGACAACTGTAAATAAAAGGATCAGAAAGGACAACACAAAATTATAAAGAAGAGATAATAATGTAAGCTTAATCTGTTGGCTCATTGGGTGAATTTCTACCTCACAGAGCCAGCAAAGAAACTTGAAAGGACAATCCAAATGCATCAATTATTTAAAATTATATCTTATTAAATTTGTATTTTGAGATGTAATGCCATAATGAGAACTTCCTGGTAAGATTATTACTCAATTAAGAAATCTTTAATGTGAATCTCTTTGCATGCACATGTACATAGTACCTATCTAATATAAATTAGGAGAAGAAATGATAGTAAGATGATTTGTCTATATCCTGACCTATCACTATTTGAATACCTTTTCAAATTAAACTTTTAAACATTTTCTCATATTACATTCAACTTTTCTTTTAATATCAAAATAGGTGTAATAATCTATTCAAATTCCTATTTTTTATCCAACCTGTATTGCATAAGTAGTTTTATACCATAGCCCCAAATCCATTTTTACCATGACTGGAAAAGCTGGACCTCTGCCATATTTTTTCAACACTAACAAACATTCACTACTTCCCACATCCAAGAAAACTTCTTTTTTAAATCCAAAATATATTGTGCAATGAATAAACAAAGGCATCCGAAGCATTCATTAAGAAATGAAAACATCCATTTTCTGATAAAAATCTGGACTTCACAGTGAGCCAAGTATGTTTGCATAGGATACTAGAACAATATTGTTCCTTTCCCCTAAGCAGTTCCTGTTTTAAAAATTGTTACCTTTTGTTTTGGTGATTGCAATGGTTACATCGTTGGCAGGAGTCCTTTGACAACACGTTCCAAACCCATTGCCTCTACTCTCTGGAAAGATGATAGAATGATGACTTATTAGAACACCACTGAGTTCCCCTCCAAGCCATATACCAACCTCACTTGAAACAATAACATCATTCCTTCATGGTTGCTGGGTCAAAAACCTGGAACTCCCTTCCTACAGCATTGTGTGTGTGTATCAGCTGTACCATGTGGATCACAATGGTTTCAACATGAGGCACATTAACACCTTAAGAGATATTTGAAAGGGCAACAAGTGTTGGCCTTGTCAGTGGCTTTCACATCTAATGAATTAATATAATAAATTACAGTAGCAATAAGGTAGATTAGGGTTTTCCCTGCCTATAAATATACTTCATCTTAAGCTTCAGAAAACTGCGTTCAACTGAAAGCAACACACATCTTTTCAGGAAACGCCTCCCCCTCTCTCCCTATTTATTTCAGAATCCCCTTCCCCTCCCCCTTTCTGAAGAAGGGTCCAGACCCGAAATGTCAGCTTTCCTGCACCTTTGATGATGCTTGGCCTGCTGTGTTCATCCAGCTATATCACCTTGTAGTCTGTGAATAGCATTGCTAATTTATACCAAGTCATGATTGTTCGTGTTGTTAATTCACATCCATCGACTTGAAAATATGATGCTACTACAGCAGATGTCCTTTAAGTGGTCTAGAGGACTAGAGGGGTCTGTGGTAATTTTATACAGCCGTGGAACAATAAGTGCTTGTGTTCTTAAAATCACTTATGAACTCCACAGGAAAATGAAAACGTATGCTGGTTTTGGGGGTTGATAGGGTGGTGGTTGCTCAAGCATTCATAATGAGATGGTATGCAATTATTTCCAGAGAATCAAACTTCTGTTTCTACTCAGATGGCCTCATTAGGATTGTTCTACAGGACTCAAAGAATGATTCATCTATTGAGCTCAACCGACCGTGTACACACAGTTGCAAAGGGGATCACCAATAGGGTTTCTTTATCTCAAACACATAAAAACTGTTGATAATTGTGGTTCAGTTTGAGGTAAATGTCAAGCTTTCAGGTAAACTCAAAATTCAATTTTATAATAAGCAGTACAAAATGTCTGTGCCCTCAAGGAAAGGGCATTCATCCACCTGCAGGCTTTGTTTGATTGACATCTGTATTTCCTTGTACAATAATGGATTACACTTCCTTTGATGTAATTTTTCATTACTTGTGAAGGTCTAAAATTCATGATGACTGGATGGATGTTCCAGTAAAAGGAGGTGGACCTTTTAGACTGTGAGCCTCACAATCTGTCTGCCTCCATTGCCAACTTGGGGTCCAACTCACAGGAACAAGACTATGGCAGAATGAGGTACCTTTACCAGAGATAGAATTGTGGAATTGAGAACTTTCCCAATGCCTGTCTCCATGATGAAAATTTGGTCCTATGACAGGGTTTGATAGGATCCACATCAAAAATGATGTTTCTACTTGAAGGGGAAAATAGTCCTAAGTGTCATAAAGGCAACAGTCACCAAGGAATCCATTAGAGAAGCCAGGCAAATTGCTTTACCCGGGAGTGGTTAAATTTTGGGACTTGTTACCACATGGAGTAGTTGAAACGATTATTATCTCCATGCATTTAAGATCATTCTTGATGAATGCATAAGGGACAATGAAATAGATGAATATGTTCATGGAGCTAGATTAAGAAGGAATGAAAAGGCTCATGTGAAAAATGAACACGAGCATAATCCTAGTTAATAAAATGTGAGGCTGGATGAACACAGCAGGCCCAGCAGCATCTCAGGAGCACAAAAACTGACGTTTCGGGCCTAGACCCTTCATCAGAGAGGGGGATGGGGTGAGGGTTCTGGAATAAATAGGGAGGGGGTGAGGCAGACAGAAGATGGAGATAAAAGAAGATAGGTGGAGAGGAGAGTATAGGTGGGGAGGTAGGGAGGAGATAGGTCAGTCCAGGTAAGACGGACAGGTCAAGGAGGTGGGATGAGGTTAGTAGGTAGGAGATGGAGGTGCGGCTTGAGGTGGGAGGAAGGGATGGGTGAGAGGAAGAACAGGTTAGGGAGGCAGAGACAGGCTGGACTGGTTTTGGGATGCAGTGGGTGGAGGGGAAGAGCTGGGCTGGTTGTGTGGTGCAGTGGGGGGAGGGGACGAACTGGGCTGGTTTTGGGATGCGGTGGGGGAAGGGGAGATTTTGAAGCTGGTGAAGTCCACATTGATACCATTGGGCTGCAGGGTTCCTATGCGGAATATGAGTTGCTGTTCCTGCAACCTTCGGGTGGCATCATTGTGGCACTGCAGGAGGCCCATGATGGACATGTCATCTAAAGAATGGGAAGGGGAGTGGACATAGTTCAGGACTGGGAGGCGCAGTTGTTTATTGCGAACCGAGCGGAGGTGTTCTGCAAAGCGGTCCCCAAGCCTCCGCTTGGTTTCCCCAATGTAGAGGAAGCCACACCGGGTACAATGGATACAGTATACCACATTGGCAGATGTGCAGGTGAACCGCTGCTTAATGTGGAAAGTCATCTTGGGGCCTGGGATAGGGGTGAGGGAGGAGGTGTGGGGGCAAGTGTAGCATTTTCTGCGGTTGCAGGGGAAGGTGCCGGGTGTGGTGGGGTTGGAGGGCAGTGTGGAGCGAACAAGTGAGTCACGGAGAGAGTGGTGTCTCCGGAAAGCAGACAAGGGTGGGGATGGAAAAATGTCTTGGGTGGTGGGGTCGGATTGTAGATGGCGGAAGTGTCGGAGGATGATGCTTTGTATCCGGAGGTTGGTGGGGTGGTGTCTGAGAACAAGGAAGATCCTCTTTGGGCGGTTGTGGTGGGGGCGGGGTTTGAGGGATGTGTTGTGGGAAATGCGGGAGACGCGGTCAAGGGTGTTCTCGACCACTGTGGGGGGAAGGTTGCGGTCCTTGAAGAACTTGGACATCTGGGATGTGCGGGAGTGGAATGCCTCATCCTGGGAGTAGATGCGGCGGAGGAATTGGGAATAGGGGATGGAATTTTTGCAGGAGGGTGGATGGGAGGAGGTGTATTCTAGGTAGCTGTGGGAGTCGGTGGGCTTGAAATGGACATCAGTTACAAGCTGGTTGCCTGAGATGGAGACTGAGAGGTTGAGGAAGGTGAGGGATGTGCTGGAGATGGCCCAGGTGAACTGAAGGTTGGGGTGGAAGGTGTTGGTGAAGTGGATGAACTGTTTGAGCTCCTCTGGGGAGCTAGAGGCGGCGCTGATACAGTCATCAATGTAACGGAGGAAGAGGTGGGGTTTGGGGCCTGTGTAGGTGCAGAAGAGGGACTGTTCCACGTAACCTACAAAGAGGCAGGCATAGTTGGGGCCCATGCGGGTGCCCATGGCCACCCCCTTTGTCTGTAGGAAGTGGGAGGAATCGAAAGAGAAGTTGTTGAGGGTGAGGACGAGTTCGGCTAGGCGGATGAGGGTGTCGGTGGAGGGGGACTAGTCGGGCCTGCGGGACAGGAAGAAGCGGAGGGCCTTGAGGCCATATGCATGCGGAATACAGGTGTATGGGGTCTGGACGTCCATGGTGTAAATGAGGTGTTGGGGACCAGGGAACTGGAAGTCCTGGAGGAGGTGGAGGGCGTGGGTGGTGTCACGGACGTAGGTAGGGAGTTCCTGGACCAAAGGGGAGAAAATAGAGTCCAGATAGGTGGAGATGAGTTCGGTAGGGCAGGAACAGGCTGAGACAATGGGTCGACCAGGGCAGGCAGGTTTGTGGATTTTGGGAACGAGATAGAAACGGGCCGTGTGGGGTTGGGGAACAATGAGGTTGGAGGCTGTGGGTGGGAGGTCCCCTGAGGTGATGAGGTCATAAATGGTGTTGGAGATGATGGTTTGGTGCTCGGGTGTGGGGTCATGATCGAGGGGGCGGTAGAAGGTGGTGTCGGAGAGTTGGCGTTTGGCCTCAGCGATGTAGAGGTCAGTGCGCCATACTACCATGCACCACCCTCGTCTGCGGGTTTGATGGTGAGGTTGGGGTTGGTGCGGAGGCCTGTCCATTCTGCGGGGGAGAGGTTGGAGTCAGTGAGAGGGGTGGAGAGGTTGAGGCGGTTAATGTCTCGACGGCAGTTGGAGATGAAGAGGTCGAGGGAAGGTAGGAGGCCTGGGGGTGGTGTCCAGGAGGAGGACTTGTGTTGGAAGCAGGCAAAGGGGTCAGTGGAGGGAGGGTTAGGTTCCCGGTTGAAGAAGTAAGCGTGGAGGCGAAGGTGGCGGTAAAACTGCTCTATGTTCAACCGTGACTGGTATTCATTGATGTGTGGTTGTAGGGGGGATAAAGGTGAGCCCCTTACTGAGGACTGACCGTTCGTCCTCAGTCAGTGAGAGGTGTGGTTGTAGGGGGACAAAGGTGAGCCCCTTACTGAGGACTGACCGTTCGTCCTCAGTCAGTGAGAGCATAATCCTGTTGGCTTAAATGTTTTGGTGTTATGTAGGCTATGTAATACTATGTAAATCTGGTTGACTTCATTGGGAGTACAACTATTTGTAACCATAGTACAGACTGATTATTTACTAACCTCGTTTCTAATTGAATAGCTGTTGCATTTTAACTTGTTCCCTCAGATATAATTTGGCATTGTTGCATTATAGACTCAGATGTGAAGTAAACGTTGAAATGTACTGCTGTTGCAGTTGTTTATTCAGTACGGGCTGTAACATGTTAGAATATTGTGTTGATGTCAAGGTAGCTGTTTTTGCAAGGTTTGTCAGCAGGGTTGCTCTGATTAAAATAAATATCTGTCCTGTGAATTGCACTATTATTAAAATATGATGATCTTTGATTTAGATATGTGTTGCTCAAAGGGGTGGAACAGTCAGTTGTATTTTAACTTGTCTATTGATTTGACAAATGTACAGTACAGAAAAGCAAAACATTGAGGATACTGGAAATCCAAACTAAAAACAGAAAATGCTGGAAGTACACAGCAGATGAGACAAGATCTGTGGAGAAATATGGATTTAACATTTCAGCTTGATGATTTTTCATTAGAACTGGGAAAATTTACAGAGTTAATAGATTTTGAGTAAAGGGAAAGCGGGTCAAGGATAAAGGAAAAGTCTGTGGTAGGGTGAAAGCTGAGAGTTTGAATGACAGAAATGTTTGCATTACAGGACCAAAGGTAATCATGATGGATCAAGAAAAATAATAAAAGATATATCTAGAACAGGTATGCAAATGTCTTAAAGAGAAAAAGGAAACAAAATAAAGGAATCTAGTACTGAAAATAGAATGCGATCTTGTGAGAACTGCAATACAGTACTGTAGAAATCTTCCCTGAGGAGCTCATCATTACAGATTTCTGAAAGTCATGTTGTTCTGTAATTGTAATTAACCTAACATCACAATTTTCAATGGGTTGCCAAAGAACGAGTACATTTCACAGCCTTTAAATTTGCACATCAACTTGTTATCATGGTGCATACATTTTGTACCTACATATGCTCCATTTAGTGAGATCTATCCATTTCTGGAAGTCTACAGGTGCTTACACACTCCATTCGTAAACTTGAATGCAATATTCAGCAATATTAGCTGTGCCACTTTGAGATTATCTGAAAATGGCCATGCTATAATATCACAATTTTCAGAATTAAGAGCCTGAAAAGAGAAATGAAAATCTCATACAGTATCTTCCAGTCCAAAATTTTGTGGTAGATATTATGGTATTTGTCACCTTGGCATAAGAAAATTTAATCAAATTTGAGTCATAATATTTGACACTCAGAACAACAATACCTGAGCATATCTTAGTTTCTGCTTCTAATCCAAGCTGCCCTTACCTAACAGTTCCTAATTCTTCTGATCCATGTGCTCGGCCAACAGGAGAAATACATTCAGAGATAATGGGAACTGCAGATGCTGGAGAATCCAAGATAATAAAATGTGAGGCTTGATGAACACAGCAGGCCAAGCAGCATCTCAGGAGCACAAAAGCTGACGTTTCAGGCCTAGACCCTTCATCAGAGAGTCTCTGATGAAGGGTCCAGGAGAAATACATTCTTGGCATTGCAAAATATTGTTGAGCACTCTTCCCACTCTTTTTTTAACTTGTTGAACATATTGTACTATCCTAACTGACTAGGAATCTTCTTTCTAAACTTAAAAATCTGAAAAGTTCTTTTAATAATTCAGAAAAACAGAACCTCTATCCAAGTGCAGAATCTAAAAGCACATATCTAAAATTAAACCATTAAGCAGTTACCTACGTGCAAGAAGTTCCTCTTTAATGTTTAAAATTTACCTAAAAATACAGTACAAATGAGTATTAAAAATGCCCATCAGATACACATACTACATGTATCCCTGAATTAGGGATATGTAAAAGAGTAATAGGTGGAACTGGAGACAAAATAAACGCTATAATTCTGCAGCAGGTCATGAAGTTAACATGCAAGTGATTTGCATTAGTTTAATGACCAAGTATTTGGGTGAAATGTTGGGGCTGGCCTTTTATTTCTATTCAGCTGATAGCTAATCAGAAGCTTTAGTTCTTGCTTAAGGAGATGTACAAGTCTTACACCATTGTTTCATATCAGAAAACTAATGGATATCTTACTTCCAAAGATATGCATGCAGACAGTACTTTATCAACAAAGGACAGGGCAGGGGAAAAGATAAATTTAAAAATCTAAATGATGTTTGCATTTCTCAGTTGTGCTACTTAAAAAATTCCAGTCTGGCTGACATGCTTAATGAATTTCCTTGAACAATTTGAAAGGTTTCATCCTATCCTTTGAATAAAACATTAAGAACAGATTATTTCACAGTTCTGCAGAGCTTCAAGAAATGCAGTGCCAGTGTGCTTTTCTCCACTTCTGGAGGATCAACAGAAAGAGACCAATGGTTTTTGTGATTTTATTCACTATTGTCTGAAATTATGAATAGTTGCCTTCTTTACATTGTATCTCTCGTGTTCCTTAACAACAAAAGCAAATATGGCACCTTTAAACATAATGAAACATTGGAAGATACATCACAGGAGCATGATAAAAGAAAAGTATGACACTGAAGCTTCTGAAGAGACATTGGATCAAGTGACTAAAAGCTTAGTCAAAGAGGATGATTTAAGGAGTGGCTTAAAGGAGGAAAACAAAGTGGAGAAGTATATCCAGAACTTAATACTTATGTAGCTAAAGAAAGAATGCCCACCAGTGATGGGCCAATAAACTTTGAGGGAATTCAAAATGCCAGAAGTAGATGGCACCAATATCTCAGAGGGTCATGTGATTGGAGGATATTAACAAAATAGGTAGGGGCAAGGCTATGGAAAGATTTGAAAACAGGGATCAGGATTTTAAAATCAGAATGGTTCCTGGCCAAGACAAAATATGTGTGAATGAGCACAGAGGTGAAAAGGGAGGAAGGAAAGGAGGTGATGCAAGTTAGGACATCACCTACAGACATTTGGATGACCTGAAGTTTATGGAGGATAGACTGAGTGAAACCAGCTAGAAGTGCATTGAAGTAGTCAATATTTAGAGTTAACAAAGATATAAATGAGAGTTTCAACAGCAGATGAGGTGAAATGTGAGATCCACTAGAGATAGCCTTATTGATGGTGAGATTATAAGGCAGAAGTTCAGCTTTGGGACAGATAATGACAGCAAGGTTGTGATCATTCAGGCTTACTTTCAGATTGTTGTCAGCTAGAACCATGGGGTTTGGAGTTGGGACTGAAAACTATTATTTCAGTCTTCCCAATATGTAATCGGAGGAAATCTTTGCGTATCTAGAATTGTATGTCTGATAATCAGTTTGATAATTTTTCAACAGTGGAGGGGTTGAGAGAGTTGGCGGTGAAATGGAATTGAACGTTGTCAACATACATGTGAAAACTTAAAACATGCTTTTGAATGACATTACTGAAAGGCGACATGTAGATGAGATGGAGGAGGGGGGTGCCAAGAATCCTTGAGGGGATAGACATAAGGGTGTGAGTGCAAAAAGAGAGGCCAATGCAAGTGACACTCTGAGTAGAATTATGTTGCTAAGAATGGAACAAATTAAAGTAAGTCCCACACAGTTGGCTGGCAGTGGAAAGTATTTGGAGGAAGACATTGATCATGTCAAAGCCTGCAGTCAGGTCAAGATGAGAAGGGAAAATAGACCTTTGCCACAGTCACATGGAATATCAATTGTGACTTTGATCAGTTCCATTTCAGTAACATACAAACACAACATTTGTTGTAAAACCCTGTGATGAAAACTGTCTGGTCCTGCACGCCAATCAGTCTTTCGCAACTTTATTTTCCTTATTACTGCCAATTTTGGTGAGTCTACATCCCCTATTCAATTGTTTCAATTTATTTTAAAATAATTTGGGCTTACAAATACAGTATAATATTTCCCTTAAATATGCATCTTCTGTCTATAATAGAGTCTTTAAAAACTCCATCAATTAAGAGTTGCTTTAGCTCCCTGCTGAAGCTCAATGCAAGGACTAATCAGTGCTCATTTGTTGACATTTTGGGCATGTTGCCGATGGCCTTCAGCAAAGGATTGCTCTATCACAAGGACGTAGCCCAGTGCAATACACAGTGATCACCTGAAAAAAATTTTCAACTGAAATCAGATCTGTCTGCTTTCTGCAGTGATTTTTAAGGTCTACGTGTTTTATTTGAAAGGACTAAATCTTTTCAAAGTGACTAATTGAAGCTTTTGCAGTTGCTGTTACTCTTATACAATTGCACAAAGATAATCTGTTTACTGTATGCAACTACAATTCCTGACCATTAACACAGGTTACAACTTGTCAACATCCCCCTTGTTCATATCTAATGAATAATTGACATTTCAATGTTGGCTAAATATTCACAGATCAATGCGTTTTTTTTTCCTTTCACAATAACTCAATTGGATAATTCCATTATATAAACTTGATGAAATTGGCAGCAGGTGTTTTGGGCAGGGTTTTTGTATTATCCGGGATGGAAACCGATGGGCAGGTGCATAATTTTGCTCTGCCAGCTGATGAAATTCTGAACATCATTTTGCACAAGGATGGAAGGAGGGGCCCAGCAAACACCCAATTCAGATCAATGTACAATTAAGCTTGTTAATGTGTTTGTCAGCTTGTAAATAGACAGTTTGCAATTTTTATAGAAAATCACAGGATCCATTTTAGATCTGGAACAGTCCTTGGGGAAGTTGGCAGCAAGACTATGGGAAACAAATTAAGGCCAGTCTGTAAGCGCAAAAAAAGGGCACACAGTTGACTATCAGGTGAATAACTCTAGCAGTGCAAAGGATCATGGCAAGCATGAACAATTTTTTTTCATTCACTTGTGGAATGTGGGCATTGCTCGTGCAGCTAACTTTTTTCATATTCTTAATTGATCTGCAGAAGTTAGTCATGAGCAACCCTTTCGAACCATTGAGGTCTTTGAGTGTACATATACCCTTAATGATGTACGGAATTTTGATCCTATGACACTGGAAGAATGCTGGTATTGCCAAGATGGTGTGTGTCTTCAAGGGGAACTTGTAGTTGGAGGTGTTCCCATGCATCTGCCTTGGCCTCCTTGGTGCTACAGCTTGCAGCATTGGAAGATGATGTCAAAAGAATCTTAATAAGATTCTGCAGTGCACCTCATAGGTCCTACTGATGTACAGATGCATCATTGCGCCTTATGGAATGTAGAGGCAGTAGTTGAATTACTCAGAATTCCTAGTGCCTGACCTGCTCCAGTAATTGCAGAAGTTCTACAGCCATTTGCGTTCAGTTTCTGGTCAATAGTGACCCCGAGGATGTTGATATTGGGAGATTCAAAGATGGTAATGCCATTGAGCTTCAAGGGGCAATGGTTTGATTCTCCGTTGTTGAAGATAGTCATTGCCTGGCATTTGTGAACCACAAATATTGCTTGCCAATTATCAGCCAAGGCCAGGATATTGTGAAGAACCTGCTTCACACAGGCAATGCACTGCTTCAGTCTATTAGGAGTCACAAATAGTGCTGAATATAGCTTTTCTAGGGCTCCTTGATTCCATACTCAATTAAATGCTGCATGGATGCACAGGCAGTTGTTCCTCACCTCTGGAGTTCGGTTCTGCAGACCATGATTGGACCAAGGCAGCAACGAGGCCGGAGCCAAGTGGCCTTGGCCGAACCTAAATTCTACCAGTGAATTCTCTTTGTAAGTACCATTTGATACCACTGTCGACAAACCTTCCATCACTTTTCTGGTGACTTGTGACTGAACTGATCGCGTTTTAAATAGTTGAGTTGCATTTATCCTGCTTTCCAGCATGAGGCATACCTGGGTCATTCCCTACATTGTCAGGTCAATGTTAGTGTTGCAGCTTAGCGAGAGAACAACGGAAAGAACTGTGGATGCTGTAAATCAGGAACAAAAACAGAAGTTGCTGGAAAAGCTCAGCAGATCTGGCAGCATCTCTGAAGAAAAAAATCACAGTTAAAGTTTTGGGTCTGGTGTTCTGAGGAAGGGTCACCGGACCCAAAACATTAACTCTGATTTTTTTCTTCGAGGATTAGCTTTACTGAAGTGTGGAGTAGGTTTACTGAAAGAATTTGACAAAGTGAACAGTAAAAGGATGGTTTCTCTTGTGTGTCAGTCCAGACTCTGGAACTCTCTGTCTTAGAAAACATTGAAGACATGGGTCATTGAGGTTTTTTTTTAAGGTAGGTTTAGATTGATTTTCTTGCCAAGCAAGAATCGATGGTCATCTGGAGTACGTGGGCCTAGTTTGGCCTGATGGCAGAATTCAGAAGCGCACAGGAAAGCTCTACCCAGTACATTCGAACTGAAAAAAAAATGTGACTGCCATTCATACCTTTAATCAAAAGTTTTTGAAAAGTGTCATCCCTCAAAAAGATTCCTGTGCAATAGCATCACTTATCAACTGGGACACTCAGAAATGTTGGGAAAATAAAAGTACTGCTGAATTTAGAGGCAGGAATTAAGGTGAATTATTTTTCACTCTGTTCCCTGGCTGCTGTCTGGCATGCTTGAAGACTGGACAGTTTCTTTGAAGAAAAGACTGGACTGTAAGACCACGTAAGTATAAATTGGAAACTGCTGGAGAATTCAGAAAAGAGAGATCATGGAAAGATGGAGAGAAACTGCATTAAGTAAGAAAGAACTGTGGAGATGGCTTGATACTGAGGAAGAGAAATTGTGGATAGTGGGGAAGCAGTCAGCCATTTTGGAAATGCAATGGCTGAAAGTTTCAGACATTCTTAGGTCATGGGGTTGTCAGCTAATTGCTGGTAGGGAGTGGTTGCAGCAGACAATCTGCTTGAGGAGCTGGGCAGAAAGCATTTTTGCTCCACTGACGTGCAAAAGTACTTTCAAGCTAAATCTGGAAGTTCTCAACTGCTTTCAACCAACTGCTGAGTTTCCTTAAGCCAAACTGACAACTTTAAACCATCTCTCAGCACTTTTACTAAGGAATTGGCTAATGTATCTCCATAAAGTTTAAATCAAAGGGTTTGTTTTCATAAATGAATTTTCATAATTAAAATTCCAGTTACTAAGAGGTATTCATTGACAAGGAAATCATGCAGGTTTTTGTTATCAACCAACATTCAGTTATATTAATCAAACCACCCAAGTTATTACTTTTGAATATATGAAGGATTTTTGAAATCAAATATTGTCTGATTTGCTGCCAAAATTTCACATTCCATGATGTTGCAAAGGATCTAAGCAGAAACCAGACAAAAAGAAACTTTCCAAAACAGACATGATTTTTTGCCAGAATTGACATATGTAGCCAAATGGAAATTCTACCCCCTTGTTTTGAACTGCACAACATTATAAATGAAAAATGTAATATTGCCCATGTACACCCAGTTAAATATCTGCTATTAATAATACAGGCTGACAGAAAATCACATATGGCATCAGCATGCTGTATGTCTTTTACTTCTTGTTGGCACAGTATTGGAATGTAGCAGAAATGTAAATTAAGTGGCTAACTGTTTGAGTTAGTATTTGAACAATATTACCAACACAACATTGAAATATGCCTTTTGAATTTTGAGAAAGTAGATGAACATGGCAAGAGGCAGTTATCAATGTTATTACAAAATATTGACTGTCTCTGATTTTGCGCTGACTGTTGTGGAATTTCTGCTATTGGAAATCTTGAATTATTTAAACTATGCTGTGTTTTCCCCCTCTTGACATCCTCTGAAGGGCTAATAACAGCAGACTTGAAAGGATATAATTGAAAATGACCCTATACTGTCAACCACATATCAAGCAGAATCACATGAAAAATGCTCTCGTCTCCTAAAGCCATTCTCTATTGCAGGATCATGCAAAGATAAGCCTGAACTTATTTTCTTTCTTGCAAAACATGTCCTTAAACCTCACCCTTTCACGTTCACTTCAGGGCAGGGAACTCATAGGTTTCTACATGACTAAGATGAATAACATTCAATCAAGAGCCTCTGCCTTGCCCCTCATTCCCATTAGCCTACCAATCCAAATTTCCTCTAATACCTATCCTAGCCTTCAATTTGCATCTTTTTCTGGTTTCACTCCTAATTCCCCTCTTACCCCATCAAGCTCGTCTTGTCCATGAGATCCATCTCCTGCTCCCCTAATCTTAAATTGCTGATGACCCAAATTCCCTTTCTTAACTCCACAGAAGCTGATATTGCGATTAGTTGTCTCTGGTCAGTTATTGACCTTCTCTCTTCGAATTCTGTTCACATCAACCCTCTCCTAACAAACAAAAACCCTTGACACCACCATACTTGCTAGCTAACTATTTCCAACTTTCCTTTCTTCTCCTTGGACCTTGAATTGTCTCCCAAATCCAGACCCAGCTTTCTGAAGACTCATAGTTGAATCAGCCTTGAGTACGGACAGTGTGACAGATGGAAAAATGCATTAAATCTGGATCATATATTCTAAAGGTGAATGTGTATCTGCATAATTTAAGTTAAATAAAAAATGAAAGAACTGTGAATGCTGTAAATCAAGAAACAAAACAGAGTTGCTGGAAAACTCAAGATAATAAAGTGTGAAGCTGGATGAATGCAGCAGGCGAAGCAGCATCTCAGGAGCACAAAAGCTGATGTTCCGGGCCTAGACGAAACTCAGCAGGTCTGGCAGCATCTGTAAAGGAAAAAACAGAGTTAACATTTCAGGTTCATTCCTCATAATTTAAGTTATCCCATATATACACATATATATAATGGTCACCTTACAGTTCACCAGCAACTGCAGAGTATTTGTTTCAGCATAGTATATTTAGAAAGGAATGTATTAGCTTTCTTCACAATTCATAAATTATTCTGCTTTTTGCTATACTGTAGTCAGTATGCTGTTGCCAGTTTAAGCTTTGTGGTTTAATGGAAAGTGTTTTTACTGCTATTTGATGAGTATTAGATAATACTATGAAATTGGTAACAATGGCAGGAGCTACAGGAGAGGTAACATTGGGAGCAGACTTTAAACAGTAACAGGTCTCCCATGATTTCTTGTTTGACCATTCTTCAGTCAAATGGAACTTTATTAAGCTGTACCTTTCACTACAGCATGCTAGCTAGATAACAGATAATGTTTTAATCCTTACGCCCAAAATGGACAAGTTCATAATTTCCCACATAATGCTCAATCTGCTAGATCTTTGGCCATTCACTTAATCTACCTATATCCCACTATTGCCTCATTATCTCTTCTTCACAACTCACTTTCCTATCCATCTTTATCTCATCAGCAAAGTTAGGAACCATAAATTGCAAACAGTTGAGATCCCAGCATTGATCCCTATGGTACACCACTCATTATGTCTTGCCTATCAGAAAATTATCCATTTATGGAGACTCTGGCTAGTTAACAGGAAACAATCTTCCTTCCATGCCAACATATTAACCCCCACTCCCTTTATTCCTTTTATTTTTCACAGCTACTTTTGATGTGGCACCTTATCAAATGCCTTATGGAAATAGAAATACAGTACATCCAGTTCCCCTTTATGTACAGCACATGTTGCTTCTTCAAAGAACCTAGTAACTGGGTTAGACACGATTCCCCTTTCACAAAATCATGTTGGCTCTGCCTGATTAGCTTGAACTTTTCTCAGTGCTTTGCTAAAATATCCTTAACAATAACTTCTAACATCAGCTCCCTCACAGATATTCAACTGACTGGCTGTAGCTTCCAAATTTTTTGAATAAAGGAGATACATTGTAGATCACATATAAAGGAGGGAATAAGAAACATTTAGTTTTTCCTCAGGTAAATACTTCCAAATTCCTGCTTGTAAAGATAATGCATTTATTAGTTGCTCAAGTACTTTACCAAGAAAATCTTCCAACAAATAAACCTGTGCGTGTATGACAGAAAGAGCCAGAACTTACAGAACTATATGTTATATTGTACAGCCAAGTACATAGTTATATAATGCATTGACTGAATTAAGTTGAAATATTGTTTCATGGCCATGAAAACGTCATCCTTAACAGACACTTTATTTAAAAAAGTATCAAAAATAATAAATCGGATGCCAAATATGCATGGCTATTATACAGTTTGCAGCAAGTTACGCAAATATTAAAGATGCCTGCTAATGCCAGCTGAAATAATACTTTGGTCATAAAAAGCTTAAATTCCCATACTGAGTTTAAAGCTTAAAATGAAGGAATCACTCAGAACATTATTGAAAGAACAATGTTTATCTCAGCAGTTCTGAAAATACGAGCCACAAATACTAGCCTCCCCTCTTTATAGCTATCAAGTCAGTCCTTACTCAGTTACATTACCATTACACAGGATCATGCTGAATGCTCATACACTATGAATTGAAACCATTTTGTTTAATTCACTCATGGGACTTTAATGTCCCTGGCTGGCCAGCATTTCTTGCCCGCCCCTCTTTGTCCTGGAGAAGGTGGTGATAATCTGCTTTCTTGAACCTCTACTTTCCATGTGCTGCAGGTAGACCCACTATACCATCAAAGTAGCAATTGCTGTTTATTCCCAATATTGTAAAATTATATTCACTTTGATATTTTATCTCCATCCAATTATGGCTAGCTTACTTAAAATCAGGAAACCAACATTAAATTTGCACCTTCTTAGTCTACATCCTTCTGATAAATCACGCATTGTCTCAAAATGTTTGCTATCAACATCTACAATTAATGGAAACCAAGAGATCAATGTTACTACTTTATTTAAAATTCCACACTAAATAAAAATATTTCATACACAATTCGGCTTAGACAAGTCTTAGCAACTAAAATGCTATAGGCAGAATATTATTTTACGAGGTACACCCTCTTGTGCTCAGTTCTTTTCTACATCAGGCAATGAGAGTAGATTGGGAATATCATCAAATGGTTTCACTTAGATATAAAAACCGAGTAGACCTGCTTGCACATTTGCCTAGAGACTTGACAAGTCTTGAACCTGGGGGAGAAAATATCAGATTTACTGTTTCCTTTTCCTTTGACATTTCCAAATACAAGACCAGCAACTCCCTACCGCCTCCAGGACTTCCAATTCCCTGGCCCCCAACACCTCATTTTCACCATGGACGTCCAGTCCCGATACACCTGTGTTCCTCATGCAGATGGCCTCAAGGCCCTCCGCTTCTTCCTGTCCCGCAGGCCTGACCAAACCCCCTCCACCAACACCCTCATCCGCCTAGCCAAACTCGTCCTCACCCTCAACAACTTCTCTTTTGATTACTCCCACTTCCTACAGACAAAGGGGGTGGCCATGGGTACCTGCATGGGCACAAGCTATGCCTGCCTCATTGTAGGTTACGTGGAACAATCCCTCTTCCGCACCAACACAGGCCCCAAACCCCACCTCTTCCTCCGTTACATTGATGACCGAATCAGCGCCGCCTCTTGCTCCCCAGAGGAGCTCGAACAGTTCATCCACTTCACCAACACCTTCCACCCCAACCTCAAGTTCACCTGGACCATCTCCAGCACATCCCTCACCTTCCTGGACCTCTCAGTCTCCATCTCAGGTCACCAGCTAGAAACTGATGTCCATTTCAAGCCCACTGACTCCCACAGCTACCTAGAATACACCTCCTCCCACCCACCCTCCTGCAAAAATTCCATCCCCTATTCCCAATTCCTCCGCCTCCGCCACATCTGCTCCCACGATAAGACATTCCACTCCCGCACATGCCAGATGTCCAAGTTCTTCAAGGACCGCAACTTACCCCCCGCAGTGGTCGAGAATGCCCTTGACCGTGTCTCCCGGATTTCCCACAACACATCCCTCACACCCCGCCCCCGCCACAACCGCCCAAAGAGGATCCCCTCGTTCTCACACACCACCCCACCAACCTCCGGATGCAACGCATCATCCTCCGACACTTCCGCCATCTACAATCCAACCCCACCACCCAAGCTATTTTTCCATCATCACCCTTGTCTGCCTTCCGGAGAGACCACTCGCTCCGCGACTCCCTTGTCCGCTCCACAATCCCCTCCAACCCCACCACACCCGGCACTTTCCCCTGCAACCGCAGGAAGTGCTACACTTGTCCCCACACCTCCTCCCTCACCAGGCCCCAAGATGATATTCCATAACAAGCAGAGGTTCACCTGCACATCTGCCAATGTGGTATATTGTACCCGGTGTGGCTTCTTCTACATTGGGAAACCAAGCGGAGGCTTGGGGACCGCTTTGCAGAACACCTCTGCTTGGTTCACAACAAACAACTGCACCTCCCAGTCGCGAACCATTTTAACTCCCCCTCCCATTTCCTCAGACGATATGTCCATCATGGGCCTCCTGCAGTGCCACAATGATGCCACCCGAAGGCTGCAAGAACAGCAATTCCTATTCCGCTTGGGAACCCTACAGCCCAATGGTATCAATGTGGACTTCACAAGCTTCAAAATCTCCCCTTCCCCCACTGCATCCCAAACCCAGCCCAGTTCTTCTCCTTCCCCCACTGCATCCCAAAACCAGCCCAGTTCTTCCCCTCCCCGCACTGCATCCCAAAACCAGCCCAGTTCATCCCCTCCCCCACTGCATCTCAAAACCAGCCCAGCTCGTCCTCTCCCCCAACTGCATCCCAAAACCAGCCCAGCTTGTCTCCACTTCCCTAACCTGTTCTTCCTTTCACCCATCCCTTCCTCCCACCTCAAGCCGCACCTACATTTCCTACTTGACCTGTTGTCTTCCCTGGACTGACCTATCCCCTCCCTACCTCCTCACCTATACTCTCCTCTCTACCTATCTTCTTTTCTCTCCATCTTCAGTCCGCCTCCCCCTCTCTCCCTATTTATTCCAGTTCCCTCTCCCCATCCCCCTCTCTGATGAAGGTTCGAGGCCCGAAACGTCAGCTTTTGTGCTCCTGAGAAGCTGCTTGGCCTGCTGTGTTCATCCAGCTTCACACTTTGTTATCTTGGATTCTCCAGCATCTGCAGTTCCCATTATCACTTATCATTAAAAAGCTTGTTCTGTTTGTGACAATTTATTGCAAACCAACAAACTTTTCAAGTTAGAACTCAATGCAACAAAAACATTTTGTTGCGCTTTTGAGCCAGAGCAATTAGCTTAGAAGCCGAGAAATCTGGCAGATGGATTATACTGTGGAAAAATGTGAAGTTTTTCACTTCAGCAGGAAGAATAAAAAAACCAGATTAGAACTTAAATGGACAATGACTGCAAAATTCCAAGGTGAAGAGGAATTTAGGTGTTCTTGTGCATGAGTCATAAAAAGTTAATGTGAATGTACAGCACAACACGGCTCCAACAGAGACACGCACGAGAATTCCTGGAAGGATGGCATTCTGACCGGAACTCCATCAACAAACACATTGATTTGGAGCCCATCTACCACCGTCTGAGAAAAAGAACAGGAAATGACATCACAAACCCAAGGAACCCTAAACAGATAAATAGAAAGCGGGACATAACACCAGCGCTTCGTCGGAGGCTCACTGATGACGTTACCTAGAATGGTGATGAAACGTCTGAAAACTAACCTTCCAGCTCAACGAGCAAACTCACATCCAGAACCTCAACCTGAGCTACAAATCTTCTCAAAACTCGCTATACACAGATGTATACAGTTATATATAAATTAAGTGGCATAATCTGCAGGTACACTTTAGAAATTCAGAAGTTTGAAAAAAGAATGTAAGTGACTATCCATCTTTGTGCAGTGAAAGATGCTGCAACATATATTTGCTGTGTTGCTGCATTTTTCTTGTTTCAGCAAAGAAGCTAGCAAAGTGGTGATGATATAGCTTCAATGAGTTGGTTATACTCACAAGCGAACTTTGTTCAGGATAGGGAAATTGCCAAGGAGAGCTGTGCAAAATGACTAACATTTTCTAAGTTAGGAAATTGTAAAGGATTTTGTTGTCTTTTTTTCAGCTTTGAACCATAAAAATGAGTTGTAAACACCCAACATCAGTGGATTGTTATGATTCAGTTTGCATGTTGAAATGCAGATGTTGCACATGCCAGTACATCATGCCTGACTTTAAGGATAATACCTGCACAATTTGTTCATAATCACAAAAGAAAATGTACGCACCCTTCGTCTTGGAATGTTTTACTTATTTCTTTGAAACTTATATGGAATACAATTTTAAGTAAATTGTGGGTTAGTGGTTGCCAATTAGCTGAGGCTCGAAGCCAAGACCAAAGACAGTGGCACAATAAATTATGTTGATTTTCTACCTGTAAACCTTGAGTGATTTGGCAGAAGGGTTGTATTCTGTTTTTACACTTGAGACAAAACCTTTTCAAAGTCTGTTTGGAGGTGTTTGTGGTATTTGTGTGTGAAGGGATACTTCCACCACTCCTCTTTAATTGACTCGGTACTGAGTCTAACAGCCCATTTAGTTTACAGTGGTAGAAGAACAACTACAAATTAGTTCCAACAGGGGACTAATGTCTTAATAAAATTTAGTTCATTGCATGATAACAATTAGAACAATTAACTTTAGCTTGTTATGCCTTGCTGCATGAATGGGAGACATTCATTACACATTTATTCCTTCAAGACTGAGAGAGATATTCTCTCTCATTCCCCATTCAAGACCTTTTGATGCTGTCTGATTTGGAGGCTAGGAATGGACTTACTGGGCTGAATGGCCTACCTCCATACTGTAGGGATTCAGTGGTTCTATGATTCTACTTCAGTGAAGACATGCAGCTTTTTTGATGGATACAATCCTTGGGATTAGAAATTAAAACAAGGAAACCCAACAGGTTTTCTTCTTAGTTTCTATCACGTCATTAGAGAATCAATAATCAGGTCAGCATGTGTTGCATATCTCTAAATGTCCCTGAGAAGGTCATGTTGGGCCACTGCAGTCCACATGGTGTAGCTATTCCTACAAACGTTTTAACAGGGGAGTTAAAAGATTTTGAGCCGGGAACAATGAGATGATTTCAAGTCAGGATGGTTTATAGGTTACAGAGGAACTTGGTTGTGTTCCATTTTAGTCTACAATCCAAAAATAAAGAAAACACAGTGATATAATTTTTACAGCAGCATTTGACTGAGTGTGGCATCAAAGGACCCAAAGCACAAGTGAAGTAAATGGAAGTTAATGAGAAAATTCTCCATTGTTGCAGTCATACCTAGCACGTAGGAAGATGGCTGTGGTTGCGGACGCCAATGATCTCAACCCAGGTTATCACCCAGGAGCAACTCAGAATCCAAACATCTTTAGCTGCTACAATTATGACTTTTCCTCCATCATGAGGAGAGAAGGGGGAATGTACACTGATGATTGCATAGCGTTCAGTGCCTGCCACAATTCCTCAGATATTAACGTAGCCTGTGACTTCCACAATGTCTGGACAATATTCAGTCTGGTACTGCTAAATGGTAACATTTGTACAGCACAAGGGTAGCCAATGACCTTCACCATGACAGAATCGAACCATTCCCCTCTGGTATTCAATGACATCACCATCGCTTTCCAACCCCCACTCTTAACATAGAGGAGAATTTGTAGAAAATAAAGGCAGAAATTGGAAAGCCAATTATTTTGTCCACTTCTAAAAAAACTTCAGTGACATTGTAAAGAAAATAAACAATCCAATATTTTGTACAATCAGCTTCAGATTTCTACTTCGGAGTAGACAGCTGTCTGGCCTGAGGCAAGATGTACTGCTTTTGGTAATGTTCATCTGCTCTAATACAATAAACATTGTTCAAAAATTGTAATTGCACAAAATCATTTGGTAATATTAACAGAGGTTTATGAAAATAATGAACAAGAATGCATCAAATCTCCTACATACAATCACAAGAATATTATGCGCAGTAAGAGGCCTTTTGGCCCATTGTGTCTTCCATGGACACTGAAATTAAAATGACTGGGGTGTAATTGCTGAGGTTATCCATGCAACTTGTTTTTTTAACCAAGAACTGATGTTTGCAATTCTCCAGTCTTTTGGTACTTCCTTTGAATCTGGCAAAGACTGAAATATTATAGCCGTGCCTATTCACTCTCACTTTGTTAAATATCCTTAGATGCATCCCATCCAGTCCTTGTGCATTGTCAATTTCAATTACTAACAGTCTATCTAGCACTTCTTCCTTATCAATTTTGAACCCTCCTGGTGACAAAGTTTTTTCATCTTTTCCATGACCTACGTAATATCTGCCTCCTTTGTAAAGACAGATGCAAAGTATTCACTTAATACCTCAACCTTGCCCCTACCTCCATGGGTAGATCCCCTTTCTGATTCCCAATTTGGCCCACTTCTCCTTTTACTATTCTTGTACTTTTAGAAGACTTTGCAATTTTTCTGGATATCAGCTTCCAATCTTCTTATAATTTCTCTGCTTCTCCAATGTGCATTTTTTTAACCTCCACTCTGAACCTTCTGTCTTCCTCTTGACTCTCAATTTATTTCCTCCCTGACACCTGACATTAGTACACTTCTTTTTTGCTTTAAGTTAATTTGTATGTTTTGTTTTGTTATTCAGGGGGCCCTTGTTATGCTTGTCTTACCTTTCCCTTTTGAGGGAATATACTTCAACTGTATCTGATCCATGCGCTCTTTGAAAGTAGCCTGTTGCTCATTGTAGCTTCTGCCAACCTTGCATTCCATTACGACATGACTGACTCTACTATTGCTACACTGAAGTCAAGAAAACTCCCAATTTTTTTTTAAACTCTAGAATAACTATTTTCATAATGCAGAACATTCAAAGCATTCCCTCGCCAATACTTATTCTACATGGCACATTTCATTTCCGAGAATCATATCATACAGTGCATTTTTTTTTTGACCTGGACACATTCTTCTGTGGGAAATTCTCTTCAATATAATCTAGAAGCACTTGCCACTTGCTGCCCACTACACTATCAGTCTGTATTTAATCGAGCCAGTACAGGAAGAGCAAGTCCATGCATTAGAGGAGTTCACTGCAGAGGAGATCATGCTGTTGGGGGGATTGCAAGGCTAGCATAGCCTAGCACTTAAGAAGGACTGTACTATTGAACTTTTAACTTTTTTTTCTACTTTGTACCTAAGACTTTTGTACCAAGTGAACTTTGTGTCGAAATGGCCCTGGGAATGACACCTTTGTACATCTTTCAACATACTCTTTTATCCCTGTACTTGAATACAAGTGACAATAAAATCTAATTCTAATTTGAGTAATTAGCTATTCCATAATGTTGTAAACTTCTGTAATTTCCCCGTAGATTTGTTCCTCTATATCCTTTCCTGTAGTTGGCAGCCTATAGTCACACTGAGCAGTGCAATTGCACCATTTTACTCCTTAACTCCAACCACATCAACTTTCCTCCAACCATCTAGAATGTCCTCTTTCACTAAAACTACAAGGTTCTTGTTAACCAATACTGTCAGCCCTCCTCCTTTGTACCCAGGAATATTAAACACTCAGTCCTGCCCTTCCTTGAGCCAGATCTCTGTATTCATCACAACATCACATTTCCACGTAGCAATCTATGTCTGTAACTCTGCCAATCTAATTTACTGTTTTCCACGTAATCAAAAATATACAATAACCCTGACGTCATTATGTTCGCCTTTACTCTGAGACAGTGTATTCAGTTACTTCTCTTTATGCCAGTGCTGTCTTTCCAAGTGTTTTATGAACTCTGATATTCCACTCTAATATTCTCTCCTCCGTCCCATGTCTTTGCCAATTTAGTTTAAAGTCCCTCCAACTGCACCAGCAAAATGCTTCACAAGGAACTCAGTCCCTGCTCTATTCAGGTGTAACACATCAATGGATAATCTTTTTCTTTTGCAATCCAAAGTTTCATGTTTTCCAAGTTTCTGACTGGGCTGTATATTATCACATTTTAGCTAATTGTCAGTTTTAAGTTTCACAGCGAGGTTCCCTCTGAATGATACAGTGAACCTTCTCAACATGTCATCCCAAACTTGCCTCATTAATAACCTATCTCTCCCCTATGGTGACACTTAGATCCAATAACCAGCCCTATTCTACCATTCGCATGCTTGGAAGATCTCACCTCTACCAGATGTCCCAGAATAGACCATATTTCCAGGCGCCGACACCATTTTAAACGGCACTGTGCACCCAGATTAGCTCTGAGAGTCAGGAACTGCCCTGCACGGGTGACTGACATTTACACTGGCTATGGAAGAGAAGGAGGAATTTGTGCAATGCTTTGCAGACAGAGACCTGAAGATTCTAGTGGATGGGGTCACCCAGAGAGGGACCATCCTCTTCCCCCAGTACTAGCAGTGAAGTCCACAACACCAGGCCCTGAGAGCGTATGCTGAGATTGCTGCCCGGGTCAGTGTGGTCTTGGCCCTGTGGAGTAGTGTCCAACAGTGCAGGAAGAAGGTCAATGATCTATTCCATTCTGCCAAGAGCCACCATCTTCTCTCTGTTACCTCATTCTCACGCTCTCTTTCTTTATTATGACACACACCACCCGTCAATGCTGTACCCACTCCGACACTGAACAGCACGAATCCTGCACGCCCTTTCTATTATCTACTCAGTAATTTGGGACAAATCACCACTTCCTCTCCATCTACATCAGCACTAACAGCTGTGCCACCCTCTTTCATCTCACTAATTCCCTGCCTTCCTCTCATTCCATGGGCAAAAACAGCCCATAGTACAGTAAAAACACATAATAGGCTACCAAAGCTTCGGCTCCTCACCCCTTTAGGAAGAGAAGGGCCTGACCCTGACTACCCCAAATGGCTGACTAACCATGCCCAAGCAGTTTGACTGGTAATGTATGCTGCCCTTAACGTGCTGTGCTGAGAGCCCCTGACTGAATGGTGTCTCTCTTTAAGTGACTAAGGACTGCTGATAACCATGACTCCTGCAACCGCAGGAAGTGCTACACTTACCCCCACACCTCCTCCCTCACCCTCACCCTCACCCCAGGCCCCAAGATGACTTTCCACATTAAGCAGATGTTCACTTGCACATCCGCCAATGTGGTATACTGCATCTGCTGTACTGGTTGTGGCCTCTACATTGGGGAAACCAAGCGAAGGCTTGGGGACTCCTTTGCAGAACACCTACGCTCGGTTCACAATAAACAACTGCACCTCCCAGTCAAAAATATTTTAACTCCCATTCCTTAGACAACATGTCCAACCTGGGCCTCCTGCAGTGCCATAATGATGCCACCCGTAGGTTGCAGGAACAGCAACTCATATTCCGTTTGGGACCCCTGCAGCCCAATGGTATCAATGTGGATTTCACCAACTTCAAAATCTCCCCTCCCCCCACTGCATCCCAAAACCAGCCCAGCTCGTCCCCACCTGCCTAACCTGTTCTTCCTCTCACCTATCCCCTCCCACCTCGAGCTGTACCTCCATTTCCTACCTACTAACCTCATCCCGCCCCCTTGACCCGTCTGTCCTCCCTGTCTCTCCCTATTTATTTCAGAATCCTCTCCCCATCCCCCTTTTCTGATGAAGGTCTAGGCCTGAAACGTCAGCTTTCCTGCTCCTAAGATGCTGCTTGGCCTGCTGTGTTCATCCAGCTCCACACTTTGTTATCTTGGATTCTCCATCTGCAGTTCCCATTATGTCTAACCATGAAAAGCTTCCTGCTTTTGTGTCTGCTGTAAACAGCAAGGCAAGACAGAAGTACTATCAGCTTGGAGGATCTGCCTGAGGAGCCAAAGTGCAAAAATAGGCAATGCAAGACAGAGACTTGGTGATCATTCAGGAAGCCTCAAAGTGAGGGTGTGCTAAGACAGTGAGGAAACAAACTTGAGAGGCAGCCAATGTATAAACTGGGTATCAGAGATAATGGGAACTGCAGATGCTGGAGATTCCAAGATAATAAAATGTGAGGCTGGATGAACACAGCAGGCCAAGCAGCATCTCAGGAGCACAAAAGCTGACGTTTCGGGCCTAGACCCTTCATCAGAGAGGGGGATGGGGGGAGGGAACTGGAATAAATAGGGAGAGAGGGGGAGGCGGACCGAAGATGGAGAGTAAAGAAGATAGGTGGAGAGGGTGTAGGTGGGGAGGTAGGGAGGGGATAGGTCAGTCCAGGGAAGACGGACAGGTCAAGGAGGTGGGATGAGGTTAGTAGGTAGCTGGGGGTACCTACTAGGTACCTGGGGGTACCCAGCTACCTACTAACCTCATCCCACCTCCTTGACCTGTCCGTCTTCCCTGGACTGACCTATCCCCTCCCTACCTCCCCACCTACACCCTCTCCACCTATCTTCTTTACTCTCCATCTTCGGTCCGCCTCCCCCTCTCTCCCTATTTATTCCAGTTCCCTCCCCCCATCCCCCTCTCTGATGAAGGGTCTAGGCCCGAAACGTCAGCTTTTGTGCTCCTGAGATGCTGCTTGGCCTGCTGTGTTCATCCAGCCTCACATTTTATTATCGTATAAACTGGGTGTTTGTCATTGCAGGCAAAGTGTTTTTGAAACAGCATTGCAGTGCTAGCTGTCAGTGAACCCCAAAGTGCAGAAGTGTTCTGCAACAGATCTGACAGCTGTAATGATGATTCTAATCGGCTGGTACGTGTTGGATGTCAGCATCTGTGAACAAGGGATGCATGTGGCTGATACCCTGGAGCATACCTTAAAACATTTTGCTGAGTTCCCAAGATGGTAGCCTGGAAGAGTTAGCAATGAGCTGGCCTTGCCAGGTACTCACTCAGGCTTTCATGTGGGAATTGTAATTGTCTATTTTCCTCATGACAAATGGTAGGATAGGACACTGCATTCTAATGGTCCCAATGTCAATGTCAGTCTCACTGGATTTTTCTTACAATTCTGTCAGCTTTCTTGCTATAGGCTATTTTCCTTAGGTCCCTATAAAATTCTGCATGTTTTGTTTTATCCCCTATGCATTTGTCTTCAAAGTGTTCTTCAAGGTTTAAAATTATGGTAAAATCTTGTCTTAAAAAGTGCAGTTTATGGTATTTTCTTGATGTTATAACTCTTCATATCTGAGATTACAAAGAGATCTTGATAAACTGAGTCACCAAGTTGAGGAGTGGCAGAAAGAGTTCAATTTGGATAAATGCAAGGTATTGCATTTTGGTAAAACAATCAAGGGCAGGACTTGTAAAACTAAAAGTAGTGCTTTGGGACGAGTGTTGTAGAACCAAGAAACCTGAAGATTCAGGTACATAATTCTTTGAAATTTGCCTCACATACAGTTAGGGTGTTTGAGAGGGCACATAGCATGCTTACTTTCATTGTTCACATCTTTGTGTGTAGGAGTTGGGGTGTTATTTCAAGATTGTACAGGACGTTGGTGAGGCCGCTTCTGGAGTACTGTGTCAAGTTCTGGTTGCCCGGTTATAGGAAGCATATTGTTAAGCTGGAAAAGGTTCAGAGGGTTGCTGGGAATGGAAGATTTGAGTTCGGGGGAGAGGCTGGAAATTTTTTCACTGAAGCGTGGAAGGTTGAGGGGTGACCTGAGAGATTTATAAAATCATAAAGGATATAGATAAGATGAATGGCAGGTGTCTCTTCCATGGGGGAGTGGGAATTTCAAGACTAGGATTTCAAGGCTATTTTTAAGGTGAGAGGAAAAAGATTTAAAAAGACATGAGGGCCAGTTTTTTTCATGCAGAGAGTGGTTTGTGTGTGGAATGAACACTTAGAGTAAGTAGTGGATGCGAGTATAGTTACAATGTTTAAAAGACATTTAGATAAGTACATGAATAAGAAATGTTTGATGCGTTATGGGCCAAGCCCAGGCAGGTAGGATTAATTTAGTTTGGGACTATCTTCAGCATGCACTGGTTGGACTGAAGGGTCTGTTTCCATGCTGTATGACTCTATGACTCTTAATAGAAATGTTATTATATGAATATTCCTAACAGGCTTGTTTCCACTTTTCAGCAGGAAGAAAATTAATATTTTCATTGAAATATGTTGGTTGATGACTCCGTTAAAGTAACAAGAATCAATCAAAGTAGAGAATAACTTGTTTCATTTAATGATCATTAAGCACTCAATGCCGCAAAACAGTCAATATATATTTGATGTCTGGTCAATATGTTATGTATACTAATGTTACAGCCAATTCATGCACAGGAATTTACTGTTCAAAGCAATGAAATAAATGATCAGTTACTCTGTTTTGCTAGTGTTGGTTGGGAGGTAAATATTGACCAGGACTCCAGGAGACTTTATCTGTTTCTTTTTGAATAATGCCATGGCATACACTCAAACAGGTAGACATGTCCTTGGCTTAACACCTAAACCAAAACATGCCATCTCCAGCAAATGGAACAATGTCGCAAACTATAGAGAAGTGTCTGTTTAGATTAAGAGGTCATGGTTTGTGCTGTAGCTTGAAACCATAGCCTGAAATAAAAGCAAGCAGGTTCCATTGGTACATGGTGGCATATAGTATTGTGGATTTGCACAAATAATTTGATACAAGAGTAATAAACACTGATATCCCCAATAGTGATTTCTACTCTATCTTTTTAGAATTCTGTTTTAGAAATAGCACCAAAATTGAAAAATTAGTCTCATTTCCTTTTATCAATGCAAAATATTCATAATGTTCAGGCTATCAAGAAGAGCAAAGAGTGATTTGAATCTCCAAGAAGGTAGTGAAAAGTTGACCCTGTTGGAAAGTATACCATTGTGTATGTAATTGTGTATGTGTGTATTCACAATGTGTGCTGCTGAATGTTTCCATTGCGTGAAAGACTGGAGCTAATTTCAGGAGGACTTAGGCTATAGTACTGGTCATAAAACATAAAATTCGATTATATTGAGAAAAGGGAAACTAGTTATGCCTGCTGAAAGCTCTTCAGAAAAATCATCAAGTGATGTTGAAGTTGTTGTAACGAAACATTTTTTATAATCATTTGTAAAGAAGTTATGGTTGATTGCATTGGCATCATAGATTTGAAGAGATTATAGAAATAGGACGAGGTGTGGCCTTGGAGGAATTTGAAAATGAAGGTGAAAATTTTAAAGTCAAGATATTGCTCGACCTGGAGCCAGTGAAGCTCAACACAAACATGCAGATAATTTGCCTACAGCTGTTCAATATTTATGGGTGGCAAAGTTTCCCATCATTGTGACACAGTCAAAATGTTATTCCTCGAATCATTGTGTGAAGAGAAATGTTTGTGGCTAAGTTTCTTGTTGTGATAAAGCTCTGAATTATTAAATTTGTAAATTGCTTATTAATTTCTTTATTCCTCCAGACTTAAATGTAGCAGCCTCTGACAAGAAACAACAAGTTCCTAAAATTAATCTGTGCATCTCTCTCAAATGCTTTTTCACAATCACAGAAAAGAATTATAATTATTAAACCGTTGACAATTTTTTTTCCTCAACAGGGAAGTGACAGCGAATGTGAAGTTGATCAAAACAGACCGAAGACACATTCTTTTGTTAATCACTACATAAGTGATCCTACATATTACAACTCATGGCGAAGGCAGCAGAAAGGCATCTCAAGAATTCAGGCTTACAATTACACAGAAAGTAAATCAGGTGATCCAGTTCATAATCACCAACCTTCCACTAATTCGACCAGCAGCATCCATGCGCCTCAGGCCACACAGCAAGGCAGCCTCTACCGAGCTAAACGGAGTCTAACACCCACACCCCAACTTCCTTCCAATAATACCAGCCAGTCAAGCACCCTGTATCGGCCTGCTAGCAGCCTCGCTCCAGGATCCAGAACCCCACTAGCAGGATTTTCTTCTTTTGTTTAAACTATGCTGAAAGGTATTTTCTTCTTAGTTCTGAAGTATTATTGTGTGGAAGACAATCACAAATCTGCTATTTACAAACATGCAGATTTTATTTATTGGAAAAAACACAACAGAAAGGGGTAAAAACCATCAGACCATCCTGTACAACATCCTGTCATGGTCTGAAGAGAAAGAGGTCTCCAGCAACTATAAAAGAATGGAGGGGCAGACAGTTTGCCACAAAGAATTAGTTTTGCTATCTAATGGGCTTCATTCTGATCAGCTGAGTGGTGTATGAATTTCACGTATGTCTATAAACATTGGAGAAAAACATTACTTGATGCCATTGTAGCCAATTGGCCAAATCAAAAAATCTGAGGGCTGTTGTTGTGCCCATTATATATAAAATGAACAGTTCTAATTTAGTTGCTATCCTTGTTATTTGCAACTATTTTTATTGACTAGTTTTCACTTTATTACCGCTGCATGACTGTTACAGTGTGACTCCTCAATAAGCTTGAATCATTTATCTGTGGATCAAATGCTGTAATGCTGATAATTTTAACATTTTTAAAAAAAAACTTTTCATTGGACAAATCTTCAGATTCATATCTGATGTTTTAAAAAGTCTGCCTTTTCTTTGTCTGTTAACTCGTGAGTCGTCATTCACAAAATCAAAAACTGCATGAATCACAAGACATTATTGGCCATGTCTTTGTAAAGTCCACAATCATTGTGCTATAAGACCTTTTCTTAATAGTTTCTTACAAAATGCAAGCTTTTTCTCAAATGTAAGGCAAGTGATTCAGTTTGTTTCTAGCAGGAGAAATGTCAATGAGATATCTCATCTGAAGAACCTAATGGGTCAGGTTTGTCAGTAGATTTTCTTTCACAGTGTAACTGTTTGCAATGCAAAGATTCCCCTTTTCTAATGGCTGAAATCTGGAACATTTGGCTTTAGCTAGTAAACTTCTTTTTCCACTTATTCTATCCCTAAATTTAGTTATATTGAGAACTGGTTACAAAAATTGTATCAAATACAAATTAGTTAATTCTGACAAATTTCTCTGACTGTGTTAATAAATTCAAAAATACTTTAGGCATACATTTGCCAAATCCAGTTATCAGTCTCATGTCATTTTAACTTTGTAAACAGTCAAGTACAATGGTTTCTCCTTTCAATTTGATTTCTTCTGCACGGAGATGTCACTGCAGTTACAAAGAATGACAGAGTAATACCATGTAGAGCCATTGTAGTAGATGTGCATAGCGGCAGAGTAGCATTACATGGAGAAATGATGATTGCTATGGTGAACAACATTTAATTACATCTAATGACGAACAATAAAATAGGAGTGACACATATTCTTGTATCTGTAACATAAAACGTCATTACTGAAAGAGTCACTAGCAGTCACCATTTATGTTTCTCAGAACAGTTCTTAGCAAAATTGGCAAGTTGGTGCAACAAGGAAAACAACTGAACCCTTGGGGAAAAATAATTTATATAGGTCACATTATGGACTTTCAAAAAGTAATGCATGTTTCCCCAAATCAGTTTTATGTTCCTTATTCTTTCTGCTCTACAGACAGTTGTAAAAATATGATTCACCACAGCAGTGATTTTAATCTGACTATAATGATTAGATACATTGTGATTCTTTTATCAATGAAGAAAATTGGATGCTCTGTTATCTACAGTTCACCTCCAAATTTAGATTCAAGTTGATTTGCAATGTCAGAGGAGTATGTATCTTTGAATACCAATTGAGTGTTCTTTAGCGTGGTATATTCTGATGTGATGGTGGATTCTGGCCTTCAGGTCAGTGTGCGTATAGTCATTTGTATCAAATATTGATGTTTATTATGAAAAGAAAACAGGAAAATTTAATGATAGTTCTAACATATCCATATGGAAAACATCATGATGTGATCCTGGCCCACTAGGATCATTTCTAAGTACTAGTATTTTGTTTCTGTAAAATAATAACAGAAATATAGCAAATCCTATACGAGTTGGTGGCAGATCATATTAGTGCAGCAATAGTGCATAATTAAATAAATAAATACACAAATTATGAAACTTACTTTGGGACCATATCTCTCACATCATTGGTCACCATCAGCCTCCAAATTAAATGTCTAATTAAGATGCCAATCTGTATCAGGAACACATAACTCTAATCAATATTTTAAATTGATACCAAAGCTGGGAATTTTGCAGACCCATAAGGAATGTAATTATTGAATTAGTGGCAGTGGATATTCCATACTGAAGCAACACTTGTTGTCTGATGAAAACAGAATTACATCTTTAAAATAATTGTGGTTTTAAAATTAATGAGTCAATGTAATAATATGTCCCTGATGAAATAGATTCTCCTGGTAGCAACCAAGAGTTTACAACATAGAGTTGAAAGGAAGCTATCTAGGTAAATATAATATTAGCTTTTAAATTCAAAGTCAATCTTTTGCAATATTTGAGGTTTTGTTTCAGTCAGTTTTTTTTAAGTTATATCACAACTGGCATAAGTTTGCAAGGAAGCAACAAAATATTTAGGTATAGAAATACATATTTATGTTACATATATAGAAACCCATTATGCATATATTTATCTTTCCTATTTCATAATTATCATAAAAATAATTTCCAATGACAATTGTCGTTTTCTAAGAAATACTAGGGTCACTGGCCACAATTCGCAATGCAAGAATACACAAAGATTAAAAAGAAAATGGGAAAAAACAAAGCAATAGATTGGCAGAATGAAGAGAGGCTGACAGAGATATGTTTTCCATGGTTTTGAGATGCTGAAGAGACTGAGTTAGGTAAAGGAGTAGATCATGGGATTAGTCCTTAAATAACAAAGGACCAGCTTGCATTCATGACCATTGGAACTGTCCACAGAAGAAGTGTGAGCCTTTGAATGTCAATTTGAATGCTATAAGTCATGTTCAACACAGTGCTGTCTACAGGAAATATGTGGTAATGTCTCTTCAACTAATTAGATTGAAGAATCCTCATTGAGCCAAGCAAAATATAAACTTGTAAGTATATTATTAAAATATGTAATTCAATCTAAAATAATGTCTAGAAAATAAAGTGAGGTAAAGAATTGCACTGAGGGAAATAAGAGACAAAGAGAACGTAAAAAGGTGACTTTTTAAAATTCCTTTATGGAGTGTGGGATAGCTGGCTTGGCCAGCATTAATTGCCATCCCTAATTGTCCTGAGGACAATTAAGAATCAACCACATTGCGGTGGGTCTGATGTTACATGTAGATCATACCAGGTAAGGATGGCAAATTTCCTTCCCAAAGGACTGAGGAAAACAAATGTGTTTTATGACAATCAACAGTGATTACATGGCCCCATTAGATTTGCTTTTTATTCTAGATTTTCATTGAATTTTAACTTCACATTCTGCAATGGTGGAGTTCAAAGCTATGTCCACAGAACAATAGCCCATGCTTGTGAATTACTAGTCCAGTGGCATTATCAATAAGCCACCACCTCCTCCCTCATTATAATTAAAATCTGAGGGAATATGGCTGTACATCTATAAAAGTTAATTTCGAGAGGTCATATTGCAAAATTAAGGTTTATCACATTATTAAAAATTTATTTCATTTCAACTGAATTCACAGGCCTTATTTTTTTCTGTCATGCTTGGTACTTAGCCAATTGATTAGCACATCAAATTCACACCTTCATTTTTGCTGAATCTCTTGGCAAAATACAAATATGGTGTGATTTGCTTATGAGCAGGGCAACTCAGACAGCAGCTTCATTATTTTCGCACTAATGCAGATGACAAAAGTTTCAGTCCAATTTACTCATGATGATGCGAATTGTTACATTTATTACTATGCTCAATACAAAATACAGGCAATTCTATCTAAATTCTAATGTGTAATGCACAAGATTACCTTGGCCTGAATTCACTGTTCTTGGGAGGTGTAAGTTTATTCAGATTAAGCTTTGAATATGGTACTAAAGTTTTAATCTGATAGTAGTGCTTGTTACAGTACCCTTTTTGCAGTGAGTAAATTTCTTCAAAGTGACCACTCAACTCAGAATCTGTCATATTTGATAATGGCATAAATTGGGGATAGTTTTTAATACATATTGGTCAAATATAGTGTGTGCACTGGTGTATGCTTACAGTTTAAACAAGAACTGACATTGGAGGATGTCTAGTTGTTTAAATTCATGATCACTGTAGTTTTGAGTGGGATCTGAATTATGCTAGTTGAGTTACCTCCCTGATCAGTATCTTGATAACTTCAACATCAATGTACAGGAATTCCAGTCGAGCTTTTCAATATTTTTAACAATGCAGCAACTTCCTGCAGAAAAACAAGTCCCAATTAGAATGAAAATAAGACTGAAGCATTGAATGTGAGGCTCGCAGTTCTGCTAACTAGAATATGGTGTGCTGATGGTCTATATAGACAAAATACTACTGTGTTTCTGCTGAGTTAGTTGGTTTCAAGTGGAGCAACAGCAGGACACCATAACTGGTCTAAATGCTCCAGCGCACAGAAAAATCAAGCACGGTTACAATTACTAATCCCTATTCTAACTTCCACTGGAAAATATGCATATTTGGATGATTTTACTGGAAATATAGATGAATAATTGACAAAATACTCTCAATCACTATTTTACAACGTGAAAAAATACCTAGATCAATGAAAAAAAACCTCTCTATATTTAGGATATTCTTCTTGTTCCTCCCTGTTAAAATGGAAATTTCAGTCATTAAAATGTGATACAATATATTATCACAGTGATCTGTGTAAGTGTGAATATTGTCATAAATTAATCAGTTATGACACATTGACAATTGATATTTACATTATTCAGTTCTCCTATTCTCCTGCCACTTATAATGTATACACATACATTGTAAAGCAGTATTCACAGAAAAAGTTACAAACTATTTTGAGGAGACTTTAAATAATTAATGTAATGTCAGAGTTCACTTGAAAGTTTATAATAGGACAGATTTTGTTCTTGCAGGTTATGACATCGTTTGCTTCATCGTTGTAAACTTACTTCACAAACACAAAATAAAAGCATGTAGTTATGTTTATTGCGAACAAAGAATAGATGCAAGCTGGTGTCTTGCTTCAATCAGATCCAGTGTAAATTTAGTCAGTCACTAGCTTACAAAATGAAAATTGTATCTTTGGAGGAATTTTCCCATTCTGTTAAAAAAAAAGGGCAAGCATGTTTGGTGACAATTCATCCACCAACCCCAGTGCTGAGGGAACTTATCCAATCACTCACCGATCAGTTCAATAAGCACTGACAGGAGAGCATGGATAAGTTTTTCAATGAATCACAAGCTTCGACACTGGTATCCCAGGTCACCAGAAACTACCAGCCAGTTAAAGGCCAGTAGCTTCTGGGTCGGAAAGTCTGCAGGTCAAGGTCACTCCTCATTGGATTCAGTGATGAGAAAGTAAACACTTTTTGAACTCCTCATGGAGCCAGAGGCAAAGACACGTGGGTGGCTTTCAGACATCATTTCCTTGACCCCACCTTCCATGACTCTGATTGCCCCCACCCCAGCAGTCAGGTCACCTGATTTCCAAGTTAGGAAACTGGCTGCCTGTTTCACCCACCAGTGAGACAGATGTTTGGTTATCAGCTAATTGAGGCATTTAAAATAGCCATTATTTGAGCACTTAAGGCCCTTAATTGGTGACAAGTGGAGCTTCTTGTCCAAAACATAATTAGTGAGATGGTGGTGAGTTTCTCTTTCAAAAAGATTATTATTTCCCCTTCCTGCCATTCTCACAGAATAGGGAAATTGAATTCCTGTATTTCACTTTGTATATTATCTAGCCATAAAGTAGACCTCAAATTAAATTTTAAAAACTGCCTAAAGATATGCACGGGCCAGCAAAACATAGTATGTGGCGAATGTTGAGGCACCTGTAGCATAGCATCCTTACCACTGAGCCAGCAGATCCGGGTTTAAGTCCAGCCTATCCAGAGATGTCATAACACATCTGAACAAGTTGGTTAATAAATATCTATGCTGAGTGTAAAATTGAACCACCAATCAGTTTACATTGTTACCGTTTCAGTCAATTACTTTCTGGAGATGGTGGAAGACTGGAAGCGAGACACAATGTGCTCTTAAGATCATTGTTGAACCTTGAAAAACTTTTTTTATTTTGAATACTGTATTACTTAATCAGCACACTGACAGAAAGTATTCTTAAGAATTTGAAAACTACAGTTGTTGTCTCAATTGTTTGCAAATGGTGTTACACATAGAATGGTGAGATTTTTTAAAATCAAAATTCTGTTTCTCACAAGTGACTTCTAGTGAGTCAGAAAATCACCAAAGTGCTGTATTTTAGTAGGTTTTGTTTTAGAAGTAACGACTTGTATTTACATAACAATTCTATGATAACAAAATACTTAAAAGATGCATCACGTGAATATTATAAAAACAAAATGTAACATTAAGCCACATTGGGAGAATTGGGGTAATTGACTAAATGCTTGATCAAATAAGTGGGTTTTGAATAGTGTCTTAAAGGAAAAATTGAATTAGAGAGCAGAAGCTTTTAGGCAGAAAAATCCTGAGCTTTGACAAATCAGGATTGACCCAGCAGAGTAGAACTGGGATCTGGCAATTTTTTAAAAATTCACTGTACAAACACGGTTTGGAAAAGTGCACTTTTCTTTATCTCCAGGATCTGTATTTGATTTCACACCATGCCAATACATGGAACTTCACCTTCTACAAAGTCTTTAATTAACCTATTACTGGTAAGATTTTAGTTGGTGAAAATTGACTCTTTATTAAAGACAGCGTAATAATAGTAAAAAATGGTATTATTCACATGATTGTAGCAGTGATGCACTTCTGAGATTCACGTTACATAAGATGTGACAGCAGTCATCTTTATATCACATTCGGTGCAGACAATGGGCTAATCGAAATGCTTCATTCAACAATCTTTTAACCAATGTTACAAAATAGCCAGATGGTGGGCAAAACACATGTATCTCTTGTCATAATTGCTGCTATAAGACCTAAGCAACTTTGATGGTCAGGTCTTACAACTATAGGGTTGCTGTGTCAAACCAGCTGCCTCCTGACTCCATTAAAAGAAAGGATGTCAGTGCATTTAATAAATAACTCCCAGCAATTAGTATGAGATCCAATGGTTGGGTTGATCAATACTTTATTTGATTCACTTCAATATTAAAATTACAGAACGTCCAATATATATTTTGGAACCTCTTCATTTATTCCATTCCATCAATGTTGCCATCCTTTGGGGGTCCCAGTTGTGGAGCAAATGCCAGCATCCTTACCCCGGTCCAGGAGGCCCATCCTTTCCAAAGATGTGTAATAATATGGCAGAATAGGTTGATTAGAAAAATTAGTTAATAAATTTGGCCTCCTATCTTAGAGTGATACTCTAGCCACCTATCTCAATTCCCCTAATAAGATAATTGTGACCAGATTATTAACTGACTGGGGTGCCATATACCAGCAATTAGTGTTATATTACAATAGGTGGTTACAGTTAAAAGGAAACCAAAATATGTGAATTTGGAAGTGTTTCTTTCCTTGCACTTCACAATCCTAAATTAATTGTATTGTCTACTCTTTCACCTTGGAGCCTGCATTTGTAGAAGAAAGAACAAACTTTATAAAGCTTTTTTAAAGAAGTGTTCTTTCACCTTTAGAACTTAGGTTTTAGTCACCGAGAGGGTGTAATAAAAATGTATTTTTGTCTGGCTGCCAAAATTCCACCGTAGAACCTAATACTACCAACAAGAAATTTAAAGAAATAAAATCCCTGGGTGTAAATAGTGGCCAAAAGGGGAATAGCAACTGCAAATGTTAACCAGTCATTTTTAATGATATTTGTGATCTTTATATAAAAAAGTGTTTCTATATATTTTCTTAAAATTTCTGAAATGGTACTATTGTTTTTAATCCTGTGTAATTCAAAATCATGAAGAAAAATGCTTTATTTTAGAAATCAATATTTAGAAGTAGCAGCTATTTCACTCTTCAGTTTTAAGGAAGTACAATAAATGGCAGATATGTCAATATGATAGGTCCAAACTGAGGGATGTTCATCTACATATTATTTCATCTTCATCTGGTAAATCTGACTTTTTATCAGTCTGTAAAATGTTAACAAAGAAAACTGCCCCCAGTTATGCCTATGTTCACTTTATGTTATAATGCTGAGTCCAAAGATCAAAACCGGTTTTATGGAAATTAACACCATTCACATGCTGTGACATTTTCTGCTGTGTGATGGAAATCCTGCTATGAAATGTGGACTTAAAATATTGCTTTATTCTTTTTCATTATCAGTTAAAAGTGTGAAATTTCGCAATTATGTTTGTTTTAAAGATCTGTGTATTTGCATCATTCTTTTAGTGGTTTAAGCTCTTTATAGATAATATTTTGCCAAAGTCATGCCAAATTGTGCTGTCTATAAAAATGTTATTGTTTCATTCGTGTTTCTCTGTACACAGTACTTTGCTGTTGTGATTTTTTTCTGATATGCCTTGTTCATGATGTTTGAATACATTAGTTTTGTCTTTGTTTCCCTGCTCCCTGATGTTTGGCTTTATTATAAATCTCAGGTTAATGCAGATATTTATCAATACATTGAACAATTTTTACACCATATACGGTCATAGAAAATTGAGATATATTTTGAGGCTAATATTTCAAATAATGCTTCAAGGAAAGACATACATATTTGTTTATTTTTCCTGAATAATTATTCCTTTGAGGAAATATTAGGGCATGAAAAGAGTGTTTTCTGTATGATATGTTGGCAAGAATCAACACAATCTGCAGTGAGGTCTGAATAAATTCACCATTGCTCTGCTGACCTTCTTTTCCATATAATGTTGGTGATTCTGTCGAGTTGATGAACAGAGTACATTACAGCGCAGGACAGGCCAGTAAGATTAGATTAGATTAGATTCCCTACAGTGTAGAAACAGGCCCGTGAAGCATCCCAGCCAGACCCACCCCCCTATAACCCACACACCCCTGAACACTATGGGCAATTTAGCATGACCAATCCACCTAGCCTGCACATCCTTGGACTGTGGGAGGAAACCAGAGCACCTGGAGGAAACCCACGCAGACACGGGGAGAATGTGCAAACTCCACACAAGCAGTCACCTGAGGCTGAAATTGAACCCGGGTCCTTGGCGCTGTGAGGCTGCAGTGCTAACCACTGAGCCACCGTGCTGCCCCATAAGGGTTCTGATATATGTCATTACAAGGTTTGTGGTCATTTTCAGTTTTATATGTGGCCAAGAAGAACATAATTTCTATTCTCATTAAGCAGAGAGCTGAATAAGATGACATCTATGACACAAATACAACGGACATTTAAGGACATAACAGCTAGGAGCAGGTGTAGACAATTCAGCTCCTTCATTCTGCTCTGCCATGTGATACAATGATGGCTGATCTCATCTCATCCTCAGTTCCACTCTTCTGCCTGTTTTCCATAACACTTCAACTCATTGGTAATTAAGAATCTGTCCATCTCCTTCTGTCTATTATCCAGTTTCAATTGAATTGCCAAACCTCTGACAAGAACTATACTTAAAAAATTAGCATTCACATCTTGCATGGATCACAAGATGGAAAGCATTTGACATTTTTTTTATGAGAAGTGGGGAAATAACAAATATTTCATAAACTAAGCAACCTGCTTCAGTTTATCGTGTAGTTAGTTTGGTCCAATTTCATTGAAATTTACATTGAGATACACGTGAGATTTCAGTTAAATCTGAGCAGTTTATACATGCAGCATTTACAGAATTTTATTTGTACACCAAATAACATTTCCTATTTGCTGAAGTTAAATTTATGGAATTAAAAATGTCATGTATAAGCTATAACTACTCTTCCTATGGTTTCTAACATTCGCAAACTATTTCAGTCAAAAGGTTTGGAGGAATTTGTTCATTCTTGCACCATTATCTTACACTTACAAATGAAAAGATCAGAGTTTTGCCACATTAGTAGCATGCCATTAAAATCCTCCATCTTGGAGAAGATTTTCTATGCAGGTGGTAACGCATTAGGTTCAATTTTTGATAGGTCCCCACCTCTCTCTATATCATTGTAACTTGTGAATCTGAACTGAAGGCAATGAAATGCAACAGTGAGAAGTAAGCAGTAAACTGAACCCTAAATATTTAATTTCAAGGCTAGTTGTATTGTACAAAGAATTCAGTCTTTATAACTCAGGATAGTCATTTCAAATGCCAGATCTGTCATCGGCAACATCCAGTCTGACATTTGCCTGCTAAATGTTTTCAGCAACATATTTTTTTGAAGTTTAAGCAATATAACCTCTGTATAGAAGACCATATATTAATACAGTATTATTTGAGTAGCATTCATTTTTATTCCATCATTGTTTTCCCATCCACTGATTTAAGGCAAAATAAAGTCTCATGGATATAAGCAGTAATCCAGCAGCTTTATAATGAATTATTTTTATCTGAATCCAGACAACTAAGCTAATTCTGTTCTCCCAATCCTGGAATTCCCTTCCTAAGGATGTTGTGGGCCAACCTACAGCGCTTGGACTGCAGCGGTTCAAAAAGGAAACTCACCATCACCTTATCAAGAGCTACTAGGGATCGGCATTAAATGCTGGACAGCTAGCAATACCCATGTCCCAAGAATGAATGAAAAAAGCAATGTCCACATATTCATACTTACCCAGATAAATATCTAAAATAAAATCTGACTCAGTTTTTTTCAACTGTAATGGAATGCAAGGGTAATTTGATGATTATTTGTTTATTAAATACAGGGAAGTTTCAGCAACAAAAATACTTCCACGGTGATAAGTTTATTGATCTTTCCAACACAGTTTTGCTTCCTGTAACTAGTGTTTCATTGCATACAACAATGTTTTAGTTTGTAGTAATTATAGACATAGACATAGAACATAACAGCACAGTACAGGCCCTTCGGCCCTCGATGTTGTGCCGACCTGTCATACCGATCTCAACTTCCCTCCATACCAGGCAACATCCTAGTAAATCTCTGCACCCTTTCCAAAGCTTCCACATCCTTCTTATAATGCGGTGACCAGAACTGTACACAATACTCCAAGTGCGGCTGCACCAGAGTTTTGTACAGCTTCACCATAACCTCTTGGTTCCGGAACTCGATCCCTCTATTAATAAAAGCTAAAACACTGTATGCCTTCTTAACAGCCCTGTCAACCTGGGTGGCAACTTTCAAGGATCTGTGTACGTGGACACCGAGATCTCTCCGCTCATCTACACTACTAAGAATCTTACCATTAGCCCTGTACTTTGCCTTCTGGTTACTCCTACCAAAGTGCATCACCTCACACTTGTCTGCATTAAACTCCATTTGCCACCTCTCAGCCCAGCTCTGCAGCTTATCCGTCTCCCTGCAACCTACAGCATCCTTCGTCACTATCCACAACTCCACCAACCTTAGTGTCGTCTGCAAATTTACTAACCCATCCTTCTACGCCCTCATCCAGGTCATTTATAAAAATGACAAAACAGCAATGGACCCAACACTGACCCTTGTGGTACACCACTAGTAACTGGTCTCCAGGATGAACATTTCCCATCAACTACCACCCTCTGTCTTCTTTCAGCAAGCCTGAACAGTTACATTTTCAAAAAATAACTTAATTAAAAATTGACATGCAAATTTAGTTTCAAAGTTACTCGAGATACAGCAGGGAGCATTAGAATAGAAACTTGACCGGAATTTTCCCAATCATCTGCAAATCTGACCAAGAACAAAATTTGAAAAGAGCACTTTGATCAGCTAACTGACACCTTCTATCCTCTGGCAGCTTTTACAGGGATGTGGTTTGCATTCAAGAGAATATTAAATGATTATTTAAATTGAAGCATAATGTACAGGAAAAGACAAAAAATTGACATTAAGTCTAAAAGCTCAATGAGCCAGTACAGGTATGATGGGCCAAATGGCCTCCTTGGCATTGTAACAATTCTGTGATTCTGTTCAGTGCAATAGAGTCTACCTGTGGGAAGCAGAGGATTGAGGCCATTATTGAGCCAACTGGCAAAAAGATGTTGTTACTACTGTATTACAGTCAGGCCCCCTCATGAGACCTGAGTTCTGAAATGAATGGAAGGCAGTCTTCCAGTGGTTAGCCTGTGTGGGGGCATTCATGGGTGCTTCCTTTCCATCAAAGACCAAGTGCAATGTGACAGCCACCGCAGCAGTTACAGGCCATCCTGTTTGCGAAGATAGTCTGACAGCTGTGGCCATGAGGAATTTGTTTTTGCATTTTACAAAGGTGCAAAGATAACTTCCCCATTTTGAAATGTCCTCAAGATCTCCATTTGTCTCAAGAGCACCCATCTCTCCCAGTGGAGCTGCTGGGCACCTTTCACTGTGGGACTACTGGGCATCCTATTTCATTGATTTGCTCACTATCTCTAGCTAGATCAAGTCCCCAGAGGTAGCTTCTTGATTTGCCCCTCATTGATAATCATGAACAATATCCTTGAATGGGCGCTTTCCGGGAATCCAATCATGAATTGAACTGAACATCAGGATTGGGACCCAATCTAGAAAATTCAGCCCTTATGCTTTAGAATGAACTGTCATTTGGAATTAAACATCTGGTACTGTTCTAGAGGTATCAAAATTTGTATATATAATGATTAATTTATCACAGCCAGTTCACAATGTAACCAGATTGCCACAATACTGAGGTTTTTATGACTCAAATTCAAGACTACATTTATTAATGAAAGCAAATAATGTAAATATTTATCACTACAGTCATGTCAGAGTTATAATTCAAGACAGCTGGACACTGAGTCACAGTTCCACCATGCTGGCTTACATTTAACAAGACTTGCACAAAAAGCAATAACTAGATTTCTGGACTCTGGTGTGCAACTAAATCCAGCCATGTTAAGCCAAAGCTGCTCTTTCTAGCAGAACATTGAAGGTGGCATGAAAATTGTAAAGGCAGTGTTTGTCTAAGGGTTATACCAACGTCAGAATCCATTGAACATAAAATATAGTGTTTAAACTGGCTCTGGCATGTTTACAATTTTTTAAGTTGGGTTTAAACTAACGAAGAGGATGCACCATGGGTGATGAGAATTTATATGTGAGCTGCATTGTTATGCTGAGAACCTGGTAAGGTGTCTCAATTTGTTACAGTTCCAGAGAGCATATCCAACTGGTTAGCTCCTGAGTGAGCAGGGATATACAGGCTCCTTCCTTTATTCATCTGCCCCTTGATTGATTGTAACAAGGTTAATTTTGAGTCAAGTCTTTTCCCTTCTCTAACAAGGTGTAGAGCTGGATGAACACAGCAGGCCAAGCAGCATCAGAAGAACACACGCACACACACAGATCAGAAATAACAGGTGAATCCTAAAAGATATCTAGTTGGCTGTTAGCACTTAGACTGAGCAATTCCTTTTACCTCTGATACTGGGGTGACTAAGGAATAGCTGTGCTCACAGTAGATTAATGCTCAAACCCAGGCTAGTACACGTGAGTACTTTTGGTCCCTAGCACACTCCAGTAGAGTGTAAACTGGCATTTTAACTCCTGTCATTGTGTACTCTTCAAGGGGAAAACATAAAATATATCTGCAGTTTGGGACATAATCCACAAGGGTTGTCTTGCTGTTGAGCAGGGAGCTCCCAACCCCTTGTTATCTTTTCAGCTGCAAGAGATCACAGTTCAGTCTGTTTTGATTTGCCTTTTCTTCTTTTGTAGGGTTAGTGTTTGAAGTTCCCTTCACATATTTAGGTGTGACATTCTGTGGATCTCATTCCCAGACTGTTAGCTTATTTTCATTTGTATCAGCCCTCTTTTAAAAATCACGTTTTGGAATTACAGGTTAAAAATGTCCATAGTACTTTGTAATTCTGACCCATGACCATGACAGTAATAATACAGTTCAATTCTCTTCATTTTCTCTGGCACTTTTTCTCTTCTCTCTCTTTGCTGAAGTGTATAATTGTAGTGAGCATAGTTCAATGGAGGATAATAAAATGTGAGGCTGGATGAACACAGCAGGCCAAGCAGCATCTCAGGAGCACGAAAGCTGACGTTTCGGGCCTAGACCCTTCATCAGAGAGGGGGATGGGGTGAGGGTTCTGGAATAAATAGGGAGAGAGGGGGAGGCGGACCGAAGATGGAGAGAAAAGAAGATAGGTGGAGAGAGTATAGGTGGGGAGGTAGGGAGGGGATAGGTCGGTCCAGGGAAGACGGACAGGTCAAGGAGGTGGGATGAGGTTAGTAGGTAGCTGGGGGTTCAATGGAGCTCAGATTACCTCTTGTACTTTGGAGAAGTAGCATTTATTCATAGGAATCCTTCAGTATTTATCAGCCGTTTATTCCACTATGATGGGCAAAAGGCAAATATGTGCCTGCTTTTTCACTTGATAAAAATGGATAATGACTAGATGTGAGTACCCAGAATGGTATCCTTCTCCCTAACTTAGGGATACTGACAACCACTCCAAAGCCCCTTTTGCCATCCCTAACAGGACTGTATTTAGTTAATACATCTCAATGATGTATTGGCCATCATGGTGGTAGGTGTGGAGGTAGGGGGTTTCTGGGGCCAATACAGAAAAGTGAACCTGACTGTAAATTTTGCAAAAGTAAAATAATTCAAGTATCACTTGCTGAGATGAGCTACTCAGATTTCAATTTAAGATTGCAGGAAAAGATTGCCAATGACCATGTTTTCAAATTACATTATGAATGATTCTCACAAAGGCTTTCAACAATAAATGCTATTTCTCCAAAGTACAAGAGGTACTCAGAGCTCCATGGAATATCCTCCTTTAATTCAGCTACCTGCAAAAATTTGTCACCATACTCTGCCTACTTCATGATGGTGTGCAAGTCCTGACTCTCACCAACAGGTCTACCACAGACCCAATTCAAGAGCAACCTGGGGTCAAGCAGGTATCTGTCATTGCACCAACACTCCTCCATTTTCCTGTTCTCAACGATCCACCACACCTCTATGAAGCTCCCTGCCAGAGTGGAGCAAACCTACAATATGTGTGGAAAGGTGTTCAACCTTTGCCTCCTGGCCAGAACCAAGGCCACCCCAACTTGTATCATTGAGCTGCATTACATAGATAATGCCCATGTGAGCATATGCTCAGAGGCCAAGCTACAAACCATCGTTGGCACGTTCACCAAGGCCTGAGAGAGATTGGGCCTCTGACTAAACACCTAACAAACAAAGGTTCTGTACCAGCCCTTAACCATCCCTGCTGCAAAAGACTGCCCTCAACCATCAAACGGTGAGCCCCTGAACAACGTGAATCATTTCTCATTTCAGGAGGCTCCTCTCAATGCAAGCAGACATTGTCATTGAAATCCAGCATTTGCTTCAGTGTGCCAGTGCAACTTCCAGACACCTAAGAAACAGTGTGTTCAAAGTCCAACACCTCAAGCTCAACACCAAGCTCATGGTCTAGAGTGGAGCAGTGGAGCCATGGACCCACCCTCAAGAAGATGGACCATGGACAGCTTGTACCTCAAATCCCTCAAAGGTTATCAGCAGCAGTGCCTTCGCAAAATCCTACAAATCTACTGGCAGAATACTTCCAGACCAATATCCCTGATATCGAGCATGCAATGGGCGAACCACATTGTCCACATTGGAGCCTGACACAAGACGCCATAAACAAGTGTTCTACTCTAAACTCTGCAATAGTAAGTGATCGCTAGGAGGGAAAAGTAAATGCTACAGGGACACCCTCCATAAACAAAAGAATATTCCTACAAAAGCCTGGGAATTGCTCGGCCTAGAACACGCAAACTACAGAAGGCACATCCGCAACAGCACCAATCACTTTGAGCATCACCGAGTGGAGCACGTGGAGGCCAAACACCAGCAGCAGAAACAGTGTGCAAAATCTAGAGCATCCCAGCCACTTGTCTCTTCAAATATCTCATGCCATTCCTATGATACAGTCTGTAGCTCCAGAACTCGATTATTTAGCCACTCCAGAACCCAACCCTCAGGGAGTGAAAGCAAGTTATCCTCGACCCCAAAGGGCTGCCAAAGAAGAAGAAGAAGAAAAGTAGTTTGGAACTTGCATAAAATTAAAAAGTTTTGGTGTTATCCACAGCATCCTGATAGTGAGTGTATTTTTAAAGAAGTACAGTACATTGGTCAATCTTCAAACCAGGATTAATTTCATCCTGATTCATGATATAGACGATAATTTCCAACATGAGCATCTGGATTTTATCTGTTTTTGGCAGTCTTTTCAAATAAAAAATACATCTCAATATATATGCATTTGAAGGTATTCTTTTAATAGTTTTATGAGGGGACCAAGATGCAAGTTCCTCAGGCTTAGAAGCTATTTGTCAAAATAATCCAATCAAAAATGTACTTTGCACCTATCTCAATTGAACTGGGACATTTTGCTATGTATCGTTCCACAGATACTAATATGTTCCTCAAATGATCATGATTCATTAGTAAGCCTTGGCAGTACCAGCAGAACTTCATAAATGCCCCCAAGGGTTATTTAAAAATAAGCCGAATATCCTGTCGTCTTCCTACAAGGACATGAAAGTCTTTCTAATTTCTGGTCTCCAACTCAGTCATATTGAGCCCAGTTGTTGTATTCCTACAAGTTGCTACTATCCAAACTGAGCAGATGCTATGTATTGAAATAGAGAATATCTTGTCTGTGGCTTAGCTGAATTTTGGCCCATTATCTCCTTCTTTCCTCCATTCAACCTACTACATACATGTAAATATGTGCACAAATGTCATGTCATATAATGCAGAGATAATGGGAACTGCAGATGCTGGAGAATCCGAGATAACAAAGTGTGGAGCTGGATGAACACAGCAGGCCAAGCAGCATCTTAGGAGCGCTCCTAAGATGCTGCTTGGCCTGCTGTGTTCATCCAGCTCCACACTTTGTTATCTATGTAATGTAATGCCACTGGTTTTAAAATTGTAATGCCAGTTTCTAAATGTGGAAAAACAGGTTATGGACACCCATAAGTACAACAATTTGTCCAAGAAAAATACATTTCTGTATTTACAAAAGCAAAGTTGCCATAGTCCCAGGGGACCATTGGGCTGCTCGCTCATTAGAGAGAGTGGAGGGGGGGGAAACCTGATAGTAGTTTAACCATAGGGTCACCATGTCTCAGGTGAGGGGTAAAGTTGTGAAAGTGGGAGTTTTATGGTAACCCCAGCCAGCAGTATATCTGTCTGACGTACAATGTAGCATTATGCACACTTCAGTGCACTGATCTGCTGCACAAATAATTAATCTTAAAGCTTTTGTTTGGAAGTATCACCAGTGAAAAAATCTTCAGAAACAACATTGTTATTGCAAATAATTTGGGAAAAATCAATACTTCTCCAAATTCAAATACGCTCAGTTTTTTTAAAAACAAAATGGTTTAGAAATACTTGATGATTCTGCTTAATTAAATTTAGCACACTGAACTTTCAAAGTTAACAATAAACTGGGTAAATTTTCCAAAATTGCATTACTTGATATTTGATGTCATGACTATTTGAATCTTGTTTCCAAAATCAATTGCATGATGTTTATAAAACAGGGCTGATGCTGTCTATCACACTAGAACCAGTCTTTGTGACCTATTTAATAATACATAGAATTGATGCGATTTTAATCACCCCTACCCCACTCCTGAAAACTCATCCTGTACGCAAAGGAGGTTGTCAGCTGCGTCTGAGATAACAAGGTGTAGAGCTGGATGAACACAGCAGGCCAAGTACTATCAAAGGAGCAGGAAGGCTGACGTTTCGGGCCTAGACCCTTCTTGCTGTGTTCATCCAGCTCTACACCTTGTTATCTCAGATTCTTCCAACATCTGCAGTTTCGATTATCTCTCAGCTGAGTCTGCTGACTTAACACGCTGTCGGTCAATGTCGAATCTCTCAACATTCTGTCAAACCAAAGCTCAATACCAAATTTATTACTACTGTGTATTATTCTTAACAAACAAAAAACATCAAAATAAGCTATCCAATTTACCCAGCAACAGACCGATGCATTGCTGCAACTCCTTTTTTGAATGACGCCGCTGAGGTATTACTTAACCTTGTGGAGCTGCTCATTGGTTTTTGTCTCGAATGACGTATCAATGACGTTGCGAGCGATGATTGGACGGTGTTGAACAGCTCGGAGCGATTCCACACGATGAGTAAATGCAGAGAGAACAACAGAGGTTAGGGGTAAAAAAAAGGGAGTGAGCATTACAACTACGGAATCTGAGGTAGGAGGCATTTAGAATTTTTTTTGGCGGGTGGTGGTGTAGTATGGAGTGACCCCCCTCCCCTCCCAATTTTAGCATACATCCTTACTGTTGATGTTGTCCTGTTGGGGCGTTCACCGCCGTGTGCAGGTTTATAACCATCCGGCGTCGTTTGTTCTGTACTGGCGTAGCCCGTTTCCCCAACCCCCTGCCTCTCCCGCTCCCGCCGTCTTTCGCTCTATTCAGCACGTTTTCACCTTGCACGGGGATTTACGGCGGTTAGTGAGGATGGGGAGTTGCGGCGGCAGGCGTGTTCCCCTCACAGCGGGGGGGGAGGGCATTAGCTGCGCAGGTCAGGCGCTCGATTTCCCGTTGGGATTGGGAATGTTCGGGCCGCGAGCGGCGACCGTTAACGGCCGTATGTCTTCTTGGGACAAGGCGCGAGCCGCCTGGGACGGGGAGGAGTCCTCTCCCACCCAATCCCAATTGTCCCTTCCCCATACCCTGCCTGCGTATTCCCATCGCAGACTTTGATCGTGATATGGACTCCGTTACAACCTTTGTCCTAATCCACTAAAAACCTTTGTTGTCCAGCTATAGCCATCCGTTCCCTTGTGTCTTTTTCCCCTCTTCCTTTAGGAAGACAGGTCAGTGCTTAGGACTTTAGGAAAGTTAGAAGGGAGAATATACCTTCAGTCTGCCCTAGTCGAATGTTATCTGTATTCATTCGTGAAGTAAATTATCTGCTCTGATCTCCGCCGACATATAATTCTGATTCCCTTTTATAGCGTCGTGGTCGCTGCATCTTTCTCGTGACTAGTACCTACTGTTAGTCAAATTACGAAGCATATTATTTTCTCTTCAGAGAAGCAGGGTTTTGTTTTACAGACTGTTGGCTTTTAGAATAGGTAATTACTGGAAAGGGGTCAAACCGATATGGAAATAAAGTGGAAACATGGGATTTGGACGACTGCTGGAGTGAACAATGTAAACAAAAGTGTGTGGACTGATTGGCCTTTTTGAAGTGACCATGTGCTGAGAGGTTTAATTCTACGGATAAAGTATCTGTTCAAAAAGGATACCCAACTATCCTTTCTTAATGTGTTGATAGATAACCTTGAGTTGCCATTCGGCTGTTTACTTTTTCAACGGCCTGAAGGTGCTCATTCCGTCCAAACGTGTGATTACATAATACCGATTACGCCGTTTCGATGAAGCCGGTCCAACTTGATTTTTTTTTAATCTTTGCTTTTTCTCCCATCAGGTTTCAGTTTCTTTTAGTGACATCATTTAAAAAAGCATTCATTTCCAGTAATGTTAGTCTTGAGTGGCACTAGTGGGGTGCTGTTTCAAAACTGGGTTTTTAAACGTTCCTTTATTGAAATGCAAATGAATAGCAGATGTTGACTGTAGATTTGTGAAAAGAAAATATAGACCCTCTTTCTGCGTCTGTTTCCTGTAGTGAATATTAATAGCTGAAGCAATTTTTTAAAGTCTGTTTGATTTTAGTTTCTGTCATCTTAAGAGGGTACTGATAAATTATACTCATGCTAGAAATCCAATTTGAGTATGGCACACCCTCTGTGTTCTGATACCATTGTCATTAAATATGACTATATTAAGTCATAGATCCATTTATGCTTTTGATATGACCTAACTGCTAATGACACGGGTATACAGTTTTCACATTGCCCTCACTTTACCAAGTGCTATTGTGCTACCAAGTGAAAGATGAGTCCAACCCTTTGGATTTAGAAGAGTGGCTATACAATAATTGTTACAGATGCAGAAGACTTCATTATACAGTATATGTAGAATGACTGCTTGCGACTGTTGTCCAGACACTGCAGAAGTTATCAAACTTGTATCTGAAATATACAGCATCTTAGCTATAGCATTTTACTGTCACTTTACAATTAAATACTTACTGGATTGCTCAGTCAATATTAAGGCAAGAGCAAAATTTTATGAAAAGCTGCTGAATTACAAAACCAATTGAATTTGTGACTGATTAATAGAATTGACCCCCATACGCATTGCTGTAAAACATGCTCTAAAAATAATAACTTTCATGACATTTGATGTTTTGGTGTTTGAGATCAAAGTGTCAAGACCAGTATCTCTAAGTCTTACTGCCATTGTAAACGACTTTGTTTCATCCATGATTTTTTTTGGCAATATCGATTTGGAGTTTCAACATGTATTCAGCAGTGCAATTAAATTCAAAATTAGCTATCAACTGAGTCTTTGTTCCAAGGACTAAGGTTTGATAATATGCATATTGCCAAAGCTCCACCTATTTGATATACTGAGACCACATTCAGTCCATATAAGTAGCCTTAAAAGCAACACGCAGCTGTTTTGCCAGGGCTTTACTTGTTTGTAGGCTAGAAGGAGCCATATTGACTTTTCTGCCCTTAGCTTGCTATCCCTGAATTCCAACCCCACCCCACCACCCAGCAACATCCTGGAGTTTTCCATTTGGCAGGAACTGAACTGGACTCGCCATATAAATACAGTGAATACAAGAGAAGATTGGACCCTAGGAGTACTGCAGTAAGTAAACCCATCCCACTTCCCAGTATCTGTCCACCATCAGCAAGGCACTGATCAGGAATATAATGGCATACTCCCCAGTTGTCTGGATGAGTGCAGCTCAATACCATCCAGGACAAAGCAGTCCACTTGGTTGATACAACATCCACAAACATTCAGTCTCTCCTCCACACTCATGTAGATAGCACACACTGCTGCTACAAGACACGCTGCAGAAAATCACCAAAATTTTTTTGACAGTACTTCCCAACCCACAGTCGATTCCTTCGATCAGGTCAAGGGCAGCAGGTACATGGGAGCACCCCCCTCACTGTCCTGGCTTGGAACTACATCACTGTTCCTTCAGTGACAGGGTCAAGATCCTGGAATTCCCTAATTGCATTATGGGTCTACCTACAGCATGTGGACTGCAGTGGCTCAGATGATAACTCTCAGTCAGCTTCTCAAGGACAACTGGGAACAATCGATAACTGGACAGCCAGCAACACTTGTTCCATGAGTGAATTGAAAAGAAAATCCAGTTTTGGAATATGTGCATTTCTTGCAATTTTTTAAATAACTGATTAATGATTTTCCCCCCCACTTCAGTTGCTTCTGAGAAGGTGCTTTTTGCCTCAATTTGCAGCAGTGTTGTTGATAGTACTATCACAATGCGTCAGAATTTACCGTGAGTTCTGAGTACATCTGTAAGGCTGCAGTAGGGATCAGAGATTTGTGTTGAGAGAAAAAATGTGATTTTTCACCTGAGCAATCAGTGAACTTTGCCATCCAATTAAGAATAATGGGCAGGATTCTAAACTGCAGCACCAAATGTAGTCATTCCAGTTTGAGACCAGCAATAGCAAGTTTCCAAGGCAGGCAAGTGGGAGCAGAGTATAAACTTCTTTTCAAAGACTTTTTTTCTAAAGTGACTTTTCCAGCATAGGTTGCCCATTTTGGGTAATCCTTTACTGGGGCAAACAAGGAGAGATTATACGTTTGGCTGAAGTGCTGGCCCAAAGCCCAACATACTGTGGTTCTGGGATGTGTCCTCCTGGCAGGTAAAATGGACAAAAACACAGTTGCTGGAAAAGCTCAGCAGGTCCAGCAGCATCTGTGGAGGAGAAAACAGTTAACGTTTTGGGTCCGGTGACCCTTCCTCAGGACCTGACCCGAAATGTTAACTCTGTTTTCTCCTCAACAGATGCTGCCAGACCTACTGAGCTTTTCCAGCAACTTCATTTTTGCTCCAGATTAACAGCATCTGCAGTTCTTTTGGTTTTGGTTAGCTAAAATGGACAGTTGAAGATCCTGATTGTCCTTGTTCAGATGGCTTTAAGAGGCTGCTGATTAGCTTAATCTGCTCCTTGCCATAGTTTGAGGATTTCAACAGGAATCCTATCTCAGGACAACCAATAATAAGGTCCATATGCATCATGTAAATGGAGGATTAGAACAAAAGCTTTCTGTACCACTTATTTGTACTGACTTACCCTATGTCTATACCAGTCTAAAGTTTTACCACTTACTTTAAAATCTTCCAGCTTAGTTGGCTACCTCTGTTCTTATGTGAATATCAAGTTAAAGTTGTTGCCCCATCTCCATATGAGCAGTGGAAGTCAACAGTTTGGAATGTGCTGCCAAAGTATTTTTTACAACTTATTCACTTCAAAGCTTGCTAACTTGCAACCCTGATAGGCCTGTGCTAGAAAAAGTGGATGTTTGAATGGGATGTCAATCAAGTAAAACCTGGATAGCATCAAGTTTTATGACTCTTATAGCAGCTATCCTATCTAGACAAACTGGCAGTATTCCATCACACTCCAAATAGCTTTGTAATTGGTGGGTCACCTGCTGTGAAATACCTGGCCTCTGACTTGCTTTAATATCTCTATAACATTTGGCTAGAGGCTGAACAGTCAATGTTATCCCCTAAAACATTGGTGAGAATGTGTGATGGATCTCTTCTTGGTGGTTGTTTTCTTTTTTTAAAGAGGTTATCAAGGAGATAAATGAGGGCAGCGCAGTAGGTGCTGTCTACATAGACTCCAGCAAGGCCTTCAACAAGATCTTGCATGGTAGACTAGTTAGTAGGGTTAGATCACATAGGATCCAGGGAGAGTGACCTTAAGTTCATAACAACATCATAAGGGGCATAGATAAGGTCAATAGGCAAGGTCACTCTCTCTCGCGCTCCCTGCTTCATTCTCTCCCCCCCCCCCCCCCCCCCCCCCCCCCGCCCCAGTCCAAAACTAACGGTCTAGGTTTAAGGTGAGAAGGGAAAGATTTAAAAGGGACCTGAGAGGGCAACTTTTCCCCCCACTGAGGGAGTTATGGATATGGAATGAGCAGCCAGAGGAAATGATAGAGGCATGTACAACCACATCACTTTAAGAGGCATTTAAAAGACAAGTACATGGATAGGAAAAGTGCAGGCAATTGGAATTCAATTTAGGGTACTGGTCAGCAGGAACAAGTTGGGCTGAAGAGTCATACAGCTCAGAAGCAGACCCTATGACTATATTCTGCAGCAGAAATATTGATGCTATTGGCCCAATTCTGCAAGTTGTCCAGATCTTGCTTCATGGAGGCATGATTCATGTCATTACTGTAACTTTTTTTTGTAAAGGTAGCTGAATGGTGTGCATTCATGAGTGAGTAGTTCCATTTTAAGGCCTTGTGATAAAGTGAAGGTCATTACATGGGACATACATGTCTGTTGGAGTGGTTGTGTCCCTACCTCTGAGCCAGGAGACCTGGATTCAGGTTCCACCTGCTTCTTAGGTGTGTAATAATATCTCTAAACAGATTGTTTCTCACATTTTGTAACCACAGAATTAGCGCATATGATGTTCCATGCTATCATTTCTGCTTCTCTCATTCCCTCCCAGCTGATTTAAATCTGCCATCATAACCCTTTCTTCCCTTGTGTCTCTACATACTTAAGTAGTTTCCTTCAAGTGCACCTATACTTTTCGTCACTTCCACCATTCCCTCTGATAGTAATTTCCACATTCTCATCACTCTTTGGATAAAGAATTTTCTTCTAAATTCCTCGTTTCCTGGTGACTGATCCCTGAAAGTTGCCACCCAGGTTGATAGGGTCCTTAAGAAGGTGTATGGTGTGTTAGGTTTTATTGGTAGAGGAATTGAGTTTCGGAACCATGATGTCATGCTGCAGCTATACAAAACTCTGGCGTGGCCACACTTGGACTATTGCATACAGTTCTGGTCGCCACATCCTTATAATGCGGAAGCATTAGAAAGGGTGCAGAGGAGATTTACCAGGATGTTGCCTGGTATGGAGGGAAGGTTGTGGGACTTGAGGCTGTTTTCATTTGAGAGAAGAAGGTTAAGAGGTCACTTAATAGAGACATACAAGATGATCAGAGGATTAGATAGGGTGGACAGTGAGAGCCTTTCACCTGGGATGGTGATGACTAGCACGAGGGGAAGTAGCTTTAAATTGAGGGGTGATAGTTTAGATATGGCACAGCTGTCAGAGGTAGGTTCTTTACTTGGAGTAGTAAGGGCGTGGAATGCCCTGCCTGCAACAGTCGTAGAATTGCCGACTTTAAGGGCATTTAAATGGTCATTGGATAAGCGTATGGATGATAATGGAATAGTGTAGGTTAGATTGGTTTCACTAGTCGGCACAACATTGAGGGCTGAAGGGCCTGTACTGCGCTGTAATGTTCAATGTCCCATCTTGCTGGATGTTTAGTTATGTTTTTCTCCAAAAGAGGAAACGTGCCCCCGTTCTCTTGCTCGGAACTGGTGGTGTTCATGTGTCTGTTGGACTTGTCTTTTCCAGGTAGTAGAATAAACAGCTTTGAATGCAGTTGAATTACAGGCAAGTTGCTACCAAGCATCTTGTAAATGGTGTACAGCCTTGACTTGGTGCAGGCTGGTGGAGGGCTGCTGCTGATCAAGTGGACTTGTTTTATCCTTCATATCAAGGATCACGAGGGTTTTTGGCCTGCACTCATTCAGGCAAATGGAGGATTATACTGTTGCGTTCATGATTTGTAGATATGGGGTGTGTTTTGGCATCAGGAACTGTTATTCCCAGCCTCTTGATTTCCTGTAACCACCGTATTTATAAGGTTGGTCAACTTCAATGTCTGCCTGATAGCAATCCCAGAATGTCATTAGTGGCGGAATTCAGTAATGATTTATATAGGAATCATATTAGTCACCTGTCAGTCTTCAAGCATTACATAAACTTTTCTAAATGAATTTATTGCAATGTAGTAACATTTTATTTCCTTCTATATTTTAAAATGCCTAGATACATCTATCCATCTGCACTTGGGAGTTCACTTCTGGTTACTGGTTTACGAAATTATAGGTCATAGTTTCAAAATGTACTTGTTACTCATTGCATCTACTATTGTCTACCTCTATCTCCCATAAATATCAAAGTAAAATAATGTTTTAATGTTTCTGCCACTACCTGTGATACCTATCTCTCCCTTGTTTTACTTGAGCTTCTTACTTTACAGGCATGTCAATTTTTAAAAAACTAGTGAATTTATTGTTCCTCTTTACCATCCTAATTGATTTTGAACTTTTCTGATCTACTTTTGGTCTCTCATCATGACTCCTGCACTGTCTGCGTACATAAGTGTGTGCCTCTTTTCAGACCTTCAATTGTTCTCCCCTCACTCGTGGAATATACACCAGTCTTTGCTCATGAACCAGTTCGGGACTGAATGTCTCACGCTGTAAAGTTTGGCAATCTCAAATCTGTGCTATAGAATGAAGCCACACAATTCCACATTTGAGCAACAAACGTAAAAGTTTACCAAATCCAGTTGAGAAACTCCATCACATCCAAAATGAACTTGAGGTAGCTATGAATGGACAAGCAATATTTCTCAGTAGGAACTGCAGATGCTGGAGAATCTGACATAAAGGTGTGGAGCTGGATGAACACAGGCCGAGCAGCAAGGCTGACATTTTGGGCCTAGACCCTTCAAGTCCCAAGCGTGAGGCTAATTAATTGTTATTCTACTTTGGGGAAAAATATTAACAAACAATATTTTACTTTCCTGAGTTCTAATCTCAGCCTGTCAAAACTAACTCTTCAAAAAAAACGATAACTACAGATTTTGTAAATCAGCAACAAAAACAAGTTGGTGGTAAAGCTCAGCAGGTCAGGCAGCATCAGTGGAGTGAAATCAAAGTTAACTTTTCAGGTCAAATGACCCTTCCTCAAAAGGGTCTTTCCACAAGTGCTGCCAGACCTGCTGAACGTTTTCAGCAACTTCTATTTTTATTGTTTCAGCGTTTCTTTAATCCTCTAAACCCCTCTTTTAAAATACCAAACATATTATATTATCATCACTATTGCCTAGTTTTATGGATTCACAGGATCCGTATGGCGTGGAAACCGGCCCTTTGGCCCAACAAGTACACACCAACCCTTGGAGCATTCCACCTAAGCTACACATCTCTGAACACTGGGCAATTTAGCATGGCCAGTCCACCTCACCTCCACATCTTTGGACTGTGGGAGGAAAGCGGAGCACCTGGAGCAAACCCACGCAGATGTGGGGAGATTATGCAAATTCCACAGTCGCCTGAGGGTGGAATCGAACCCGCATCCCTGGTGCTGAGGCAGCAGTGCTAACCACTGAGTCGCTGTGCTGTCCCACAGCCGGTCCATAATTTGAGATGCCAAAATAAAGGCTGAAAAAAAAAAGCCGGCCTGCTAAATTTCTGTTCAACACTAATCACTAAAATATTTCAGTTTTCACACTGGAACTTAACTGACCACCTTCCTCCATCCCAGTGTCCCTGTCACTGTCTCAGCCAGAATCCCTGGGCTAAAGAGTAGACATCAGTGGTCTTCTCTTATCCACGGTTCATTCTTTAATGCTACATCTAAATCTCCCAATGCTGAACTTACAAATCAGACGTTATAAAGAGATTTAAATACCTGACCCTGGTCAACAATTTCCCTTGCTTAACCCACACCGTTCCCTCCTTGTGTGGCATTGTGCCAATTTTCCAGTGTTTAAAAAAGGTTGACTATGGGGAAAAGTTTTGAGGAACACGTCTTTTTGTGTACAATGAAGGAAGATTTGCTCCCTTGTCTCTATCTTGTGTCTAAATTATATTAGTATTAGTTTTTTTAACAGATTATCTTCATATGCCGATTTCTTCCTGCACCTCATCTGACAGATAAAAAAACCTGTAGACTGCACCTTTTAATGGTGAAGCAGCTGATAACTGCACCACAACAGCCACTAGTAATGTCCCGATTTCCGAGTCAGGAGGCAGAGTTCAAATCCCAAATACTCCAGAGGATTATCATAACACTCTCGAGCAGCCAGGACGACCACCTACAAAATGATATCCTTGTACTGAAATGATTTGCGTTCGGCAATCTCCAATTGCCATAATTCCCGCTTACTTCAGGTATTCGAATTCCTATGGTTTCTTGTCATAAAGCCCGTACGCTGCGGGAAGAGTCCGTTCGGCACATCGAGTCTGCACTGACTCACTCAATTGGCTTGAGGTCAAGACCCTATTTGAGCTGTGATTTGAAATAAGGTGGGGAAGTACTTTAGAAATTCTTGGGCCCTGCTATCTACTAAGTGGTTTTGAATAAGTAAGTTCGGTTGTTTAACTCAGAAAATCCTTGATATTAAACCTGAGATCGACCCAGTCTGAGATTCACCTTTTTGTTCTGCTAGGTGACCATCTGGAATTCGGCTGTTTCATTGTTTCCCCCTTTAATGAATAAAACGACCCGTTTCGTGCATATTGACGTATTCTATTGAGTAAGCTCTGTGTGCTGGTGGGAAATTTTCCCGGTACGTGAGTTTTGGGGGAGGAGATGGTGTACGGTACTTGCTCAAACTGCGCCACCTATACTAGTTTTCTTTTCAACGAGACACAGCCCACAATTCTAACTCTTCCAGTTAGTCTACGGAGAAATTTGCAGAGCCGCGTCTTCAGCTGTGGGAACTTTTACACTTTGTTTTTAAGAAATCGGGATCCCAGTTTCGCAATAATCGCTGTCGGCTGCTTGACCTTTTTTTAAAAAAAATCTCCTCAGTTAAAAATGAAGGGATCGAATTGGTGTTTTGAAGCGGCGATCGATTGGGTCTTCTTACAGTTCTTACCATTTTGAAGTGTTGAGATTACAAATGTTGAGGGCTATCGACTTTGTTAACTGGGTGAGCCTTAGAATTTTATTTCGCAATTATGTGCAATACTCAAACATTTTGGGCCGGGTACTGCGACTTTGAATATGATGTCACTGTTCGTGTTAGGTTTAGGCGAGTGCCGGAGTTTCAATGGTTTGCCGCCCCCTGTCCGAATAGAGAGATGATATAAGTCGATTCTCGGCAATGTTCAGCTGCAATTCACTCCTTTTATTTTTATAATACAAGGACTTATTTTGACCACCAACTAATTGTCTCTTCCCCTGCCTCCCTTCCAAAAGAACTATGCGTTAGCAAGAGTTCGCTCAGTGGGGCATTTTGTTGTATTTTGGCACGGCGATGGACAGCTTTAGAAACGTCTGCTGAATTTTGGCATTCGGAAAGAATTCGAATAATAGTCGGAGTTGTTGTAATTAGGAATGGTTGAACTGAACCATACTTTCACCCCGTCTTCATGAATTAACAATTGCCGTTGATGGCTTGGATTAGTCATTTATTTTTGTCCCTACGTCACAGCCCCAACAGAACATAAATGTGAAAACGTTTGGGAGCCAACAAAGTCGTTAGTTGAATCGCTCCAAGATCTGTACAGCATGAAACTAAATTGGAAAATATTCGATATAATTCTCGGTCAAAATGGCAGTAACTTTTGTTTTCTGAAGATGCATTGAAAACTGCAGTAGTCGATTGAGCCCCTACTTTGACCCACAGGTAGTGGCTGAGCAACTACCCCAATTCCGCTTAATTGTGCTCTCTCCGTATCCGTTGATTTTCATCACTCTCCAGAAATCCCTTGAGTTCCGTCTCGAACTTGCTGAAAGATTGAGCTTGCACAACGCCCGTGTGGTTAAAGAATTCCAAAAACTCACCACAGTGGAGGGGGAAAAATGTCCCCTTTTTTTAAGGCAACCAGAAAAGTTGTAAGCCTGAGAAGTTTTGCAACATGTGTTTCTCACTATATTTTAAGCTCAAGGCAATATTCATACCTATCTAATTAAAAACAAGAAAATTGGTATAATGTTCCATCTTGGGTTTGGTATACATTCCATACTTGAAATAAGGCCATTACTCAGCACAGTTGAGGATGAAAGTGAGATTTGAATAGGCTGTTCTCAGTATCTATATCATTGATATCAGTGTAATTATTGAATCATCTAACATCCTGCAGTTAATCATCCATTGCAGTACTAAGAATCATTTTTTCAAAAAATGTGTTGTTAAACTTCATCACATGAAAATCCTCTGATCCACCCCCCCACCATTGTTTTGGCATTTTAGATCTGCCATCCAAAATGTGTGGCACTTTGTGTAGGGCAAAAGAAAATTGGTACTTGCCTGTCGCAGTTCAGAGAAGCTTGGTGAAGCAAGAGAAACTCCTCCATCGATGCATGACACAAGATAAGCACTCCCTTTCCCTGATTATAACTGGTGAAATGTGCTCATAAATAACCAAAAAAAATTACGAAACTGACTGCAGTGCATTGCTTATCCTCAGCAGGGTACAACCTTTTTGGAGAGGCTCTTCCTGTGATTTACCTGCGGTGCTTGTTGCAATAACAACCATATACTGGCTGCTTAAGGATTAATGTGTCCTTTTTCAAGCTAAAGTATCTCACTAATTTTTCAAGGAATTTATCATCTCAGACTTAGACTTAGATTTCCTGGTTCCCAATTAACTGGGTATTCTTTTTGATTTTAGGTTAAACTGTGCTTCCCCCTCTTTCCTCCTCCTCCTCCTCCCCCGATTCCTTGTCATCCCTTTTTTTGCAGCAACCTTTCCCCTCTGACCCTGGTGAAAGGTACTTCCTGGCAACGCACTTGCCCTGCTACTTCCCAGCTGTTTGCTGCTTCACCACTCTCAGCTGTTTCACTCATAAGTGAGCCAATTAGCATAAATGCAAGAGAAGCAGTTGTCCTAATGCTGACCCTTGGAGAACACCATTGTGTCTTTTCCTAAAGTCTGAAAGGCAACCATTTGCCACCACTTTGTTTCCTGTTACTCAATCCATGTGGCTGCTTTCCCTTGTATTTTGTTGGCAGACCTATTTTGCAGCTCTTTGTTAAATGCTGTTTGGAAGTGGGTAGGGCACATCAACTCCCGTTATCCTCATAGCTGTTATTGAAAATTTCCGTCAATTTAGTTAGCTTTTGAACATGTTTGCTTTACCTTATTAGTCATGCTTATCCAAGTTAATGTTCTTGTATTGGGCAACTGTCTGAGTTTTACTACTGCTGACGTTAAATGGATTGACTTGGACTTTATCCATGTACCCTTTATGTTCACTTTTTTTCTGTTTTGCTGTCGCTTGCGCTCGCTCTCTCCCTCCCCCCACCCTGTAATCCAGGGAGCTCTGACATTGATTCCTCTCCCCCATCTTATTGAATACACCTTGACGCTATCTGAACTGCTCCTTTTGAAAGGCAGCCTGTTATAACATTGGTACGTTACTTGCAATCAAGAAAATTCTCCTGGTACACTTGTTTTTAGGCTACGACCGAGGTTTTTTTAAAAAAAAGTGAAATGATGTAGTAAAACTGGTCCAAGATCCTCCTCTTGTTGAAAGAGCATTAATTGAAGGGTTGCGGCTGATAGACCTTATTAATGTTTCTTTCACTTGCCTTAAATACTGTTCCTTGTATTTAAGAAAGGATTGGTTAGTATTGGAGGCAATTCAAAAGTGTTTCATTGAGCTGATTTCCAGAACGAAGGCATTGACTTATCAAGAATTCCTGGGGCGGCATGGTGGCTCACTGGTTAGCACTGCGGCCTCAGTGCCAGGGACCCGGGTTCGATTCCAGCCTCGGCAACTGTCTGTGCGGAGTTTGCACATTCTCCACATGTCTGCATGGGTTTCCTCCGGGTGCTCCGGTTTCCTCCCACGGTCCAAAGATGTGCAGGCTAGGTGGATTGGCCGTGCTAAATTGCCCATAGTGTTCAGGGATATGTGGGTTATGGGGGGGGATGGGCCTGGGTGGGATGCTGCAGGGGGCGGTGTGGACTTGTTGGGCCGAAGGGTCTCCTTCCACACTGTAGGGAATCTAATCTAATCCTAAACAGGTTAGGACTTAGTCATTAGAGTTTAGGACGATAAGGGGACACTCGTGAATGAACGTCTTCCAAGGGTAGTGACTATATCTGGAATTTTCCAACCCAGAGAGTTGAAAAGGCTTAATCACTGAAAGTATTTTAAAGAAGTGGTAGTTAAGTCTTTGAAGTTTTGGAGTTGAGCTCTGAGCTGGGCTCGAAAGGAGCTGAGACCAGGGACTGATCAGCCTTAATAATAAAATGTGAGGCTGGATGAACACAGCAGGCCAAGCAGCATCTCAGGAGCACAAAAGCTGACGTTTCGGGCCTAGACCCTTCATCAGAGAGGGGGATGGGGAGAGGGAACTGGAATAAATAGGGAGAGAGGGGGAGGCGGACCGAAGATGGAGAGTAAAGAAGATAGGTGGAGAGGAGAGTATAGGTGGGGAGGTAGGGAGGGGATAGGTCAGTCCAGGGAAGATGGACAGGTCAAGGAGGTGGGATGAGGTTAGTAGGTAGATGAGGGTGCAGCTTGGGGTGGGAGGAAGGGATGGGTGAGAGGAAGAACCGGTTAGGGAGGCAGAGACAGGTTGGACTGGTTTTGGGATGCAGTGGGTGGGGGGGAAGAGCTGGGCTGATTGTGTGGTGCAGTGGGGGGAGGGGGCGAACTGGGCTGGTTTAGGGATGCAGTTGGGGAAGGGGAGATTTTGAAACTGGTGAAGTCCACATTGATAACATTAGGCTGCAGGGTTCCCAGGCGGAATATGAGTTGCTGTTCCTGCAACCTTCAGGTGGCATCATTGTGGTACTGCAGGAGGCCCATGATGGACATGTCATCTAAAGAATGGACGGGGGAGTGGAAATGGTTTGTGACTGGGAGGTGCAGTTGTTTGTTGCGAACTGAGCGGAGGTGCTCTGCAAAGCGGTCTCCAAGCCTCCGCTTGGTTTCCCCAATGTAGAGGAAGCCGCACCGGGTACAGTGGATGCAGTATACCACATTGGCAGATGTGCAGGTGAACCTCTGCTTAATGTGGAATGTCATCTTGGGGCCAAGGATGGGGGTGAGGGAGGAGGTGTGGGGGCAAGTGTAGCATTTCCTGCAGTTGCAGGGGAAGGTGCCGGGTGTGGTGGGGTTGGAGGGCAGTGTGGAGCGAACAAGGGAGTCACGGAGAGAGTGGTCTCTCCGGAAAGCAGACAAGGGTGGGGATGGAAAAATGTCTTGGGTGGTGGGGTCGGATTGTAAATGGCGGAAGTGTCAGAGGATGCTGCGTTGTATCCGGAGGTTGGTAGGGTGGTGTGTGAGAACGAGGGGGATCCTCTTTGGGCGGTTGTGGCGGGGGCAGGGTGTGAGGGATGTGTTGCGGGAAATACGGGAGGCGCGGTCAAGGGCGTTCTCGATCACTGTTGGGGGGAAAGTTGCGGTCCTTGAAGAACTTGGACATCTGGGATGTGCGGCAGTGGAATGTCTTATCGTGGGAGCAGATGTGGCGGAGGCGGAGGAATTGGGAATAGGGGATGGAGTTTTTGCAGGAGGGTGGGTGGGAGGAGGTGTATTCTAGGTAGCTGTGGGAGTCGGTGGGCTTGAAATGGACATCAGTTACAAGCTGGTTGCCTGAGATGGAGACTGAGAGGTCCAGGAAGGTGAGGGATGTGCTGGAGATGGCCCAGGTGAACTGAAGGTTGGGGTGGAAGGTGTTGGTGATTTGAATGAACTGTTCGAGCTCCTCTGGGGAGCAAGAGGCGGCGCCGATACAGTCATCAATGTACCGGAGGAAGAGTTGGGGTTTGGGGCCCGTGTAGGTGCGGAAGAGGGACTGTTCCACGTAACCTACAAAGAGGCAGGCATAGCTGGGTCCCATGCGGGTGCCCATGGCCACCCCCTTAGTCTGTCGGAAGTGGGAGGAGTCAAAAGAGAAATTGTTGAGGGTGTGGACGAGTTTGGTTAGGCGGATGAGGGTGTCGGTGGAGGGGGACTGGTCGGGCCCGCGGGACAGGAAGAAGCGGAGGGCCTTGAGGCCATCTGCATGCGGAATGCAGGTGTATAGGGACTGGACGTCCATGGTGAAGATGAGGTGTTGGGAGCCAGGGAATTGGAAGTCCTGGAGGAGGTGGAGGGCGTGGGTGGTGTCACGGACGTAGGTGGGGAGTTCCTGGACCAAAGGGGAGAAAATGGAGCCCATATAGGTGGAGATGAGTTCGGTGGGGCAGGAGCAGGCTGAGACGATGGGTCAACCAGGGCAGGCAGGTTTGTGGATTTTGGGAAGGAGATAGAAACGGGCCGTGTGGGGTTGGGGAACAATGAGGTTGGAGGCTGTGGGTGGGAGGTCCCCTCAGGTGATGAGGTCATGAAAGGTGTTGGAGATGATGGTTTGGTGCTCAGGTATGGGGTCATGATCGAGGGGGCGGTAGGAGGTGGTGTCGGAGAGTTGGCGTTTGGCCTCGGCGATGTAGAGGTCAGTGCGCCATACTACCACTGCACCACCCTTGTCTGCGGGTTTGATGGTGAGGTTGGGGTTGGAGCGGAGGGCTGCCCGTTCTGCGGGGGAGACGTTGGAGTGGGTGAGAGGGGTGCAGAGGTTGAGGCGGTTAATGTCTCGACGGCAGTTGGAGATGAAGAGGTCGAGAGAGGGTAGGAGGCCTGGGGGTGGTGTCCAGGAGGAGGACTTGTGTTGGAAGCGGGTGAAGGGGTCAGTGGAGGGAGGGTTAGGCTCCCGGTTGAAGAATTAGGCATGGAGGCGAAGACGGCGGAAAAACTGCTCTATGGGTCTAGGCCCAAAACGTCAGCTTTTGTGCTCCTGAGATGCTGCTTGGCCTGCTGTGTTCATCCAGCCTCGCATTTTATTATCTTGGAATTCTCCAGCATCTGCAGTTCCCATTATCACTGATCAGCCTTCATCTTATTACTTGGTGAAATAAGCTCGAGGGGGAGGGGGACACATACATGGTCTACTCCTATTCCTGTTTCTTATTCAGTAAACTGTTAGTGAACATTGGCAAGTGCTTGGTGGGTGGCTTCCAAATAAAGAAGGAAGGCATACCTAGAGAGAGAGACCAACTTTCAACAACCTGCATTAAAACAGAACAATAACATTGCATCTCTTCTCCAAAACAACAGGATTTTTAAAATTTGGATGTTTCAGTGTCAAAGCCAATCTACTTGTGTGGCTTTTAGATTATATGATTTCCTTATAGCTCCAACTAATTTTCAGGCAAAAGCCAGTGTCCTAACAGTTGAACAACACGTTACGTACTCTGTCGTGTGCAACGTCTCCTGTAGACAAGGTTTCTTTAAATGTTTTGTGGTTCATTAAATAGTAGCATGCATGGGTGTTGTAGAGGTAATAGAATCAGATTAAATAAAACTGTATCTACTGTGGTCCTTGTGTATTATCCACACCATTAATTTCATAAGTTTGCAGGATAAAAATTATCCTATCACACTTGTGATCTAAATGTAACTTGCTAAGCTGCTTACAGATTCTTTATTGCAAACCTTGCATATATTCACCCATCACATCATGTGATCATGCACTGTGCATGCCATGTTTTGGACTGTTACCTCTCCTCATTATTACTTGCCTATTATAAACATTAAAAACGTAGAAAATTAGAGATGGGAGTATGCATATGGTGCATTAAGCCTAAGTCCCACTTAATCCAGAGGTGTGTAAAAATATCTCTGCACAGGTTGATTGGAAAAAAAATAGGTTAATTTTTAAAAACTGCTGTGCCATGAGACATGGGACCACTCAGCTTCTATACAGCTGATCCTCTATCACAGTGCCATGATGCTCCCCCCATATCCTTTAACACTTCTAGCATTGATCCATCTATTTCTCTCATCAATACAAGTATATTGAGTAACTTGGCCTCCATAGCCTTCCTAGTAGAGAATTCAAGTGGCTTGCTGCCAACTGAGTAAAGTATCTTTACTTTTCTGTCCAAACTGGCCTAGTATATATTCTGAGATTTGAGCCTTTGGTCTGCCCTGCCTGGCCAGGGGATGCATCTTCCCTGTATCTAGTCTGTTGGGATTCAATGTTTCAATTGGGTCCCTTCTCATTCTTCTCAACTGCCGTGAATACTCGCCCAGTCAACCCAATCTGCCTTTGTGCAACTGGCTACCATCTCAAGGATACATCTGGGGAGCATTAACTGCAATCCCTCTTAGAATTGAGGGTGTTGAATAGTGATTGGAGGTCTGCAATTTATCCTGCCCAAATAAGATACACTGACCATTGTGGCATTCTGCTCTCGCCTTATTCGAAACTAGATAACTTGGCATGGAATTATGACCAAATTGGTTATTTGTGCGCACTTGTTTCTGATGACCTGTAAATTAGGCATTAAAACACTTGACTGGAGGAACGGTCTTTGGTGCTGCAAGCAGTAATCTGGAGTTCCACGTGGCAGTAGAATTGATGACCTTTTTCCTATGTCTCTGAGAGCCCTGGTATCAAATACTCTTCTGACCTGTATTGCTAGCGATGGTGCTCAGTGCCTTGGATTGACTGTTCTGTTGCACAGCAACCATTCTGTCAACATAGATGTTCGTCAGTTCTCCTAAGGTGTCACATCAGGTAAAATACAACCAAATTCTACTTGGTGATACTATGCCATATTAGTAGTGGGTTATGGTGTGTGCTCCTTTTGCTTTCTCTCTCCCTCTCTTTCTTGCCCCACCACACTCATGCACACGCGCATGCCCCTGACTTGTATTACATCCATCCATGTTCTACAGGCACAATTCATTCTTAGCATATAAAAGTGTAACCCCTCCCCAGTTTATTTGTGGATAGACATAACAGAATTCTCCGTCTCCATCTTGTATTACATGAAGAAGCCAGAGAGAGGAAAAAAGTGATGCAAGTTTATCAAACTAGCTTATATCCTGCAGACCTTTTTGAAACTGAATAATGTTATGGCTATTTTTTAATTGCCTTTTCTATACAGATTATTTACAATTTTGAGAGTCTAAAAGAAAACAAAATAGGTTTTACGCATCCATTTGTTAGCTGGTCAACATCAAAAAAAATGATGTCTGAAGTATAAAATGACACAGCCATTGATGTGTTCGTAGCCTGAGTTTATTTAATCAAAGTGATCTTGTTCCCCCCTGAAGAAAATTGTGGCAAGATTAATTCTAGAGGAGCAAAATTGCCAAACAACTTCAAAGCAATGGTGCAATTTTGAGCTATAAATTTGCCAGGATAACCAAATTCTTGCCTGGATTATAATGCAGCCTGTGTCTCATCCATGAATGAAGTCTACTGTGACTTTTGACTGAAACCATGACTGCGGCTAATTGAAGGGCAGTTTTATTTCCCGTTCATCTAAAATCAATGGGCTGTAATCAACTTCGAGTTGAATACAAGTTGTTTGCCTCAAATTGTTTTTTTTCACTTTTTGAATACTTTGCTTAGATTTTCTTGGTAAGAGAGCAGTGCATAATTTTAGTTTCTTTTGGTCTGCTGCTGCATGTAAAGTATATAGCAATAAGGGTAAAAATTGCTGTTCTGAAGTTTTTTCTTTGCAGATGAGGTATTCTTCTGAAACCCAATGTAGCCATATTTTTTTTTGCTGTAGCTTTTAGCTAGTGTACATGATCCCCTCAAATTAACTAAGTAGCTGCGTCATTTTAAAAAGTGGCATAAACAAGAGTCCTAATTGCATCTGTTCTCACTTCATTTCCTAAAAGTTCCTGCAACTTAGCCAGGGAACTTTCAGGTGTAGACAAAACATCCATGTTCAATAGCCCTCCTGTCCTGTTAGCTAATCTCCTGTAGGAGTCTAAATTTGACTGCAGTATCCCAAACTAAGGAAAATTTGGTTTTAGTTGAGAACCAATTGTACAATCTAAAATTTCTGAAGCCATGGCCTTTGTTAATAAATTTGAAATTGAATTACATTTTTTTTCCCCAGTCTGTGTGGTTATGCCTTTTGAATGGATACTTTTTTTTGCCATTTCTATTGCCCAAATGTTGACAGAGTGTCTTAGTTAAGATTAAATCTCCATTTAGAGTGTAATGTCACAATGTTTCAAATTCTGAACTATACCTATTAGCATTCTATTCATTTTTCTTTTTCCAGCCCTTTTGATTGCATTACAAGTAAATTGGAGATTACTCCGTTTGAAGGTCTGCTTGCAGAACCTTACTTCACTTTCTTTGGTCCTAGCATGGACAGCAGTGACACATCTCTGACTGCTTTTCTGAGAATATCTGGCAGCAGTTCCACGACATCCTGGACTTTGACACTCGAGAGACAACATACATTCTAGAATCACATCTACAGCTACTGAAGTGCCTGTCTGTTCTCCTCACTAATGCAGGTACCATTTCTGCTCTTCCACACATTTTTGTACTACATTCAAATGGCAAAAGGTAGTCAATGCAAAACTAAAACTGACAAGAAAGGAGACAAAATGCTGAGCAGTTGGCTCTCTTCCCTTACAGAACTCTATTAGAAGTGGTGTTGAAATGCCCATCAGCCATGATTTAAATGGCGGAGTGGACTTGATGGGCCGAATGGCCTTACTTCCACTCCTATGTCTTATGGTCTTATGGACAGTTCTGGGTTAATTTTAAGATGTGTTCCACCTCCTCCATCAATGTTGATTTCTAATAGAGTTCTGTAAGGGAAGAGAGCCATATGCTCAGCATTTTGTCTCCTTTCTTGTCAGTTTTAGTTTTGTATTGACTACCTTTTTCCCTTTGAATGTAGTCCAAAAATGTGTGGAAGAGCAGAAATGGTACCTGCATTAGTAAGGAGAATAGACAGGCACTTCAGTAGCTGTAGATGTGATTCTAGAATCACATGTTGTCTCTTGAGTGTCAAAGTCCAGGATGTCGTGGAACTACTGCCAGATATCTCCAATTTACTCCTGATGCCATGCTGTACTAAATATAAAGAATGAGCAGATGAATGAATGCCTGGAGAGATGATGCAGGAGTGAGCGCTTTAAATTCCTGAGGCATCAGGAACATTTTCTGGACGAGAGGGAAACTGCATGTTGGATGGTTAAGTCTGAACGGGAACAGGACCAACATTCTTACTGGCAGCTTTTCCAGGGCTGTTGGGGTGCATTAAATCAGCAGTGGGATTAGAGAGGTGGGAAGCTGATGGTGAATTCAAGTCAAAATGCAATTGAGTATGGAAGGCAGAGGAAACATAGACTGGAGAAGCAAGGAGTGAATATGCCAAGCTAAACGAAATATATTTTAATGCATGGAGCCTTGAGAATAAGGTAGATGAACTGAGGGCACAGGCACGTGGTAATACGACTTTAATTATGACTGATAGCTTTGAGTTGGCTGAAAGCTGGGCACAATTGGCAGCTAGTTAAAGGGTATATAGATGGGGTTAGAAGGGGATACGGTAAGCTTTGGAATATTGAACAAGGAATCACTTGTAGGAATGTGGTAGGATATCTTTGATCATTAAATGAGGCCATGTGGGCAGAACTTTGTTTTCTTGAAAAAATCCGGCACATACTGTTGGTCTTTGGCTGGTACAGACACAATGGGCTTAATGGCCTCCTTTGCTTTAAATGTCCAATTCTCCTGTTGGCAGGAGAATTGTTTGATTGTTGTAGCTGCCAGGATTGTACTGTAAGTTAAATATAACATTTGCCTTGTTTACAATCCCAATTTGCCATCTTTCAAAGACTCAGTGAGATTATTTTATATTTGGTGCTTTTTTTTGTTTGCATAAGCATTCACCAATTTAAACTTCTGATTTCTTAAAATTGTCCAGCACAGAAGGCTTTTAACACATCTTGCCAGTGCTGATTCTTTGAAAGTTATCCATTAGTTTCCACTCCCTGGTCTTCAGCTGTAGCCCTGCAAAATATTTCTCTTTCAATTGGTCCTGTTTTCTTTCAAAAGTTGGAATTGAATCTGCTTCCGCTGCCTTTGCCCTTTGCAGGTCAGATTCATCACATGTTCCAAACACTGGCTGGTGAGAGCCATTTTTTTTTGTGTGCACAAATAACCTTGTGACATCGGTCAGCTATGATATCAGTGCCCTATTGTGCCAGTATGTTTCTGCATGTGTGCACTGATGTCATGTTGGTGATGCTTGTTCATGTCATCACGAATACCAGCTTCGCTTCACATGGATTTCTCTGAAGCACTTGTTCGTTATGATAATCATTTTGAAGATTCCTCTGGATCAGAATAGCGGTCATTTCCAAGGAACCATTGATGATTTGTAGCAGTGAGTTTCCTTTAGTTTCATAGATCGTTATACTCATTGGTAACTTGCATGATCACTGTTCTCATCAAACCCATATTACTAAGTTATTTGCCATATTGATCAAGAAACATCCTTCACATTCTGCTCAAATTATAAATTCCACAGTGTAAGCAGTATCAATGGATTTGATTCTCCGCTTTACTCTCACTGTCACACTTGTATTATAGGGAGCGTTTCAGGAGTTTGTATCTGCCCTGTAACTGTTATGCAGTGCCAACTTTCGGCAATGCTACTTTGCTTGGCAGTGGCACAGGCCAGAAAGAAGCTTTGTAGTTCGAGGGAGACCAGTTGTAGTTTCTGTACAAAAATGAATTTCCTCTGCCATTTGTGTCCTTTCAGAAAGTCTCCTCCTATGGTCTTTTTAAAAACAAAAGCTTTGTACTTCCTAAAGTGCAGTACCTGGAAATGAATGATATTTCAGCTTAGTCCTAGCCAATGGTTCATAAGTTTTGCATAACATCTGAGTAATTACTGAAAATGCTGGAAACCTGAAATGTGGACAAAAATGCTGGAAAACACAGGAAGGTCAGGAACCGTCAATGGGGACAGAGTTAATATTTTAGGTTGATCTTTCATCGGAAGTCATTGACCTGAAATATTCTCTCGAATTGCTGAGTTTCCCCAACTTGATTTATCCTTCTTTGCATAACATGCCTGCTTTTCATGGAGTCTTGAATTTTATGGCATGGAAACACAGCCTTCGTCCAACTCATCCGTGCTGACCAGATATTCTAAATTAATGTAGTCCCATTTGCCAGCAATTTGCCCATATCACTCTTAAACACTTCCTATTCATAGTCATGCAGATACCTTTTTTACATGTCGTAGTTGTACCAGCCACCGCCTCCACTTCTGGCAGCTCATTCCATACACACCACCTTCGGTGTGCAAAACATTTGCCCCTTGGATCCCTTTGTTAAATCGTTCCCCTCTTGCCTTACACCCTCTAATTTTGGACTATCCTCCCTTGGGTAAAAACCTTAGCTGTTTACCCTCACTGTGTCTCTGATTTTATAAACCTCTAATGAGGGCACCCCTCAGCCTCCAATGCTCCAGGGAAAATAGCCCAGCCTATTTGGCCTCACACCATACCTCAAAACCTTCAACCCTGGCAAAATCCTTGTAAATCACTTTCTGAATTCTCTCCAGTTTCACAACATCCTTCCAATATTAGGGAGACCAGAATTGAGTGCAGTATTCCAAAAGTGGCCTAACCAATATACTTTACAACCACAGCATGACCTCCCAACTCCAATATTCAATGCACTGATCCAAAAAGCTAAGCATACCAAATGCTGCCTTACTACCCTGTCTGCAACTCTGCTTTCAGGAAATTATGAACCTTCGCCCAAGATCTCTTTGTTTGTCAACACTCTCCAGGACCTTACCATTCAGAGTATAAAGCCCTGATTTGCCCTACCAAAATGCAGCATGTCACATTTATTTAAGTTCTACTCTGTTTGCCACTCTGGTCCATCTGATCAGGGTCCTGTTGTATTTTGAGTTAACCTCCTTGGCTGCCCTCTACGACACTGTTTTTTTTTAATATCATCTGCCAACTTACTAACCACACCTCTGATGTTTGCATCCAATTCATTTAGAAATAATGAAAATCAGTGGACCCAGCACTGCTGCTTGCAGCACACCACCAGCGGTCACGGGCCTCCAAAAGTAATCCTTCACTTCCTCCTTTTGTCTCCTACCTTCAAGTCAATTTTGTGTCTACATGGCTAGTTGTCCCTATATTCTGTGTGATCTAATTAGTTTACTGTGCAGAACCTTGTCTAACTTTGCTGAAGTGTAGAAAGACAATCTTTGTCATTTCATCAAAAAACTCAATCAATTTTAAGAGACACAATTTCCCACTCAAAGCTATGTTGATTTAGTCCTTTTACTCAGATTAAGGATATCTCTAGCTCTGAGTAAGGGTGACCGAACCTGAAATGTTAACTGATTTTTTTTTTCCTTCACAGATGCTGCCAGACCTGCTGAGCTTTTCCAGCAACTTCTGTTTTTATCCCAAAACAGTTGTTGCCTTTCCGAATAGATGTAAATCCTGTCCCTCAGAATCCCCTCCAAAAGTTTACCCACCACTGACGTCAAGCTCACCAGTTGAGTTCCCTGGTTTTTCCTTAACACATTTCTTAAATAATGACACTATTAGCCAAACTCCAGTCTTTTGGCGCCTCACCAGTGACTCAGTGATCCAAATATCTCAGCCAGGGGCCCAGCAAACACTTTCTAAAAAGTTCTAGGGTACTCCTGATCAGGCCCTCACTGGGAATTTGTCCATCTTTGTGCATTTTAAGACATCCAGCACCTCTGTAATATAGGCACGTTTCAAGATGATATCACAATTTCACATTTTCACTTATAAAGCTAGAGACTATATGATTGTCTTTTCAACTTGTTGACTGACAGCTTCAATGGTTCTGCCAATCAGTTTTTCTGAAATGTTGTTAACAAGTCTTTCTTAGGAAATTCAAGAATTTAAAATTTCATCAGGACCTTCAATTGTTGGTTTGAAGATGATTCTGTTTAATCCTGGTTTATTTTTAATAAAACCATGCGTCCATGTCTAAAATTAAAATTGTGTGATTTTTATTTTTAAATGTGTTTTTCATTTATTTTTGCATTTAGGTGCATCAACTACATTGGAATATTAAAGAATTTATTGGCACAAAGAACAGCTGTAATGGAAGATAATGTAAAATTTCACAAAGTATAATTTGTGACAAATCGGTTTTACCAATTTTGCGTTGAGATTGGATCAAATATTGAGCATCAGCTTTTATCCGCATAAAGAATTGAGTCTTTTTTTTGGATTATATTTGAAGACTAAAACCTGATCATTGAGGCTTTTAAGTTTCAGAATTCCAGCATACCTGTGCTCCTTTCAAATCTAGAAAATGCCAATCCTGAAACAGCTGGTGGCAAGCTCCAATCAATCCAAACGGCGCTCTCGCATAGACTTGACTGCAGACATGATCAGTGCTCCTCTTGGTGATTTCAGGCACACGATGCATGTAGGTCGTGGGGGTGATGTCTTTGGAGACACTTCATTCCTTTCTAGCAAGTTTGGGGCTGCAGGTGCTACCGCTCCTGCTGAAGCGACACCCAAGCCAGGGCTTCTCTCTCGGAAATTCAGAAGCAGCAGCAAAAGGTCTCAGTCAGTAACACGTGTTGATAAGCGAGACACATTGACACAGAGTGATTCAGCAATATTTGTGAAAAATGCAGTGTCTCTGCCTCAACTCAATGATAAGACTGTGGAGCCAACTAATCAGATGGCAAAGAGCCTTTCATCAAGTCCGATAAAAAAGCTTGCAAATGAACAAATGGAAGATGTACCTGTCAATGGGGCTGCCAGCACTGTTGCAAGTAAATGTACAGAATATCAAGATGAGCGAGATTTTGGAGATATTACCGATCTTCCTACTTCACTTTCCAGTGGTGGCTTTCCACTAAAGCATGCTGAATCCATCATGTCCTTTCATGTCGATCTTGGTCCTTCAATGCTTGGTGAAATTTTAAGTGTTATGGAAAAAGATACATGGGAAAATGATGCTGATCTTGGTATTGGCGATGACAAACAAGGACGGTTTTCTAATTCACAAATTGTGGCCAAGGAGAAGCTTGTAGAGGAACCTGCAGTATCAACAATGGCCTTGCAAAATAACATTAATAGTGTTGTGTACAGCACGGCATCTGGGAGCCACTTATCACAAGATAGTGGCTCCTTGTCAAGTTTGGCATCTGGCACTACAGAAGAGAGGCGGTCAGTTTATGAGGGAGTTAGTCATGGAGATGTAGACAGTATGAAAAATACAGCTGAATCCAGAGATACCTTCAAAGAGGAATCTATGAATGAAGGAGATGAGGATTTTACCTTCATGGATGAAGAGGATGAAATCCGTGTGTAGAATTGGCCTATTTGGATTGGCATATTTGCTTTTTTATTAAGGATTTGGAGAACAAGATGACTTTATCTGTCCTAGAATTTACAGCATTAATGAATTATGGCAGGATTGCACTAAACTCTTACACCACAGACTCAAAATATATTCTGTAATAAAGGCTGTAACCAAAATTCTTTAATCCACAGAGGCCAGCAACACCTGCAACTCCTCATGGCGGCTCACTGCTTATGTGTTATTCAACCAGAATTAACCATATATTACGCACATTCCTAAACGGTGCAAGTGCTATGTTTGTGCTACCTTTTTATACAAAAAGTATGCGCTCGTACTAATCTCATTTTAATATCTGACAATTCACTGTGTGACCCAAAGGACACTCCTTAGAAAAATGGCTTGTTTGCTTCCTGTATCACTACTCGGCCTTATTTGGAATCTCTGGTTTAAGGTGCTCCATTCCTTCGGTCACCTTCCTTTCTCCTCTTCTATCCTCCCTGGGTTGCTACTGTTTGGGATTTTGATTTGGAAAATTTCAAATATAATTTTTCTGTGTGATTCATGTAGTTGCTGTGATGCATTCAACCTTTACCTGAGTGAGCTGGGTTTCACCAACTATTCAGGTGCTAACTTATTTTCTCTCAAGAATAGCATTTAATTTTTACTTCACCCTTTCTGTAACATTCTGCAAGGAAGTGTGGAATATCTGAACTTGTTAATATTGCGCTAACCCTGAACATTAAAATAAACTGTACATTGCTCACTGTGAAACACTAATACACATTATGCTTCCTAAATGTTCCATCATGTATTTAAATGAAATGTCATATGACCATCGCACAGTGGTCTTTGATACGTAATCCAGAATTGATGTGTTTCTGTCTGTCACTGAAATCTCTCATCCGTAGTTATCACCTGTTAATCCACTTTCACTTCATTTAATTAGGGGCTGATTTTGAATTGACATCAATATAGCACACGTGACAATTTACAGGGATAAGCATTACTGCAAATCCAACAAGTGTTATCTCCCTAAATTACCAGAGGAATTATACTTCAAAAGTATTTAGTTGGCTGCAGAGCAGTTAGGGGCATTTTGAAGTCATGGAAAGTGCTACCTGAATTAAAGTTCATGACAGTGGGACCCAGAATCTGTTGCATTTTCCAACTACATTTTTAAACTATGCCATCTTTCTAAGCTTTAACTGATTTTTTTCCATTACAAATTTTTGTTACAATTCTACAGTTGCCATCTTGTCCCCTTTAACACCACCCACCACCACCACCCCCCCCCCCCCCCCACCCCCGCAAGGGAAATTACTTTTTCAGGCCACATTGCATATATTTCATATGTAAGTATTCCGTTGGCATAGTATATTTGAAGGAAGGGTGCAGTCTAGTCTCAAGTCACAGAACAGCCAAGCAGCTGACTCTGAAACTTAACATCTGAGATTTAGAGAGAGAGAGAGAGAGAGAATTTGTAACCCCTTTTGCTGAGTCACACATTTCCATTAAGGCTTTAACTTGTCTTTCCAAGACAACTGTGCCAGTTAGGATTGTATAGGCATGCCTGCTACTTGCCTCAGCTCAGTATCCCATAAAACAAAAGTATCCTGCTTAAAAGATTTTTATGAAGGGTGCTTGTATTGCTCCATATAAGCACAAATTAAAATCATGCTGCTTGGGAAACATTGAAAATTAAACAATGCCTTGATTTATTGTGCATTCTTAATTGCATGATGAATCTTTTCTTTCAGCATTTGATTCTGACGCTGTAACATAGAAATAATTCTTGGTTACATTATTTTGACTTTCCAGTTTTAACATTAAAAGTTAAAGGTCCAATGTGCAACAGATAATTAAGAATGCACCCATTGCATTACATCTGTAAATCCATGTTTTGGAATGGAAACCACAGATGCAAAATTGTAGTGACAGTAGTAACATAATTCTGTAATGCAAAAGTAAAGCAGGTTTTCTCCTAAGGCCCTTTTATTCAACTGACTGTCAGCTTAAAATACTTAAAACAACCCTTCTGCAGAAAAGGAAACTACATATGAATGATTTCAAATTGTCCCATTCCAATAAACTAGTTACATTTTGCACCAACACCTTTATGAGCACACTGGAGCTTTTCTTTTGCCCCTTCGTCTCCTCAGAGCGAAAGCATTTGAAAATTGGAAGGCAACACTTCACATTTTGAAACATCCAGTCATCTCATTAAACATGTACAAACTTGGGCCTATGATGCATAATTGAGCTTCCACTGGCACAGTGCAGCACTGCACCTCAAGCAACTTAACCAGCAATGTCCACAGCATCTGCTGGAAACTGCTTACGAAAAGATTATGTTGCTTTTAACAATTTTGTGCCTTTATTAGAAATGTGTTAATGCTTCTGGCCTACAATCAGTCCACTTAATCCTGCTGCGTGTACTTTGTTAGCACCACCATTCCCCTTTATTATGTGTCTCACTGGTACAGCTCCTTGTGCCAATTGCTGGAAATGGTTTAGCCCAGTTACCTGGTAACGAATTACCAAGAAGGCAACCCAATTGTAATGCACAACTTTTATCTATTTTCCATCTAGAATGCAACTTGGCATTTTTGAATTAGTTGAATAATAAGCCACTAAATTGCTAAGTTAAATGCAATGCACTATTGAGGAGCAATGTAGTGTTCATGAAGGAGCATATTGTGGAATTACACCAATTTTATTTTGATAGATGACATCCTGTTTCCTAACCATATTTATGGTGGATGATTTAGCCTCATCCACCATAGACAGTGCTAGTAATTAAACTTTCTTTTTGTTGATGCAAAGTTGAAGTTCTCGCTTCAGTGTACAATTAAATGTTTTGATATCCTTGAGTGATTTCAATCTTCTATTGCCTTTTTTCCTAATTTTCTAGAGCAGTATTTTTTTAAAAAAGCACCCCAGAGTTGAATACTTTTCAAAAGGTAAGAATCAGTAGTGCCTTGTGATATTAAGTTTTCTTTTGCAATCTTTCATATTACAGATCAATACAGTATGGATAAAGAACAGAATTTTCTTTGATCCATTTTTAAAATTGGACAAAGAATTGCATTTTTCAGGAATGTCTTCCTGTTGCTGATGTTGCACAATGTGTTGCTTTATAGCCTAAATTTTTTTGTTTGGAAAATTTAAGCTATTATGTGGTGATTGGTCATGGTTCCTACCATGAATGCTGGAATATGAGGCAAGTTGCCATAAAACACTCTCTCTCTTTTGTGCAGGACAGTATTTTTCTTCAACATTGTAATCATGTATATTTTCGTGCCACTTAAATGTTTTGTGTTATTGTGAAATATTGGTCTAGTCTAAGAGTTTTTATCATCAGCATGTTGAACATTGCTCATTTCAAGATGACAGCTGTGCACAGAGTCCAGTGCACTGCATTATGGCATGCTCAATAGGAAATGTGAAAGCTAATACTTCCTTCATTTTGGCAAGTTGTTCACATGTTGGTGTAAGTGTTTTCTAGACAAGACTTGAGGTGAGATTAGAGGATGTTATTGTATGTTTTGTATGTAATATAGCTTCAACACTAAATTAATTCCCATGTGTTTTATCAAGAGAAATCATTGTAAATAAGTTTCTATCCCATGATGTAAGCTGCAGAACATATTAAGTGAAGTATTTTTTTTAAATAAAGCCTTCAAAATTGGCTAGCTGAATGGAGGTAGGTTAGTTGAAAGAAACTTACCAGGGCATCCCAGCAGAAAATTGCAACAAAATATTTTCCTTCATCTTGTATAGAACTATCTCTGACCTAACTTCAGTTGATGGCCATTGTTTAAATCGTAAAGAGAAAACCTGCAAAAGGTGAAGGTTTGAAATGAAATGTCAGAAACATTGAGCAAATTGATATCTTTGGGTAATGATGTAATGTAGTGCATGGTCAAAGGACATTTGGACCCTTGTTTCATTTCATTTGTGTTCTTTCGCACTAACTGCAGTACTTGTTGGAACAGTTGCTGCTGATGCAGAAAACCACTGAACACAGGAAAGGTGTTTTTCTGTAAATTGAACTGACGTGGATAATCTGGAGGTGGGAGAATTGAGCAGAATTTTAAATATTCAAAAAACAAATTAAAAATTCCCTGTTTAAAATAATCCTTGAATGTAATGCGCAAAGAAATAAATTGAAACTTACCACTGAAGTGATTTTGTTTGCACATGACCTATTTTGCTCGGAATCTTTCAATAAATCCAATTGTGCCAAATATTTAAAGAACTTGTGTTGCTAAAATATACTCCAGCTGTGAAGTGCTCTCTTCTCTGCTTTTCCTAAACACATTTAACCACAGAGGTACTACATTTTGTGTATAGGTATTGGGTTCACTTTTTTTATTGCGTAATTTCTTGATGAAAAGAATGAAATAAACTGACAAGTCTTACTTTAATGGTTTTATTTTTGAATTTATAAGTACTAAAACCTATTTGGTACTATCACTGATTTCACTGACAACCTATTATTTTAAAATGCTTTGTCATATCAGTAGTAAACAATAAACTATTATAGTTTTTGGTGGGGTTAATTAATAAACTGTATGCAGACAACTGTTTGTTTCTTGTGTGTTTTTGCTAATATTTTCCACCTCATTCTAGGCATTTGACTATTGCTTCAGTCAGCAACTGTCAATAGTTGACAAACAGCTACAAAGTAGCTGTTATGTGCTTTTGAGTAAATGGCACTGGTTAAATGCATCACTGCACAGAAACCAATGAGGTCAGGGATAGTGATCAGGAATATAAATAAATGCATCATACACACTAGAAGATCCCACCTTCAGTTTGTTTTTTAGTGCAAAATTATTTTGTCTGTCTCGGCAAAATTTGGGTCCGGTGAGAGAAATCATTTGAAGTTCTTACTTCTGTTAAATGATTTAACTCCTTATGCAAACCTTGCATCTCTCAAATTTGACTGTATTTGAAACTAATCTCAACTCAAATTCAGATTATGTATCTGATCTAGGCTGTTGATTGCTCTGAAGATCCTTACTGTCTCTGGAAAGATGAAAGTATGATCCAGTACACCATGTCTGATGGTATCTTGCCAAGACTTCTGCCTCCACTGCCAAAAAAAAATCTAAATTGGACATGTGCATTGCAAGGTTAACACACAGTGAGGCACATGTTTGCTGTTTTTAGCTACATAGAAAATAGGAGTAGGCCATTTTGCTTTTCAAGCCTGCTCTGCCATCTCTGTTGTGATCATACAACACACCTAGTATGTTTCCATTCTTTTTGTACCACCCCTCCCCACAACCAAACGCCACTATCCCTTGATCGCTATGGTGCTCCTTCTCCCCCCCCCCCCACAACTGTTATGTTTAACTCCTTTGAAATCTTCTGTTTTGGCCTCACCTGTTTTTCTCTAGTAACAAATCCCTCAGGCGCTCCAATCTCTAGGTGAAGAAATTTCTCTTTCCAATCCAAAATGGTTTACCCCATATCCTTAGACTGACCATGCTTCTAGACTGTCCTGCCATAGGGTACATCTTTCCTGTATCTACACTGTCTAGTCTTAGAATTTTATAGGGTTCTGAGATCTCCCTCACTCTTCTGAACTCCAGCAAATATAATCTGAACTGATTTGAACCTATCCTCCTAATAGCCACCATCTTGAGAATCGGTCTGATAAACATTTGCTGGACTCCTAGCAAAACTACACCACATTCAAGGTGTAGTATTACAAAAGCCCTGTAAAATTTCAGCAAGATGTCCTTGCTCCTGTTCTCAATATACTATTTGCCACACCTACATGTTTGCCTTCAGTTGGTATGCCAAGACACCAAGGTCTCAATGCACATTCACCCCCTCTCAGTTTAGAACCATTCAAATAATAATCTGCCTTCCTGATTTTTGCTACCTCATATTTATCCATACTATACTTTGTCGGCCATGCATTTGCTCACTTGTTCAGCTTGTCCAAATCCTGCTGGAACATCATTAGTCAGTACCTGCCATTCAGAAAAAGACCATTTTATTCTTCTTCACTTCCAGATGCCAATTTTCTCACATGTACTGTCCCCTTGATCATGATCCCACCTTTGAGCACCAAGCCATCATCTCCCAGACGACCAACAATAACCTTGTCACTTCAGGACGTCTCCCATCCACAGCCTCTCCTCTGATCGAAATGAGCTAAAATCCATAACACTGACTGCTCTAGTTGTCTGTCTGTCTCTGTTTCTCCGAGCTCATCTCCTACCCTAACTCCATTCTTTCCCCCTTGGTCCATGTCGTGGAGAATGACCAGGAGACATAGAGTTCTTCAAGAAAGTAAACCTTTATTTGCAAACCAAGGCTGTGACAATCAAACTGGTTTTCCAATCACCCCCAATCCTCGGGCCTTGTTATCTTTTTTACGTTTTCAGTTATCCCGCTCTTTCTCAGGTTGTCAGCATAACCAATTGTGTTAATTAGCATTATCTCTCCAAACTATTTGTCTGCTGAATCATCTTTGCTACAATTATTTCTCAACTTATTAGACTATGATTATTTTTTGCCGCAATCATCTCTTCTACTTCAAACTTAATCTATGAGATAGTGATTATTAATTACTACATCTGCCACAATGGTCCTTCACCTGGGGTTGACCCCATTACATCATGCTAGTCCTTACTTCTATGTTACATGCTTTAATTAACCTAACTAAGCTGCTGTTAATAGCTAGCCTAGTTATACTACCGTTGTTCGACACTCCCTTGACCTATGCTCAAGCACCTCATTCTATTCAGGTACAGCATTTCATTGATTATTGTAACATTCCGTAATTCAGTACATCATCCTACTGATCACTAAGATTTAACCATTCATCTGCCTCTATTTTTTTCCATCGTTCGGAAACTTATGTACAAGGCACAGCCCCAGCCCTAGCCCTAGCCCTAATCCTACCCTCCGCCTTTTCCAAACACCTCATGTTCACCATAGACGTACAGTCCCTGTACACCCCACACAGGGCTTAAAAGCCCTTTGCTGCTTCCACTCCCGTAGAACCAACCAGCCTTCCTCTGACACACTCTCTTGTTTGCTTGGCTGAACTGGTACTCAACAATTTTTCCTTCAACTCCCACTTCCTACAAACCAAAAGAGTGGTCCTGCCTGGGCCTGAACTATGCCTACTTTGTAGGATTTGTGTAACAGTCCCAATTCCACAACTACACCCGCACCATCCTTCACCTCTTTCTCCACTATATTAATGACTGCATTGGTACGGCCTTTTGCTCCAAACCCACCAACTCTCACGACTACATCTCCCCCTTTTCTGCCCTTTTACAAAAATGCAATACGATACTTCCCAATTCTTCTGCCTCTGCTGCATCTGTTCCCAGGATGAGGTGTTCTACTCCAAGACAGCCCAGATAACCTACTTTAGGGACTGCAATTTCCCCTCCTCAGTAATTAAGAATGCTCTCAACCACCTCTCCATTTCCTGCATTTCTGCTCAAACCACACCTCCAAACAACAAGGCTAGAGTCCCCTTAGTCCCCACGTACCATCCCACCAACCTCCACATCCAATGCATCATCCTCTGACATTTCTGCTACCTACTATCAGACTCCACCATCAAAATGATATTTCCCTCTCCCCTCCTGTTTGGCTTTTCGTAAGGACTGTTCATTTCGCAACTCGTTCATCAGCTCTACACACTCGACAACACCCACTACCTTTCCCTGCAACAGCAAGAGATACAACGCTTGCCCGAAACGTCCCCTTTTACTTCTGTGCGAAGCCCCAAACAATCCTTCCAGACCCAGTAGAGATTCACCCACAATAGATCAGGATGGATGAGGTGTATCTGTTGCTCCTGATGTGGTCTCCTGTATAGTGGGGAGGCCAAATGCAGACTCTCGCTGCTTCACGGGGCATCTGTGCTCTGCACACATCAACCAACCTGATTTTCCAGTTGCCGTCAATTTTAATTTCCCCTCCCACTCCCCTGGCAAAATATCCATCCTTGGTCTCCTCCACTATCAAAGTGGGGCCAAATGTAAATTGGACAAGCAACACATGATATTGCAGCTTGGGAGCTTACACCTCGACGGCCTCAACATTGACTTAACCAGTTTCAAAATCCCTCCACCCCAGCCTTTTCCTATGTCCAGTCCTTCCTCACCTCCCTGTTTGACCTAATTTGTCCATTTTCCTATTCATCTATCTGTTCTGCCCTTCCCACATACTATTCACAATAACCCCCAACCTACATCCACCTATCACTATGTTGTACTCTTCCCCCAGCCCCACATCCCCTCCCTCTGTTTATTTCTGGGCTCCCCTCCCCATCCCCAGTTCTGATGAAATGGTTTCAGCCTGAAACACTAACTGACCTGCTGTGCTTTGCCAGTCTCTCACCTACAGACTCTGGCTTTCCACATCTACAATCCTTGTTATCTCCAGTTTTCTATCCAACTGAATACCTTAAACATACAATCTCTAATGTGAGACTTTAACTTGCAGAAGGCTTTTATCAAAATAAGCCATATCCACTGGCTTCTACCCTTCTTCAATGCCACTAGTTACAGCCTGTCAGAATGCCATTAGATTGGTCAAACATGATTTGTCTTTTCATAAACCCACGCTGACTGTCCAATCCTGCCACTGTTTCCCAGTGGTCTGTTATTAATTTTATTTCATAATCCATTCTAGCCTTTCATCATTACCAATGTCAAGCTGACAGGTCTATGATACCCAGGTTAGAATCATACAGTTCAGAAGAGGCCCTTCAGCTCAAATACTACCAAAAATAAAGTGCCACCTATACTAGACCCACGTTTCCGCTAGGTTTGTAGCCTTGAACATTGTAACACTTGCTCATTCAAGTACTTTTTTAAAGGTGGTGAGGTTTTCAGACTGCATTCCAGACCCACACTACCCTCTGGTTGAAAATATATTTCTTCAAATCCCTTTTAAAACTTTTCACTTTACAATTATGCCCTCTTGTTAGCCCTTCGACCAAGGGGAACAAATTCTATCTTCCCATGTGATGAATCTATTTATATCCTTCTGTAACCGAAAGCATTCCTTCTCACTGTCCACCTCCTTGCCAATCTTTGTGACATCCACTAACATATCATCCTCCCCAAATCCTCATCTACATTAGTTATAAATAGCACAAATGAGTGTTCCAGCACTTATCCCTGTACAGCACCACTGCACCCTCAGTTCCAGTTCCACAGTCTTCCATCAACAAGTTACCGTGGATCTGATGAGTGTTCATCACCTTTACCAGGTTCCATGTAGAATTTTGTCAAAGACCTGCTGAAGTCCATATAAACTGCCCTAATCTCATTTTAAGCACTTGGTCAGCTCTTTGAAAATTTGTTAGGCATAACATCCCCCTGACAAAACATTGCTGACTATCCCTGATCTCTTGTCTCTCAAAATGAAGACTAATTTTCTCCTTTGGTATTTCCTCCGATAGTTTCCTATCATTGATGTTAGACTCACTGGTCTATAGTTTTCTGGTCTATCTCTGTCAGCCTTCTTGTAAAATGGAGCAACAATAGCTATCCCCCATTCCTCTGACACCTCCCTTGTGGCTACAGATGATTTAAAAATTTGGGTCAGGATCTCTAGAATTTCCTCCCTCATCTTCGCAGCATCTGGAGCTGGAATAAAGTATGCTTATACTCAAATCTAAAATCTTGTCTCACAGATAATCTTTCTCCTTTTCCATAATGAGCTTAAAATGTACATTGATGTGGTCACTATTACTGAAATGACCCCCCCCCCACCTCGAATACCTGTGAGAATTCATTCTCCAGAATTAGGTCTAGGGTTGCACTACCCCTTGTAGGACCATGGATACATGTTGATGTAAAAAGCTCTCCTGTTATATTACAAGGAATATGGCCCTTATAAGCTCTTTATGTGATTATCCCAATTAATACTGGAGTAATTTAAATCCTCTCATATAATTACATTACTATTATATTTACAGAAATCTCTTCAGTTGCCCGCTGACTGCTTAGGGACACATAGTGTATACCTAACAGTGTGATTGTCCCCTTTTTTAAATTCCTAAGTTCTATCTGCAAAGCCTCTTTCATTGACCCTCCCTAGACATCAACTCTCCTTACTGCAGTAACTGACTGCCCAACTGATAATGCAATATCACATCCACTTTTGCAACCTCCCTTGTCCTGCATGAAGTTCCTACACTCCAGAATGTTAACTTGCCAAACTTATCTCTCCCTCAAACATGTCTCTGTGATAGCAACAACATCACAGTTCCATCTGCCAATCCGTACCGTTAATTCATCTGTCTTACCTTTATTACTCCTGATATTAAAATAGTGGCCATCCAGACTCGCCTTGTTCACTTGAGACACCATATGGCTGAACTCACTCTGTCTTATTTCCTTTTCTAAGTTACGCTGGTTTGCTTTTAGCTACCCTCCAGTCTAGAGGAACTGTTCCAAAGTGTATAGAATCTTGGAAGGTGATCACCAATGCATCCACTATTTCCAAGGCCAATTCCTTAAGTATTCTGAAATGTGTATTATCGGGTCCTGCGGATTTATCAGCCATCAAACCCAACAATTTCTCTGACGCCATTTCCCGACTAATACTGAAGTCCTTCAGTTCCTCATTCTAATTAAATCCTATGTTTTTGAAAATTACTGGTATGTTATTTGTGACCCACTTTGTTAACACAGAACCAAAGTATATACTTAGTTGGTCAGTCATTTCTTTGTTCCTCATCACAAATTCTCCTGTTTCTAATTGTCGGAAACAGTTTTCACCTTTTTTCTCTCTTCATATACCTTTAGAAACTTTTACAGTCAGTTATTATGTTTCCCAAGCTTACTCTTATACCTTATTTTCCCTTTCTTAATCAATTCCTTTGTCCTTTGCTGAATTCTAAATTGCTCCCATTTTGGTCTGTTGCTTTGTCTGGCTAATTTGTGGACTTCTTCCTTGCATCTAAATACTATGTCTAATTTCCCTAGCAAGCCTTCCCTGTTTTACTTTTGTGCCAGACAGGAATGACAGGAATTATTACAGTACACCCATTACAGTACACCCATCTTTGAATGTTTGCATTGCTTTTCCACTGTCATCTTTTTAAGTAACATTCCCTGATCTATTATTGCCAAATCAAACCTCACACCATTTTAAGTTTCTCTATTTAGTTTCAGGACCCTAGTCTCAGAATCAACTATATCATTCTCCTTCTTGAAGTATTCTATCATAATATGGTCATCCATCCTCAAGAGACCTCACACAACTAGATTATCAATCATTCTTTACGAATAAAATTGATCACTCTAAACATTATAAACTAACTGTAAATCACTTAAACTGTGCAGTGCATTTCATGTATAACTTTTACCTTTACATGATCCAATGTGTGAATTTTTGTTTAATGGAATCAGATGTATGATTGCCCTGTAGTTTGATAGTAATGCAACATTGGACATTTTGCTGAGGTATAGAAAGCTGGTAGCATCTTTGCAATTGTCCTTAGTCAAGAGAGAAATATTAAAACTCAAATATTAAAAGCATGTTTTGGTAATATGAACTAATACCTATTGATACCATTTTTTAAAGTACAAGAGCACAAGTATTGGAACTGTGAACTCTGGTTCTCTCTAATGAAATTTGAGACTAAATTTTCAGATTTGAACCTTAACCAAAAGCATCCTGTCATATAAATGTCATGCTCAAACTAAATAAATTATTCATACCTATCATAAAACTCCCTATTGATTTCACTCAAATTAATTTTGTATATCCACTGATTTTGGCTGGGACTGTATATTAAATATTGAATACAGACTGTTCTAAGAGGCTAATTATTCCTAAAAAAAAGTCAAAAGAATTGCTTAAAATAGAACTAGACACATAGAATCCCTCCAGAATCAAAGGGCAGGCATTTGTGTCCACACTGACTCTCCGAAGAGCATCCTGCCCAGTCCCACCACATCCCTGTAGCGATGCATTTCCCATGATTAATTCATCTAGCCTGCACATTCCCGAACACTGAGGGCAATTTAGCCTGGCCAATCCACCTGAGCTGCACGTTTTTAGACCACGGAAGGAAACCAGACCATACGGAGGAAACCCATGCAGACGCGGGGAGAACGTGTAAACTCCACGCAGACAGTCGCGCGACGGTGGAATCAAATAAATGCCGGTCCCTAGCGCAGTGTGAGGCAGCAGGGCGAGCCACTGCGTGATTGCGCTGCCGGGGATGGAATGACTGTAATCAAATATTTGAAATGTTAAGGCTTGAGGATCATGTGCTCTTAAAGTGTAGAAACACTGAAATGACCTGTTTGAGCGCAACTTTATTCTGAAAAATGCTGATGTTGCATTGCAAAAAAACATTTGCTGTCTGAGCTCAAATGTGAATAATAGGCACTGATGTATAAGCCGACCAGGTAGTTATGAAATTGCCTTGCTTTCACAAGATGGAAACTATGGCGAACTAAAAAATGTTCAGGACAGTTTATTTTTCTGCTCACAAATCACTTGGTTTAGTTAATTTAAATTACATCTTAAATGCCTCGTTAGCGGAACAACACCTCTGCTGGAGCAGCTGGTATCGTACTCCTTGAAAAGACACGCTGAGGAGATTTGATACGGTGTTAAACAATTTTAAACTATGTGCACAGATTACATATGATGAAATAATGTTCATTGGTGGATGGTTTGAGAAATGGGATGTACAGTTTTAAGGTATTTGGTAAAAGAAGCAGTAGCAATGTGATGATTATTGTGGAGCGTGGTGAAGAACTGGCAAGCACCGCGTGAGAGTGTAGTGGAAGCAGGGTCGGTTGAAATATGCAAGAAGAAATTGGATTATTTGCAAAAGAAGAATGTGCAGGATTATGGGGAGAAGGCAGGGATTTAAATGAACTGTTCCTTCAGGGAAATTGCCGCCATCTGTAACTGTAACTATTCTAATCCATGATTTTTTTTATAAACTGATAATTATCAATTATGAAAGGAAATTAATTTGAGGAATTTTTAGTGTACACTTCAAATGATTTAATTGTGAAAAATAAGCAGTGTTTTTTGATAGGGCTGCTGGCTGCTGAGATTTGAATGCTGTTTGTCAATGATGCAATTTTAAGTTTTTAGAAAACCGTTGAAGATGCCTACTTTGAGAAAAACAAAGAAAATGAAATAGGGGTCAATAAAAGGTATTGCCACCAGGGGGTGCTAAACTAAAGAATTATCACAATGAGATGTCAAGGTGTAGATAACAAAATGTGAGGCTGGATGAACACAGCAGGCCAAGCAGCATCTCAGGAGCACAAAATATGACGTTTCGAGCCTCGAGCTCTCTGATGAAGGGTCTAGGCCCGAAACGTCAGCTTTTCCGCTCCTGAGATGCTGCTTGGCCTGCTGGGTTCATCCAGCTCCACACTTTGTTATCTTGGATTCTCCAGCATCTGCAGTTCCCATTATCACTATCACGGTGTAGAGCTGGATGAACACAGCAGGCCAAGCAGCATCAGAGGAGCAGGAAGGCTGATGTTTCAGGCCTAGACCCTTCTTCAGAAAATAACACGTCACAATGAGACGTGTTCCACAGAATCAAATGACAGAAGGTAATTCTTATGACCTGACATTTTTCATAGGCATTTCATGCAGAATTCAGTAAACAGAAATCACACACAGAGGTAATGGGTTGGGAACCCTGCAGCCCAATGGTATCAATGTGGACTTCACAAGCTTCAAAATCTCCCCTTCCCCCACTGCATCCCAAAGCCAGCCCAGCTTGTCCCCGCCTCCCTAACCTGTTCTTCCTCTCACCTATCCCTTCCTCCCACCTCAAGCCTCACCTCCATTTCCCACCTACTAACCTCATCCCGCCTCCTTGACCTGTCTGTCTTCCCTGGACTGACCTATCTCCTCCCTACCTCCCCACCTCTACTCTCCTCTCCACCTATCTCCTTTTCTGTCCATTTTCGGTACGCCTCCCGCTCTCTCCCTATTTATTCCAGAACCCTCTCCCCATTCCCCTCTCTAATGAAGGGTCTAGGCCTGAAACGTCAGCTTTTGTGCTCCTGAGATGCTGCTTGGCCTGCTGTGTTCATCTAGCTTCACACTTAGAAATCACAAACAGGAGTTCTGTCCAATTTTCCACATTTTATGTTCATCCAACAAATGCTGCCAGATCTGTTGAGTTTCTCCATTACTTTCTCTTTTTAGTTTAGGTGGGCAGTATCTGCAGTACTTTGCTTTCACTTTAGGTGAAGTCAGTGTCAAATTGGGTACAGAAAGTGAAAGAAAGATAATATGAGAGATTAGCATTTTAAATTTGCCATTTTTTTGTTCAACTGATGAAACCTGAAAGATTGACAGACTCACATCTAAGTTACTTTTTAGTTATTGAAATGTTTGACTGGCAGTAATGAATGGTTATTATGCCATTAAAATGAAGTGACCAGGATTTCAAAAGTCAAAACCAGGATATGGTGAAAAGACTTGAGAAGGCAGCACACCTTGTTTGAGAGCAGAGCCATTGATGGTGGACATTCATGTGATGATATCTCCCAGAGTATGTCCAGTCAGAGATGGCCAAAACCCCATTTTGCAAACCTTCCACCAATGAACATTATTTCATCAGATGTAATCTGTGCACATAGCTTATAATTGTTTAACACCGTATCAAATCTCCTCAGCATGTCTTTTCAAGGAAGACAATATCAGCTGCTCCAACAGAGGTGTTGTTCAGCTAACAAGGCATTTAAGATATAATTTAAATTGATTAAACCAAGTGATTTGTGAGCAAATGTACCAAGGCACCTGAGAGTGGAACCTGGTTTATGTTCAAAAAAAAAAGACCTATTCCACTTTCATTTCCAATCTGAAATGTTTTGCCTTCAGGCAGTATACTTGACATTGATAATATTTTGTAAAGATCAAGACAATTATAATTGCATTGAGTGGAATATGCTGTGTGAGGACAAGTTGAACTTTCTTGCAAATATTGTAATATTCAAGTTGAAACATTTTAAGGTGTATTCTTACAAGTTTTGCTTTAAAAAATATATTTTGGGGCGGCACGGTGGCACACAGCGCCAGGGACCCAGGTTTGATTCCACCCTTTGGTGACTGTCGGTGTCCACTTTGCAAATTCTCCCCATGTCTGCGTGGGTTTTGCCAGCGGTCAAGTCTCCTACCACAGTCCAAAGGTGTGCAGCTTAGGTGCATTAGTCATATTAGACTGCTCACAGTGTCCAGGGATTTGTAAGATAGCAGGATTAGCCATGGGAAATTAAGGGTTACAGGTATAGAGTAGGGGAATGGGACGGGTGGGATGCCCATCAGATGGTGTGGATTCGATGGGCCAAATGGCCTGCTCTCACACTGTAGGGATTTTATGAAATCGATAATGAGGCTGATGGGCAAGATGTCATTTTTGGAAAGACAGGGTGTAGTGGCACATCTTGAACGATAGATTTTGGATAATGGTATTTATGTGCATTTGTCTCTCAACTGAAGTTGATATACCAGTTATAGCAAATGTATTACTCCTACTGTTACGATTAGATTTAGCACACAAAGTACGTCTCTGAAGTGGGACAAGATGGTTCAATGTGAAACATCACTATTGGAGTTCCTTCGGATAGGATCTAAGTCCCAAAAATCTTCAGCTGCTTCAACTTCCACCTTCTCTCCATCATAAGTTCAGAAGTGATGATGTTCGCTGATGAATGCATAATATTCAGTGCCATTCATTACATATCAAATACTGAAGTAGCCCATGTCCAGATCTTGCTGAATATGGACAAAATCTAATCTTGGTCTGATAAGTAGCAAATAACAATTCCATCACACAGTTTCCAAGCAAGCACATTAATCAGACAAAAGATAATCAAAACAATCTCCCTTCAACATTTAATTATATTACCATCATTTAATCCCTCATTATCAGCATCTGTGGGTTATCATTGACTGGAACTGAATTGGGCAAGCCATATAAATACTGTGACTTCATTAGCAGAACAAAGGCTAGGAATTGTGTGGTGAGTAACTCACATCCGATGACTGCCCATCATCTGCAAGGCACAATCCACAATTGAAATTGAATTCTCCCCCCTTGACTGGCCGGGTGCAACTCCATTAACATTCAAGAAGCTTGACACCATCCTTGACAAAGCAGCCTGAATGATTAGCACACAATCCATCGTCTTTGATATTCACTGCTTTCACCACCGCCGCACACTAGCAGCAGTGTGTACTATCGACAAACTGCACTGCCGCAACTCACCCAGGCTCCTTTCACAGCACTTTCCAAACTCGCAACCTCACCTACCTATGATCAGGGCAGCAATTGCATGGAACCACTACAACCTGCAAGTTCTTCTCCAAGCCAGCCATCATCCCAGTTTGGAACTAAATCATTGACATTCCTTCACTGTTACTGGGTCAAAATCCTGCAGCTCCTTTCCTACCAGCAGTGTGGCTGTACCTATTACTGTTTGTGCTGCTATCTATATCTTCTAAGTGTGTGGGTTTCTTTTGCTGGCATAAATGATCTAGTATGTGTAAGGGCTGTCTTGTACTGGAAACATGCTGTAGCTTTTCTTTCACATCTCTGCAACTATACGCTGAGGGTGGCAAGGTGGGCTCAGTGGTTAGCACTGTTGCCTCACAGCGCCAGGGATCCAGGTTCGATTCCATCCTCGGGCAACTGTCTGTGTGGAGTTTACATATTCTCTGCATGGGTTTCCTCCAGGTGCTCCAGTTTCCTCCACAGTCCAAAGATGGGCAGGCTAGGCAGATTGGTCATGCTAAATTGTCCATAGTGTTCAGGGATGTATAAATTAAGTGGGTCATAGGGGGACAGGTCTGGGTTGGATGATCTGAGGGTTGGTGTGGACTTGTTGGGCCCAAGGGCTTACTTCCAAACTGTAGGGATTCTATGAAATAGGCTCCACCTCACTACATTGCTGGGAGGACTTAGCCTTAGGTCTATCTCCCATGAGATCCTACTTTTCTTTCCATCCAGTCCTTATGACATTATCACAGCAGGTAGTGTTCATGCACTCAACCAAATATAGAACATCTTGTTCCACTGTCGCCCACCAAACATGTTTCTGATAGCTATTATTGTTTGTATAATTACATTTACCACTATTCCATCTATCCCCATCAAAAAATGCTGGGGGAGCACTTCAGAGACCACAAGAACCAGGGCTCTGTCATTGATCTGAGTGCCCTTGAATGCATCCCACAGCACACTACACACCATTTTCTGAACGACACCTAGCCCAGCACAAAATAGAGAAGATAATAAAATGTGAGGCTGGATGAACACAGCAGGCCAAGCAGCATCTCAGGAGCACAAAAGCTGACGTTTCGGGCCTAGACCCTTCATCGGAGAGGGGGATGGGGTGAGGGTTCTGGAATAAATAGGGAGAGAGGGGGAGGCGGACTGAAGATGGAGAGAAAAGAAGATAGGTGGAGAGAGTATAGGTGGGGAGGTAGGGAGGGGATAGGTCAGTCCAGGGAAGACGGACAGGTCAAGGAGGTGGGATGAGGTTAGTAGGTAGATGGGGGTGCGGCTTGGGATGGGAGGAAGGGATGGGTGAGAGGAAGAACAGGTTAGGGAGGCAGAGACAGGTTGGACTGATTTTGGGGTGCAGTGGGTGGAGGGGAAGAGCTGGGCTGGTTGTGTGGTGCAGTGGGGGAGGGGACGAACTGGGCTGGTTTAGGGATGCAGTTGGGGAAGGGGAGATTTTGAAACTGGTGAAGTCCACATTGATACCATTAGGCTGTAGGGTTCCCAGGCGGAATATGAGTTGCTGTACCTGCAACCTTCGGGTGGCATCATTGTGGCACTGCAGGAGGAAATAGAGAAGGCTGTCCATCAGCTTAAGAACAAAAAGGCTGCAGGAGCAGATGGTATTTCCGCTGAGTACTGAAGTCCAGAAGCAAAGAGCTCCTGCTGCAGCTACACATCTTTATCTGCCTTATCTGGAAGGAGGCCAGCATTCTGGGAGAGCTGAGATGTCACAGTCATGAGTATTTCAAAACAGCAATCAAGATGGAGTGTGGTAACTACCGGGGAATCTCCCTGCTGTCAACCATTGGAAAAGTTATCACCAAGATCCTCCTCGACATCTCCTCCCTGTGGCTGAGGGAGTCGCCCCAGAGTCCTATTGTGGCTTTCGATCATGGAGGGACATAATAGACATCATTTTCACCACGCGACAGCTACAGGAAAAAATGCAAAGAAAAAATACCTCGCGACTGTCCTGTCGGTCAAAGCAGCTATTAATGAAGAGATCCAGCATTGCTTCTGATGTGCTAGCACAGCCTTTGGCTCCCTGAGGAAAAGGGAGTTTGAAGACCAACAACATAAGATCCAACACCAAGATCATGGTATACAGAGCTGTGGTGGTTCCTGCCATCCTGTATGGCTCAGAGATATGGATTGTCAACAGCAAATACCTCAAGGCACTGCATCAGTGCCACTAACGCTGCACGCACAAGATCCTGTGAATCTGCTGGGAAGAAAGACACACCTCGACCAGGCTAACATCAGCAGCATTGAGGCCTTGTCCATCTTTGATCAGGTACGATGGACTGAGCACATGACCAACACGAGACTCCCCAAGCAGATGCACTGCTCCCAGCTTCGAAATGGCAGGCAAGCCCCAGGTGAACAGAGGAAGTGCTTCAGTGATTCCACTGGCGAAGTGCAGCATTTCCACAGATACGTGGGAATACTGGCCCAAGACTGTCCAAAGTGGAGGAGAAGAACCTCAAGACCTGCCATCAGGAGAAAATGGAAGCCAGGCGAAAGCAATGAAAGGAGTGTGCTGCCACACCAATTGCCCACCCAGCCCTTCCTGTGACTACCACCTGCCCCAAGTGTAACAGATTCTGCAGGAGCTGCATCAGTCTGGACAGCCACCTCCAGAGTTACCCTGAGAGTGGAAGGGAATCATCCTCGTCTGTGAGGGACTGCTGATGATGATGATTGTCTGATATATGTGATAAGTAGATATTATTACTTCAACTTGTCAATAAGTTTGGATTTGCTCGTTTGCTCTTAGCAACTGAACTATTTGTGGAAGCAACTTGTGCACTTCCTCAATTATGTTCCCCAAAGATTCCTCGCTTAATTTCATATCCGTTATGGTTGTTGAGAATTCTTTGGAACGCAGGGAGATCAGATATGCTATTTGAACTTGTACCCTCCTAGTCATCACAGCATCCACTGTGTGTCTTGAAATTGCCATTATTAGCTCTTTACTGTGTCATGTTGTAATCTGACTGCATTCAATTGAGATGATTCGCTTATTTCATGTGAAACATATTGTTCAGTTGCTGCGTCTTTGTTGGTCTTTCTTCTTGGAATTTGTTGGCACTTGGAATAATAATTCTCTTCAGTATCGGTAGCAGAGGATACATTTCCATTAAGCTGGTATAGTCACATTTTTCTATTTCTTTGATGGTATGGGATAATTTTTTTGTTCAAATGTAATGAGCCTCAAGGGATTCTGGTTTCAGTTCACTTTCTTCCATGAGTTAATACAGTTCATAGGATCTTGCATTGGCTGTTCCTCGACTGACTATTCCTTTATGGCTTGTTTAATCTCTTCCTGCTTTAGAATGCCATTGAGAACAATACATGCCTTTTTACTCAGGAATGAGAATTCCTGAATCTGAAATTCATATAATTTTCTTGTATTTGGTGTTCCTTACTTTGGAGAGTTACTTGTAGTAACTTGCCAGCTGTGAGCAGTGTTTTACAAATCAATGCTCACACCTGATAATATTGTGTCACCTGCTTCTGTAACTAATGTGAAATACATGAGATGCTTGCTGATATACATATTTGCTTGACAAATTTTTGTTTTCTTTGTCAACAATGTTCCCTCGGAAACCCTTAGGTTGGTCTTGTATTGGAAATTGTTCGACTTCATGTATTTCTTGTTCTTTTGCCTTTCTGTGACAGTCTGCTTTGCCATATTTCTGAAAGTGGCCTAATTATAATAAAACATTTGAATTTAATAGTTGGACATGGTTAGTACCTTTGGTGGGATGTGTGGTGGGGGGGAGGGGGGCAGGTGGTGACGGGACAGCTTCTTAGTCCAGTACATTGGCAAGGACTTTCGTGTCTGGTGTCCATCTTATCCAATGCATCATTTTATCAGGTATCCATTATGGTTCTGCACCTTCAGAATTCAATGGAGAACATTTTATGTACCAACTTTGATCTTCTCACCTTGAGATCCAAATCTCTGCTTCACTCACCATCAGAATGACTTCCTCAAGACTCGTGTCTTCTTCAGACTATAATAAATCTGACAAATATGTATCTGTAATGTTCATAACAAACAGGAGTTTTGTTAATTTTGGTTTTAAGTCATCATAGTTGCATTTTGTCACAAATCCGTACAGATCATTAATAAATTCATCTATAGATTCTCTTTGATACTGTATAGTTCTAGTAAATTATATTCTTTCAAATATTTTATTTGTTCTGAGGTTGAAATGATAGTTGAATGTTTTGAAATGTCTGTTGTTTCTTTTAACCATTTGTGAGCAAGAACATCATCAGGTGTACTTCCAATTGTATATAGAAGTGTACTTATTTCTAACTTAACATAAAGTTTAGAAGTGATTAAACTTTGCTGTTCAATGAGATCATGATTGATCGGATAATGTACAGTTCCTGCCTTTCCCCCACTATCTTAGATTCCTTTACTGATTAAAATTATGCCTATCTAAGCCTTGAATATACTTAATAACCCAGCTTCTAAAGCTCTCTGCCATAAAGAAATCCAGACATGCATTGCCCTCTTCACCTCAATCCTAACTAAATAACCCTCTATTCAGAGATAATGCTCTCTGATTCCTAGACTGTCCCACAAGGAGAACAATCTTTCAGCATTGACTCTGTCAAACCTCCAAAAATCTTATATCTTTCAATAAGATCACCTCTCATTCTACTAACTCCAACAGGCCCAACCCACTCAGTGTCTCCTTAAGAAAATCACTCCATAATTGGGATCTAACTAGAGAACCTTCTCTTGATTACCTCCAGTGCCAAGATACCTTTTTTATATAAGGGAATGAACTGGTTCATAGTGTTCTGGGTTTGTTCCGATTGGTGTGTTGAATTAGCAACACATTCCTATTTTTACACTTCATCCCTCTGAAGTAAAGTCCTACGTTCCACTTAGTATCTGCTGAACTTGTACAGTAACTTTTTGTCATTTCTGCTTAGAACCTCCAAATCTGTTTCTCTCTCCATTTAAATAATACTCAGGTCCTCTATTCCTGCTCAAGTGCATAACTTCAACTTTCCACACATTTATTCTATCTGCCAGATTTTTGCCCACTCACTTAACCCATCTATATCTTGTCTCATCCTTACTATGCACAAAAGACACAAAGGCACCTTGGTTTGTGTCATCTGCAAACTTGGTGGTAGGAATTCACTTTCCTCATCCAAGTCATTCATATGTAATGTAAATATTTGTCACCCCAGCATTGATCCTTGTGAAACTCTATGCCTTATAGGCTGCCATCTTGAAATCCACCACCGCGCCCCCCCCACCCCGTCTTATCCAAATTCTCTGTCTTCTGTTTGCTAGCCAAATCTTTACCCATGCTAATACACTAACCCTAACACCATGGCATCTTGTTTTTTTAAGTAGTTACCTTTATGGTACCTTATCACTTGTAGCTGTGCAATTGTACAAAAATACAGGTAATACAAGCTATTCTGTAAATCAAGAATTGTTTTCTCCAGAGTGTTCAATTTTGATTTCTATTTGGCCCAACGTTTTCTTAAATTCCTTCCAGCCTGAATTTCTACCAGGGAACTTTAATTTGACTCACATAGTTTCTGATGTTTGTTCACTCATTGCTGAATTCTGACCTGGGACAGCTTCAAAAGACTACTTACTGTCTCGTGGTGTAACAAGGTGTACAGCAGGACGAACACAGCATGCCAGGCAGTACTAGAGGAGCAGGAAAGCTGACGTTTCAGGTCTGCATCCTTCTTCAGAAATGGGGAGGGGAAGGGGACTGTGAAATAAATAGAGTGGGTGGTGATGCTGTGTTCATCCAGCTCTACACCTTGTTATCTCAGACTTCAGCATCGGCCGTTCCTACTATTTCTATCTCATGGTGTACCCTCTGTTTCTGCCCTAGAGCTGCATATTTCTTATGTTCCAATACATTTCTTATCAAAACTGGAAGTTTTCTTTTGTTTGTTAAAGTATTCTTCAGGGCTGAGTGTTGCAACAAGCTTTTGTCTTGTGATTTGCTGTCCTCAACAATCAGCTATTTCTGTTTTCTTTCAAGTCTTCTGTGTTACCATATTTGCCTCATTGGAACTACTGCTGCTGAATTAAAACTTCATATCCCACTACTGCCATCATACTGTGTGCCCTCCATCCGTAACGACATCTTTACAGTGGGTGATAATGCGAACTGCAGATGCTGGAGAATCCAAGATAATAAAATGTGAGGCTGGATGAACACAGCAGGCCAAGCAGTATCTCAGGAGCACAAAAGCTGACGTTTCGGGCCTAGACCCTTCATCAGAGAGGGGGATGGGGAGAGGGTTCTGGAATAAATAGGGAGAGAAGGGGAGGCGGACCGAAGATGGAGAGAAAAGAAGATAGGTACCTCCCCACCGATACTCTCCTCTCCACCTATCTTCTTTTCTCTCCATCTTCGGTCCGCCTCCCCCTCTCTCCCTATTTATTCCAGAACCCTCACCCCATCCCCCTCTCTGATGAAGGGTCTAGACCGTTCATCAGCTTTTGTGCTCCTGAGATGCTGCTTGGCCTGCTGTGTTCATCCAGCCTCACACTTTATTACCTTTACAGTGGGTGGTGCTTACTGCATGCAGTCGGGTATTAACCTTTTCAGACCTATGTACAATATTTACACCTCAAAGGCTGCTGTAGTTCAAGAAGGGTAATTCACTTGAACCCAGGACCCTTGGCTCAGATGTAGAGACACTGTCACTGTACCCAGGAAAACCCCTCAGTATGCAGCGATATAATTTTTGTGAAAACAAAAAAAATTGCAGATGGAGAAACAAAAACAGACATTGATCGAAAAACACAGCAAGAATAAAGGTCAATGAAGCTGAAACGTTAATTCTGCTTTTTCTCCCCAGAAGCTGCGGAGCTGTTGTGTTTTTTTTCCCGCAACATCTATTTGTGTACGTAATTCTTTTTCGTCAGCAACTTCCTCGTATCGACTTTTTCATTGCGATTGTCGTTCGGTGTGTCTCGTCCCTTCGCGGAGCCCATGGCGGGGCGTGGCGTGGCGTGGTTTTAATTCCCGGATGTTGACCAGGCCTGCTCTCTTTTTCATCTCGGCGGCGTAACTCCAGGTAGTCCAACGGCTGCGGTAGCGGCTTCAATCCCTCTCCATCCTCACTCGAATCGTACGGAATTGGCTTAGAACCGAGCTTGGGCGCGCAGGGAAGGGTCGAGCGTTTCGATCTTGTGTGTATTGGACAGATCCCGAGTGCGGAAACTTTATTTTTAAAGCGGTGTGCAAACCCCCCCCCCCCCCCGCCCCCGGGCCGGATCTGTTTTATTCATCTCCTGTCTTGTGTTTTACAGAGCGCGGTTCATCTCTACTCCGCCTGACTCTCGGCCAGCCATGGTAAGTCTGGCGCTTTTGGGGTGGTGTTTCTATACCGGGCCGTCTTAAAACATTGTCTGAAACAGGCGGTCCACAACCTGGGGCTGGGAGCTGGTCACCCTCCCTCCTTTTATAATGTCAGGGTTGTGGCTTGATTGTCTGGGATCATGAGAAATCGCCAGGAACGGCAGTAGGTTGTTCGGCCCCTCCAGCCGGCTCCCCCATTCGGTGGTGTCGTGAGGTTGATGCGACATTCTTCTTGCTTGCTTACCTGTCCTTTTCCTATTAAAAATTTTAATTCCCAACTGGTCAAGAATCTGTCTTGGCTTTGCCTTGGATGTTGGTGTCATCACTGTAGACCATTAGACTTTTAATCCTGTTTTCCTGTTAAGAACTGAATTGAGTAAAGAACTGATGTAATGTTTTACTGACACCTACTCCAAACTGCTTTAAATATTAGAAATTCAGCAATGAATGATCTTGTTTAAGTTACTACAAATATATCTACTACTTCATTAAGTTTGAAATGTATTATTTGATTATATGGTTTTTCTTTGCCTCTGTAGTGAACCTGCTGAAACTACCTGTGTTAACCCCGGTGACCCCTCATTTCACATTTGTTCTCCATCTGGGTGACATCAATTAAAGACCTGTTTTGGTTTGCACATTGCTAGTTGAAACCCCCACCCCCACTGGTGTTTTTGCTGTGTTCTCACATTTGTCTGATACTGGGGTATATGAGGATTTACAGTGTGCTTCAATTTCGATCACTAATCAATATTCAGAATAAGAGAGAAAGTAGACCATTTGACCTTTGAACTTCTTCCACCATATAAAAACACCATGTTTTGAATTCCACATGCTTATTGATTCCTGAGATCCCTTGATTTCCCTGCCTGACAAGAATCTAAAAGAATCTGATCCAGAAATATTCAGTGACCCTGCTTCTGCCACAACCCGAGTTCTAAAATTCTGAAAGAGAGAAAAATTCTCCACTCCAGACCTAAAAAGGCAAGTTCCAGTTTAAGCAGTGACCCCCAGCGCTGCACTAATCCATGAGGAAACATCCTTTTTCTGTTTGCCTCGTCAAGATCTTTCAATTAAGTCACCTTTTCACTCTTCTAAACTCCACTGGGAATAAACCCTCCCTGTCCAACCTATCGTTAGAAGACAATCTGCTCATTCTATGTAATAATCTAGTAAAGTTACTCTGAACCATCTCCAGTGCACTGATGTCCCTCCTTAAATGAGGAGACAGAAATGGCACAGTGGTCAAGATGTGACCTCATCAAGTCCTGTATAACTGAAACGTAGCATCTTAACTGTGACGTTCCATTCCGGTCCTAAAGAATGCTATTCAACTAGATGCCTTGGTTATGTATTGTACCTACAACATAATTTTGTGACTTGTGCATGAGAACACCTGAATGACACTCTACACCTTGGGAATTCGGAGTTGTACTCTGTTAGAGTAATACTTTGCTTTTTTAATCTCCCTTCCAAAGGAAACAACTTCACATTTTCTCACATTATGCTCCGTCTGAGATTTTTTTCCCATTTGATGTTGACAATGAAGGAAGGAACTTCATTCGTAATGCAGTTGAAGGTGGTTAAGCTGAGGGAATGTGCCAATAGTGCTTTGAGTTAAAGGGATTGACCTTTGACAATCTCAAGTCTTCCTCTTGTGCATTAGAAGTTCTGCCTCTAGAATCTCATGATTTCAATTTGATGACAATTCCTTAATTCTGCAATCGATTCACTGTGTTGATGTAAGGGTACATTCCGCTTCTGTCATACATGTTTATACCAAGACTGTAAATGCGATCCAGGTAATTTTGGTAGAGCATGTTGGGCAATTGGCGTGTTGATAACAGCTTGGATCACTTTGCTGAAAATTAAGGGTAGACAGATGAGATGGTAATAGATTGGATTGGGTTTGCAATGTATATTTTTCTTTTTGGAAACAGAACTTGAGTGCTTTCCCAGTTGTGTCTGGTACATGCTGGTGGCGTAATAAATTAGCCAGAGGTGAAGATAGTGCTAGAGCACAAATCATTACTGTAGCTATGATTATACTGGGGTCCACAGCCTTCAGTATATTCATCACTTTGGCACATGGAATGTTTTCAGTTGTCCAAAAGCTGGTCTTATGATGGCAAGGAGCTCTGGAGGAGGCTGTAATAGATGATTGACTTGGTGAGTTAAAAAATATTCAGTTTGACTTTTGCGCTGAAATGTACTTCCTCCATCACTTATGTTTAAGAAGTTCATGTAAGTTCCTCATCCCATCAGTTTTTTTTCTTAATTGCACATCACAATGATAACTGGTCTTTGTTGCTACCTGCCTTTGTGGACTTCCTACTTTATGCACTGACCAATAAAGGCAAGTATACCAAATGCCATCTTCACTACCCTGTCCATCAGCAACCTTGCTCTCCAGGAGCTAATACCCTGCACTCCAAGGTCTTATTCTTTGGCAGCACTCCCCAGGACCTTACCATTCAGTGTGTAAGCCCTGCTCTGATTTCCTTTTCCAAAATCCCGCACCTCATATTTTATCTAAATTAAATTCCCAGCTACCACTCCTCGACCCACTTGCCCACCTGTATAAGGTTCTGCTGTACCCTGAGGTAACAGACTTTGCTGTCCTGTACACCTCCAATTTTAGTGTCTTCCGTAAACTTAATAACTATATCTCCTATATCCACATTCAAATCATTTATATAAATAACAAAAAGGAGTGGCCCCAGCACCAATCCTTGCAGCTCACTGCTGGTCACAGGACTCTATCAGAAAAACAACATCCCACCACCACTCTCTGACTCCTCCTACCTTTTTTGAGTCAATTTTGTATCAAAATGGCTAGAAATACAAGTTTCTTTGGGGATGCTTTGAGATCTTTCCCAAACATTTCCTTGCTCTTTTAGGAGTCTTTGTGCATTTGAATACAGACTAGAGCAATTGTTTTGACCTTTGAGTTGCTCACATGTCTGACAAGACATGTATGTACCCCAATCCTTGTGATCATTTCAGATCATTGATCCGTCAGTATTGGTATGGTTGGCTTTGGAGGCAGTGTTGATATTAAACTGTGGCTGTGCTCAGAAATTTGTCACCGTCTTTATCTACTGCACGGTGACACTTGATCTGTGACCCTTACCGGCAGGACCAGTACAGAGTCTAGATATCAAACATGACGACTGTCTTTAAACAAGCCCCCTTCATCTTTTACTGCAGTTTTTACCCTGACCTTGAGTCTGTTTAATTTTGACTGAGGCCAACTGTCTTCCGCCCTTTGTTAATACGAAGCTAGCCGAAACACGCTATCCTGGCATACGCAATCTTGCATTCAGCAGTCCGTACTGACTTCCAGTCCACCAAGACCTTTTTTAGAAAGTAAGCCAAAATAGCAATCCCCTGTTTACATCAGTTATTTCCTGGTCCCTGTAACCTCCAGACTTTCCAGGAACTTTGCATTATTTCAGGTCTATGATGTAGACTTCCAACGTTTTTAGCTACACCTTCTAATCTGATACATGAAATTTTCTTCTTTAAAGGTCAGGCTTCCCATCCAATTCCCTTGATCTAATATTCACCTTTGTTGAAAGTCCTAATTATATTGCTGTTGGCTTTTTTCTGCTTTGTCTTGTGTGGTACTATGGATGTTTCACGTTAGTGCTACACAACTAAAATTGTCGCTTCTTGTAAATAACTGAGAAGATGTCCATATGATATAGACCGTCTTGACTGTTTTGACATATGCAGGTGATGTAACAGCCCTTTCATAGGGATGTATATTGTAGCTTTCAGTTTTTTTCAACTTTCTCACCATTTATTCTAAGTTGATGTCTGAAGCCACAATTGGTGTTGAAGTTTCTGTGACTCAGATTCTCAGACCATAAAGTGATTGAATTGGAATGCAGTTCCATTCTCTGGAAAAGCCTTCTCTCTCGTGGAATGAATTTATTCTATACTGCTGTAAGGTGATGCTGGTAATACTGGACAAGTCAGATGCCAGAATGGAACCTGGCATGATGGGTTTTTTTTAGTTACTCTATTATTCACAGACCTGATCTTGTGTGACTGCAGGTTTCCTTTTAACAACAGAATAAGGTTATTTATCTAAATCTATACTTTTTTTTCTTTTAAAAAGCTACAGCTTAGAAAAACCGTAATACCCAGCAAAGTTTCAACCCATTACCCAACGTTATCCATTAGAGTCTAAAATCCAGGTACTATTATCAACCTTGTAAGTTCTATTTTACTGATTCTTCCCAGTTTCTGTCCTGTGAACTGTAGAATTTTCTTTCATGAATGCTCGTAAAACTCCAAACACAGACTTCCTCAGTTTCAAGTAAACTGCACATGTCTGACCATACTCATCCAGTGTGGAAGCTACACAACAAAACCTTTTTACTGAGGAGACTTATTCCTCAACTGCTGTGAGAACTGATAGAATAGAGATCATACTTATGGTCCCAGTCCTGTCTCCTCTGTGCTGCCCTAAAAAAAACTCTACACGCTTTGTTTTCTAAACTAAACATTATTCTGATTATTCTGAACAGAAATCCTATTGGCCTTCCATGTTTATTCTACCTGTTACAAGCTGCCACAATTTAATGTTTTTCCCTTAATGCTCCAAGGATTCTGTCAGCTACTGTCTGAAACACACTGGATAAGATCGTTGTTCCAGGAGGACTATCTGACCTAGATTTAAAGGCTTTTTAAAAATAAAAACTAACCATCAATATGCTACTTTTTTGAAGTCCAAATAAATCATACACCTTATAAGGTGTCAACACTTTTGTTTGGAACCAGCTAGTTGTGATTTTTGTTTTACATAATGTTCATTTTCTTGTTTGTATTCAAACAGCCTCAATTGATCGCAGAAATCAAAGACTTCTTGCTAACTGCAAGAAGAAAGGATGCAAAATGTGAGTAAATTATAAGATTTTTAGCATGATAGTTAAGTTTTTTTTAAAGCTGTGAAGATGACACAGCCAACACTTTTGTAGTTCTGGGTTTGACCGGTCAAACAAAGACAGAAAACAAGAAAGAAAGAGTCTGCAAAGGAATATAGATTAAGTGGGCAAAATTTTGGCAGAGCATAATGAGGGGCTCAAGAGAACATTGTTTAAATGGAGAAACTGCATCACATTGTGCCTAATGGGACTTGTGTATCATGGACTTGATATACGAACCACAATTGGCTAGCAGGTACAAAGTGCTCACCCACCTCCAAATCTAACACCTGGCCTGGTTCATTTACCTAGTACCAAATCCAATGCGGCTTGGCCCCTTGTTGGCCTATCTACATACTGTGTCAGGAAAACGTCCTGCACATAATGGACAAAAACAGACCCATCTAAAGTACTCGAACTGTAGAGTTTCCAGTCAATATTTGGAAAATTAAAGTCCCCATTAACAATTTCCCTGTTACTTTTGCTCCTATCCAGAATCATCTTTGCAATCCTTTCCTCTACATCTCTGGAACTTTTCGGAGGTCTGTAGAAAACTCCTATCAGGGTGCCCTCTCCTTTCCTGTTTCTAACCTCAGCCCATACTACCTCAATAGACAAGTCCTTATCCAAGTCCCTTCTGCCACCGTAATACTGTCCTTGACTAACAATGCCACACCTCCCCATCTTTTACCACCTTCCCTGATCTTACTGAAACATCTAAACCCCGGAACCAGCAACAACCATTCCTGTCCCTGCTCGATCCATGTCTCTGAAATAGCCACAACATCGAAGTCCCAGGTACCAACCAGGCTGCAAGTTCACCCACCTTATTCCAGACGCTCCTGGTGTTGAAGTAGACACTTCAAACCACCTTCCTGCCTGCTGCTACACTCCTGTGACCTTGAAACCTTATTTATGACTTCACTACTCTCCACCTCCTGTACACTGGAGCTACAATTCAGGTTCTCATCCCCCTGCTGAATTAGTTTAAACCGTCCCAAAGAGCATTAGCAAATCTCTTCCCCCACACCCCCGGATATTGGTTTGGGTGTAGACCATCCTGTCTGTAGAGGTCCCACCTACCCCAGAATGAGCCCCAATTATCCACGTATCTGAATCCTTCCCTCCTGCACCATCCCTGTAGCCACGTGTTCAATGTTCTCTCTCCCTATTCTTCACCTCGCTAGCACGTGGCAAGGGTGACAAACCAGAGATAACTCTGTTTGTCCTAGCTCTAAGCTTCCACCCTAGCTCCTTGAATTTCTGCCTTACATCTCCATCCTTTTCCTATGTCGTTGATGCCTATATGGACCATGACTTGGGGCTGCTCCCCCTCCCCCTTAAGGATCCCGAAAACACGATCTGAGACATCTGGGAGGCAGAACGTGAATCGTGAGTCTCTCTGCATACTGCAGTACTGCGTACAATTTTGATTGTCTCTCAGAAAGGGTGTCCTTGTTCAGAGGCAGTTTGGAGAAAGTTTACTCAATTCATTCCTTAGAATAAGAGTTTTTGTGTGCAGAATGGGTTTATACTCATTGGACTACAGAAGAATGAAAGTTCTGTCCACTGAGAGATCCTGAGGGGGCTTGACAGTACATGATTTGAATGTGACACACGTGCATGCCCACGCACAATTTACAACTTAGGAGCTTCTTGCTTAAGACAGGTGAGGAGGCCTTCACTCTTGGAAGGCTGGAAATGTGTGGAATTCTGTACCCAGAAGAGCAGTGGAAACAACGCCTTTTGACTGAGCATCTGGAATACAATGTTGATCTGCCCGAAAGCAGAATTAAACTCAAAATTTAGATCATATGTGATCTCGGCAAATAACAATGGGCTTGAGGGGCCAAATCGCTGCCTCCTATACCTATTACAAACAGAAATAAATTTCAGGAGAAATTCAGTCAGTCGAGCAGCATCTCTGAAGAGAACACATGACTGTTCAGAACTGATAGCAGCTAGGATAAACTGCTGATGAGGTGGTGAGAGGCTAGATGGAGAAGGAAGTGTGGAGGGTGGGGGGAGAGAGAGAGAGAGAGAGAGAGAAACAAAAGTAGGCAAATAAAGGGATTGTTGACAGCAAGGTGAGATGGAGAAGAGGCTATATGCCTGATAATGGGACTTTACCTGTAGGTGAAATGAATTTACTGTACTGATGGCAACTCATTTCATGACAGGACCTGGGGTGGGTAGTAAAGGAAAGAGGTGGCCATGCTCTTAAAATCGATATTGAGAACTCAAGATTGTCATGTCCCAAGTGGAAAATGAAGTGTTCTTCCAGCTTTTATTGCACTTCACTGGAGTACGGCAGTGGGCCTGAGACAGAAATGTTGACACGGCAATGTGGTGTGTTGAAGTGACAGGTAGTTGAAATCTCGGGGTCATTTTTATGCACATATCACAGGTGTTTTGCAAAGTGGTGACCCAGTCTGAATTTCCTTGCCATACAAAACTATTTATTATTTTGAATTTGGTAGAAATGTCCATTTTTAATGAGTATTATGTTGGATGTTGACATTGTGTTGATGACTGATTTTTATCGTTCTTAAGTACAAAAGAAAAATACTGTGGACAGTGAAAATCTGTTCTTTAAGAACAGAAATGCTAGCAATATTCCACTGGGGCATCATCAATGGAAAGAAGAAACTATAAAAAGTTAACTGTTCATCTGAACTGGAAGAACTTAGCGATATCATTAAGTTTTAAGCAAGTGAAGGTAGAGAAAGCTTTTGCTTTTAGCATTGCTCATACCTGCAACTTTTACAAAATTTTTCTGTTGCTATTTATAGCTTCTCTCGATCTCTTTATTTATTCTTTATTTCTTTACTTGGCTGAGTCCAACCCTTGCACCATTATCCTTTTTGCCATTTAATCTTCCGCCTTTTCACAAACCTTGAATTCTTTCCTTGCTTGCCTATGTATTTTAAGAACTGTTTTTAACTCCTAATTTCTCTACTTCTGATGAAGGGTCATTGACATGATCCATGCAGTCTGCCTTCCTTTCAATAGATGTTGCATGACTTGATTCTTTCCAACATTGATCTATATTGAAGTATGCCTTTGTTTATGATTACTACAGCACTTCATTCTTGAAGCCATCATCTGATGTATTGAAGCTATTAACACCAAGTATATCTGAAAATATTGACAAACTTTATTATCAGACACTGCTGTCAGAGACAAACCTGGTGGTTAATACCATGCTATATTTACTCAGTACATGTTACTTTTGATTTGGGTAATATGTAAATACAATAATAACTTTAAAACATAACTACTGGTGATCTGCAGTTGAGAGAAAATGCTGAAGAAATGATGCAGAGGCTGATCTTTAAATTAATGGGACTTGGAGGGATGGAATTTATACACAGATAGGTTGGTTGTGTTTCTACATGCTGGTTCTTCACTTCAAGGGTTGCCCCAGAAAGTACTGACTTTTTAGATGCTTGATCAGTTGTCTATTTTCTGTCAGGGATAATGGCTGTTTCACTTTAATAGGGCATAATCAAAAGACGGCGGGAAAGCAGGTAGTGTGAACTGAGAGCACAGGCCCACCCAGGACAACAATAGCTAGTCCTTAAGAATACTCAAAATTCTGACTTATTTACTGATCACTACCTTCCTGAGCATTTCTGAAAGTTGGGAAATTGCATACACAGAATGCGTTCTTATGATAGTCAGTGATGTGGAAGCGTGGATTGCCTGATGCCAGTTTCATCGCCTGTATGTAACTCCTGAGGCCCTGGTAACGAGAGCACAGTGAAATAGAAATCGCATGAACGGCAACAAGCAGTCCACCTTTGGGAACAGAGGGAACACTTAAAAATGTGAGAGAAAAGGAGCAGGGTTGGTTGTGTGCTTGACAATGAGCGTCACATTTGTTAAGGGAAGTGAAAAGTAAACTTTCAGTAAAATAAAGCCAAAATAATTTTTTTAAGGCTTCACGGTAGATGCAGGGGTTATATTGACCCTTGTAAAGTACTGCTAACTAGGGAATTGACTTCTCATACTGGAGACTGGGACATTAATAGTCCGGGGAGGGGAAGTATTTCTGAAGTGTCCGGGTGAATTTTCTTAATTGCTTTTTCTAGCCCAGTGAAGGAGGAGGTATTTGCGAATATGCTTCAACAAAGTCAGGTGGATCAAGTCATTGTTTCTTAAAATATCCTTGACTACGATAGTATTTGAGATTTGGTTTAGTAATAGAAAAGAACAAGGAGCAATTTAAGGTAATAGTGCTAGATTGGAGGATGTCATTCAAAGGGTTGAGGGTCTATCCTAGTTTAAGTTTTTATCCGATTTTACATTATTGACAAATTGTTTTTGGAAAATGTGTTCTGATACAGTTAGTATATTCTGATAGGAGTAAAATGGAGAGAACCCAAATGCGGAGCTTCTTGGTTGAATAAGTGGAAGGAAGCAATTGTCTTCAGTTATCATTTTTGACTCATTAACTCAGCAATTTAGGTGAAGGGGCTGGATTTGGACAGAGGAAGTAATTGATAGGATTTGTTCCTGAATAATTGCACTTGCAGTATTTTGGTTGGGTGGCTCCGATATTTAAGGTAGTTGGAATGTAAAAGAGCCACTGGTCACAAATATGAATTCTCAGCTTGAATTCTTTGAAATTGAATTTAGTCTGTCATGTTTAATCATCAATACAGATTAAATTTAGAGGTTGAAGTAAGTGAATGTGTCATAAAGGGTTCTGGGAGAGTGGTCACACAATGTGAAAGGTGTCAGTTTGTCAGAACTTTTTTTATGGGGAAAATAGCGATTGTAAATTGGAGCTGGTGGACTTGTGCAATCTGACATGAGCCAGATATGACTGCAACACTCGAGACCGCTTAATGGAACAGTCAGTCTAGCTCATTGATTTGAGAGAAACCTGTTGCTGAATCAGAATTTTCTGTAACTGCAGACGAATGTTTCATTCTAATGCTTTTAATGGACTATGTGGAGAAGCATTAGAGTATTGTCTCTGCACTGCGTAGATAATTCGTCGGCCACGTGAAGCTATGGCACTTTTTATTTTGTGAACCAGTTAATAGTGAAATAGGTTGAAGCTGAGAATTTCTATAAATTTTAATCACTTATTATCTCAGGGAAGTACCTTCAGTTTATGTAGCTCTATCCACCAACTGCCAATCAAGTAGCTTGGCCCTACCAACAGCAAAGGTATCATAGTCTCTAAAGTTTTAAATGGCCTGGATCAAAGGGCATTTTATTGTTAGTCTTGACGTGAAGAAATTAATTTTGCTGTATATAGTTTTAACCAATCTGTTCAGACATGCAGTTTTGCACCTTTTGGAGCAGGTGGGATTTGAACCCAGCCAAAATTATGCATTTGTTGTAACTAGTCGCTTAGATTGATTTAGTATTGGGTTGACTTAAAGTCGATTTGTATAAATTTGTGATCTTGGAAAGTCATGCGATTTCAATTTGCATTGCTTGGACAACATCAACTTCTGTCGCTTGCTATGTCTTGGAATAAGCCTCCTTTTTGTAGGATTGTAATTTAGGAGTTTTGTCTGAAAGATTGGTATTGTCTTAAGACAATATGTCTTTGTTTTTATGTAGCTGTGAAAATTAAGAAGAATAAGGATAATGTCAAATTCAAAGTTCGGTGCAGCAGGTACCTATATACGTTAGTCATCACGGACAAAGAAAAGGCTGAGAAACTCAAACAGTCCCTGCCTCCAGGTAAGAAATGTATAGAATGTGCACATTGGGTGTGAGGATGGTCCAGTTTTAATTTTGCTGGAAAAGTTTAGCGTTACAATTGGCAATATATCAGTTAAAACCTGAAAAGGGTGTACACATTTTATGCTGTAACACAAAAATTTGAAATTAGAGATTCATGTAAAGTTGAAAATCTCTTGAAGGACTGAAATTATATTTACCTAATGATATTAAGATGGCGTTGACATTCAGTTTGAAATTGATTGCATAGGAATAAGAACTATAAACGTACAAGAGCAAATCAGCATGGAGTGTCTAGCTGCTGTTTGAGCTTCTTAAGTTCCCCTTGACATGAAAAACTTCCAGTTACGAATTAAATTACAAATCCGTAGCGTATGATGGAATGTCACTGAATTTGCTTCTTTATAACTCATTTGTTATGAGTTCCCAATTTGAAGGTCCCTTTTACTTCTGGAATCCAAACCACTGCTTTGAGATGATACCTTAACTTCCATAGCCTGTTAACTTGATACTAGTCCAGCTTTGTCGTTGAGTTTACAGCACTAAAGTGTTACTGCATCTGAAATGCTGTTTATTAGATAAGACATCAAACCAAACCCAGTCTGCCCTTCACTGTGCAAGTGATGCAGGGCACTATTTGAAGAGGTCCTTTAACCTTTTGTTTCTTAGTTTTTTTTTACTCCTCCAGCATGACATCAAACAAAAAACTCTCTTATCTGTCATTGCTTTATTTGAGAGCTTGGTTTGTGAAGTTGGCTGCTACATTTTACCAGTCAGTATACTTGTATATAAAATGCTTTCAGATGTGGTGAAAGATGCTATGTGTTAATTTTACTGATTACTAGTTGAATTTTAGATTTACACATTCAAGTTAGTCTCACCATGAAGGAAATTTAAATTAATATTTTTCCTCTTCATGTTTTTAAATATCATGTTAATGGGTGATTATTTGGATAGTGTTCTAAGATTTCTTTTATGCCTTTACATTACTCTAACCTTAATTATTTTCCCCCCCACTAGGTCTGGCAGTGAAAGAGCTGAAGTAAACAGTTGAAATATCAAGATGATGTTCAGATTTTACTGAATAAAGAAAAACTACGAACATTGCTTTGTGACTTGTAATATTTTAACCTACACATCCAAACAGATGAGTTTGCCAGCAGCACATACCATTTTGGGTTCACAAAATTCACTAAAACATAGAACATTACAGCACAATACAGGCCCTTCGGCCCTCAATTTTGTGCCGACCTGTCATACCGATCTGAAACCCATCTAACCTACACTATTCCACGTACGTCCATATGCTTGTCCAATCATGACTTAAATGTACTTAGAGTTGGCGAATCTACTACTGTTGTAGGCAATGCGTTCCATTCCCTTACTACTCTGAGTAAAGAAACTACCTCTGACATCTGTCCTATATCTTTCACCCCTCAATTTAAAGCTATGCCCCCTCGTGCTCGCCATCACCATCCTAGGAAAAAGGCTCTCCCTTTCCACCCTATCTAATCCTCTGATTATTTTATATGTCTCAATTAAGTCACTTCTCAACCTTCTCTCTAACGAAAATAGCCTCAAGTGCCTCAGCCTTTCCTCAAAAGACCTTCCCTCCATACTAGGCAACATCCTCATAAATCTCCTCTGCACCCTTTCCAAAGCTTCCACATCCTCCTTATAATGCGGTGACCAGAACTGTACACAATACTCCAAGTGCGGCCGCACCAGAGTTTTGTACAGCTTCACCATAACCTCTTGGTTCTGGAACTCGATCCCACTATTAATAAAAGCTAAAACACTGTATGCCTTCTTAACAGCCCTGTCAACCTGGGTGGCAACTTTCAAGGATCTGTGTACGTGGACACCGAGATATCTCTGCTCATCTACACTGCTAAGAATCTTACCATTAGCCCTGTACTTTGCCTTCTGGTTACTCCTACCAAAGTGCATCACCTCACACTTGTCTGCATTAAACTCCATTTGCCACCTCTCAGCCCAGCTCTGCAGCTTATCCGTCTCCCTGCAACCTACAGCATCCTTCGTCACTATCCACAACTCCACCGACCGTAGTGTCATCTGCAAATTTAATAACCCATCCTTCTACGCCCTCATCGAGGTAATTTATAAAAATGACAAACAGCAGTGGACCCAACACCGACCCTTGCGGTACACCACGAGTAACTGGTCTCCAGGATGAACATTTCCCATCAACTACCACCCTCTGTCTTCTTTCAGCAAGCCAATTCCTGATCCAAACTGTTATATCTCCCACAATCCCATTCCTCTGCATTTTGTACAATAGCCTACTGTGGGGAACCTTAACAAACGCCTTGCTGAAATAAAGTAGTTGAATATGAGTCAGTCTAGTACTGTGTACCATGTAGTCATTTTGTAAAGTCTTAATGCAATCAATTTGTGCAGTGAGATAGCAGTGAGAAATGGCTAGTAATTTTCTTGTATTTGTTGGATGAGGTAAGTATTGACCAAGCAGGGGAGGAGGAGTGGGGGAAAGAGAGGTAGTGAGAAGTCTTGCATCATTGTTCATAAAATTCTTTGGGTTGGTTCTTGAATAGTATTTGAACTGACACCGTAACTGATCCAAAGATTTCTCCTTCCCTTCTTCCAGTGCTTCCATTGGTTTGCAAGAGGCACATCATGGCTGTTTTACTTACGATTGGTGTGTGATTTGTGTCAGTCAAAGTTGCGACTTGCAGCATCTGCTGAAAAAAAGAGTAAGCTGGTTTTCTTCAAGGTTAAAGTGGCTTACTGGAGAGAATCAAGTTTTTTTTTTGGCTGCAGCAGACCAGGTTTCTCTGCAGGTATCATTAGCTTCTCTCTGGCTTACGGTCCAAGTTCTCCCTCTGACTGATAGACAATCACATGATTGTTGGCAGGTCATGTCATTGGTTTGTGGACTAGGGAGTAGTCAACTTCACTTGTTAACAACACCCCACTCCAGTTTGTGTGCTTCTGGAAACCATAGATAAGAGTTCACAGTAGGTGTCTTTTTTACTTTCAAAATGTGCAGGAATCTTAGTAAATCCCTGGAAATCAAAATTCTTTCTCATTTCAGTCCAATTTTTAAAATCACACCAACGCTGTCTTTACAAGTCGCATACATTTTGGTATGCTAATCTTCCACATGATTATACATGTGTAACAACTGCAGTACTGTTGTCTCAGAAGGCACAAGGACTTTTGATATGCTTTTCATTTTAAGGCTTTATTCTAAGCTCCTGTGCATTTCTTGGCTGTGCCTAGGGAAGCCACTATAATTACTGCTTCCTGCTCCTTGTCCTGGATTCTGCTGGCTGGTTGGTAGATTCTCACTCCAATGAATCTGTAAAGCTACATGACATACTAGTTAGTTGGTTAGCTCAGTTGACTGGTCAGCTGGTTTGTGATGCCAACAGCATGGGTTCAGTTCCTGTGCTGGCTAGTTACTATGAAGGACACTCTTCACCCTCTCCCCTTGCATGAGGTGTGGTGACCCTTTGGTAAACTACCACCAGACATCCATTTGACATGCAAGAGCAGCCCTAGTTCCAGTATGACTCTGGCAACTTTATCTTTGCGACATACCTTCCCAAAACCCCTATCTGCCTGCAGCCTTTTCTTTATTGGTCTTATCAGTGTCTATTCTGGCAGCAAGCTCAATCGTGAGTCCAACTTGATTTACCAGCTGCACCACTGCCAGTATGTGAGAAGCAATTCTAAGAAAATAGCACATCCAGTATAATATCTAAGTCCCATACCATGTGTGATGGATGTCTTCCAGTTTGCCTTCCACATTCGCTCCCAGTTTTGATTTCCTGTTAGATTTGCTAATATTGTTTCATTGGTGTCTGGTGCCTTTCTTATTTAAGTGTTCTGGTAGTTTTGGGTTTCCTTTCCTCTAAATAGGTATCCCATCAAGTCCAGTGGTAGATCATTGGTTATGTGCATCTGCTTTCCATGGGAAAGCCAGATGTTAGTTAACACTAGAGACAAAAAAATACTGCAAGTAGTGGAATCTGAGGTAGACAAACAAGAGGGTTATAAGTGAAACATTGACTTCTCCTTTCCTTCAGATACTGCCTGGCTTGCTGTGTTCCACCAGCCTCCTGTTTGACAATTAGTGTTACTTAACATAGACGTTGGGGCTTGGAAGGAGGGGGATGATGGTGAAAGCAGAAAATTGGGTTACTCACTGAGCAGTGAATATTATTGTACTGTTGGTGGTCTTGTTGTATTCCTCTGTATGCCATCTTTGTCCATGGCAGGTAATGAAAATCTTAAGGGTACCATTTTAGGGTGGTACTGGAGCCATGTGCAACTCTCATGCTTATGATGTGAGGAGATATTCTCTACACCCAACGAGCAAGTCAATTATTTGAGGGTGGGGAAAATTTTGTTGCTACCATGCAAGATATCTTTTTCTGAAATGTTTTGCTATGTTGATTTAAACTCAAAATTGAATTTAAAATTGCAATTGAATGTCAAGGTAATTTCGAAGTCAAAAAGTTCATACTTAAGATTTGTAAGTCGTTGGTGAATGCTGACTAGCTCTAAACAATTCTTATTCAAAATCCTTTTTGTTTTTTGCTGATCTGTACCACCAGTCATTCATTTAATTGTACCCTTTAATTTAGCAAAGTGCTACATTTTCACGGACATTTAGTATTCAGGCTGCAAACACTGAATAGATGACCCAAAGATGTGTGCTCGCAGTCAACTATCTCATTGCTTGGACAATTTGGTAACCAACAACTTGAATGGTTCTGACACTGTACCTGAAAACAGTTTTGATAAGGGTTATAACATTTACCCTATTATGGATGAAATTGACTCCAGAGATATAGCTTTAAATATAAAGGAGACCTTCGTTGCTATGTTTTGAAGCCTCAGGCACTGTTGTTCCCAACTGTCTTGAGTTACTCTTCGGTCATACTAGTTTGTTAATCTTATCGTTTAATGTTCCTTGAGAGTGGAATTGCTCAAGGTTTTGTGGGGCAGGCCTCGTTGTGTTCCCTTGGTTAACTGACTCAATTCCTTCTACACATGGTTACCAAACACATCAGCAGTGTTATAGGACCATGGAAACCATGAAGAGAGAAAGCAGGAGATGTCAGTGTCAGCAGTTAGTCCACACTCCTTTTATTTTTGGCATCTCCCTGTTCTTTACTATGTTTTCAATAGTTCTACTGACCTTTCCTTTCCATTTCTATATGGACAAGCATCCCTGTTCATCAGCCCCTTGGAGGTTCTTGACAGCTGCATGATTGCCAGTTTGGTTTTGCAAATATAATCTAATTAGCCCTTTATACAACTGGGATATAATGATTCATGTTTTGTGAGGATTGGCAAACCTGTGGGATCCGTGTTTGGCTGTAGATGCCTGATACTCAATGTAATAGAACATAGAACAATACAGCGCAGAACAGGCCCTTCGGCCCTCGATGTTGTGCTGACCTGTGAACTAATCTAAGCCCATCCCCCTACACTATCCCATCATCATCCATATGCTTACCTGAGGACTGTTTAAATGCCCCTAATGTGGCTGAGTTACATTGGCAGGCGCAGGGCATTCCACGAGCTTACTGCTCTCTGAGTAAAGAACCTGCCTTTGACATCTGTCTTAAATCTATCACCCCTCAATTTGTAGCTATGCCCCCTTGTACAAGCTGACATCATCCTCCTAGGAAAAAGACTCTCACTGTCCACCCTACCTAATCCTCTGATCATCTTGTATGTTTATATTAAATCTCCTCTTTAGCCGTCTTCTCTCCAATGAGAACAGACCCAAGTCCCTTTCTTCATAAGACCTTCACTCCAGACCAGGCAACATCCTGGTAAATCTCCTCTGCACCTTTTCCAATGCTTCCACATCCTTCATGTAATGGGGCAACCAGAACTGTACGCAATATTCCAGGTGAGGCTGCTTTAGTGTTTTGTACAGTTGCAGCATGATATCACGGCTCCGCAACTCAATCCCTCTACCAATAAAACCTAACACACCGTAAGCCGCCTCAACAGCACTATCAACCTGCGTGGCAACTTTCAGAGATCTGTACATGGACACCAAGATCCCTCTGCACATCCGCACTACCAAGAATCTTTCCATTGATCCAGTATTCTGCCTTTCTATTATTCTTCCCAAAGTGAAGCACCTCACATTTATCCACATTGAACTCCATTTGCCACCTTTCAGCCCAATTCTACAGTTTATCCAAGTCTCCCTGCAACCTACAACATTCTTCCACACTGTCCACCACTCCCACCTACCTTAGTGTCATCTGCAAACTTACTAACCCATCCACCTATGCCTGCGTCCAAGTCATTTATAAAAATGACAAACAGCAGTGGTCGCAAAACAGATCCTTGAGGCAAACCACTAGTAACCAGACTCCAGGCTGAATATTTTCCATCAAACACCACTCGTTGCCTTCTTACAGAAAGCCAGTTTCTAATCCAAACTGCTAAATCTCCCTCAATCCTATGCCTCCGTATTTTCTCCAATAGCCTACCATGTGGAATGTGGGGGTAATTGGGGTACCAGTTTAATAGTTAGCCAGGACTGAGTCTTGATTTTTTAATAGTGTAATTTCTCCTGTGCAAATATTTACTTATCTGCAGCAAAAACCCCCTCACATCTGTTTAAATGGATATTTTCAGAGAATTCCAGGAATAGGTTAATGGGCCAACAGAAAACTTGATTTCCCAGCTTGTTTCCTCAGTGTCTGCCACATCAGGAATTTTGCAGGAATCTGATGTGCAGTTCCCGTCTATACTATAACCATTATCTGGCCATTGGAAAATCTGCACCAGCCTTCTGCCACTGAGATTCTAAATTGTGGTTTCATGTTGTATGTGACCTCCCTCTGAGGATATGTATATTCTTGCTTGCTCCATGTAATCAGGCACCAGTACAAATGTATACCAATCAACTTTGTATGTTGTGATCCTCTTCAGGATTTTTGGTCAGTGCTATAAAGTCAGTGATTTGGCTGAAACTAACTTTTGAGATTGTTATGGGCGAATCTACATTCAGAGTAATCAGTTTGTTTAAAGTACACATTGGCCACAAACAAAATAATCGTTTTGTGTCAGCAGTCTGTGGGTTCTCAAAACTTCCTGGACTGCTGTGTTCCCTGAAAGTTGAAAACGTTTGAACTACTTCTGTCTTAACTTTGAGAGTTTTGAATTTAGAAATGATTAAAGAGTTTTGTCCACTGTCGTGGCAACTTGTTTTTAGCTTTAGAGTCACACTGTCACTCTTAGCCAGTAACTTTTATCATTAAATCTAGCTAGTTTAATTGCTGGATGTTAGATTATTCGTCACCTTTCCAAACTCTTCTGTTTTTCTTCCCTGTGGAATTCAAATTGTTGAATATATTTGTTTCTAAATCCCAATTAGCAAGATTCAGAATTAAAGTATATGCCTCCTCGTGATGGGTGAACTGTGACAGAAACCAGAATCGTCAAATCCTTAAACTTTGCAGCATATTTTTAATCCCAATCCAATGCAGAATTTGTTACAATGATCCAAACTTTTTTTTAAAAAACGCTTCAATCCAAATCAGTCATCTCCAAGCAACAAATGACAGGAACAAAAAAAATCCATTTGTTTCCCTGAGGAATTAATAGCTATGCTCTTAAGGAACAGAAAGATATCAATTATGAAGCTAAACAGCAAACTGCTTTAAAACCACATTCAAACTGGACAATGAAGAGTTAACCCACTTAAGTCATGCAGACATTGTCTGCAAACCCATGGAACTACAGGGACTGCTTTTCTAGCCAGTTTCTTTTTCACTACAGGATATAACATTCTTTCAACACTGTTAGAGATTCAGCAATAGCATTTCAGTCAGTTTCTGGTGAGTGTACTTAACATGCAGATATGTGGCTTTTCTTCCGAGGCCCAATGCACATGATACCTCAAGCTCTTTTCCTTTGGGCTGAATTTGCTGTGGCCAGCAACATCTTGTTCTGTTTCATCAAACCTTGGAGTCTGGGAAGTGACCAGATTGCTGTTGCGCTCATGTCAGTTTCTCCATTGCTATGTTTATCTTTTACCAGTTCTTGGAATTGAATGAGGCTACAAATTACATTTCTCTGATGCCCTAGCATTAAAATCTTTATTCCAAGTTGCAGAACTCAACTTGTCTCTCTTTTTGCTGTCACTTTCCCTTAAAACTACTCAATGATTCTGTCAGATGAGTGGTCTGCCTTGTACTTTGCAAAATCTGGTAGGTGGCTTTAATATTGTTTGTCTCTCTTCCTTAGCTTCACTATTACCTCTCTTTCAACATCTCTCATCTGCTTCCATCTTGTCTCCTTGTTATGCTGCACAAAATGCTGTCAGGATTTTCACTTCCTCAGTCCACTGACTTACATTTCTGCATTAGTCAGCACCTTATTTGTCTCTTTGTCCTGTCAATAATAGCACACCTATCTTCCTAAAACCTTTGACTCAAAACTGGCCAAACATTTGCTGCTACTGCTGTTGCTATCCACCCTTAACCTGATAGAGCAACAGTCATACTATTTCATTTAAGATAATAAAATGTGAGGCTGGATGAACACAGCAGGCCCAGCAGCATCTCAGGAGCTCTCTGATGAAGGGTCTAAGCTGATGTTTCGGGCCGAGACCCTTCATCAGAGAACTCCTGAGATGCTGCTGGGCCTGCTGTGTTAATCCAGCCTCACATTCTATTATCTTGGATTCTCCAGCATCTGCAGTTCCCATTATCACTGATACTATTTCATTTGCCTGTTTGTGCATGGACCCTGTCATCCACAGTTCTTTCTCATTGTCAGAGTCATTCAAAATCTGTACAACCTGGACCCAGCCCAGACGTTCTACTACTATCAAACAAAGCAAGTTAGAAAACAATACTTTCTAATAGCCTAATCATTCATTGTGGTTTTTCCCAGTTGCTGCTGCTTTTACCTTACACCAATTTAATACAACTTTGTTCACACACATTCACATTTACAATTTGTCAGCTTCTAAGCACATAGACTAAATACTGATATAGACTTACACACTTAAACTAGCTTTCCTTTTTATTTTGATTTTCCACAACATTCTTGGAAGTATTACAGTAATCTAAGTTATTTTCTAACCTTGTCCAAGTGGGACTTTGCATCCCACCAGACTTTTTGCTTCTCTTATGAGTTCCTGGGATTCCAATTTCTATCGATTTTAACTTAATTTTGTTCCCTTATCCACCAGTTGTTGCCTCCTTGGACAACTGACTACAGATGCTGTCTCCAAACATGTTGCCATCCAAGCAACCATCACCTTAATTTGCTTCTCATCTCCACAATTATTTATTCACCCCTGTCCCATGGTCATTCTTACCCTTCTCTCACTAATTCTTGATTTACCTACAGGTGATTCTGGCCTGTTGTGCATTGCAGGGTTAGTTGATATGGTGGTTCTGGGCTCCATGCTCCTTTTTGCCTTATTCTACTCTAGTGTCTCCATGTTGGACTTCAGTGGCCTGCTCATCCAAGCATTAGACTGACAACCTCCGTACAGCTTGAGAGAGGGGCTGTTCAATGAACAAAGATTTCTTTTATATTTTTAATTCCATTTGTCATGTGACCACAGGAGTACAAGACAGTTACAGTATACATGTTTCATTACAAGGCTGGACCAGTCCTTGATTAGGATAGGCACTGTCTATTGTAAGGCTAATCAATCTCCCACTGTACTTAAACACAGTGAATGTGTCTCTTGAAAATCCTAACTGGTTCCCATTGACAGTATCTCCCTGTAATGTTAATGTGTTTGTACTTTTACATACATTATCATTGTACTCTTTGTGTAGCTAAATGACTCGTCTTCTGTATTTCTGCAGTTCTGAAAGAAGCTCACATTCAATATGTTTTACATCTTAAAGCCTCAATCAAGTGTTATCCAGCCTGCTGTATATCTGTGTCTTCTGCATATCTGTCCAGTTACCTAATTAATTTCTGTACCTAAGAGCCATGGTCCCACCAGAGCAAGTTTCTGAAGAAGGGTCTAGGCCCGAAACGTCAGCCTTCCAGCTCCTCTGATGCTGCTTGGCCTGGTGTGTTCATCCAGCTCAACACCTTGTTAATCCACTAGAGCAGTTTGTTCAATTGTTTGCAAATGGTTGCTGTTATTACTTGAAGTGATCACAAATCGACATTCTAAGTCTACTTTTATAACTAATTAAATGCTGTTTGTGATGTTTGTCTCGACATTTATTGGAAGGGAATTAAGATCTGAATCCAAGTTGGCAATTCCAAGGAAACCAGCTCTGTAAATTTCACGTGTTCATGTTCCAAGTAGTTCCAGTTTTTTTTAATTGGATCTATTTAATAGATCCAATGTGGTTTTAATGTGCTATCATTTATTCTCAGACATTTGAAGTTTGCTTGGAGTATAAAATATATTCCTATAGTGTTTGCCACTTTAGTACAGGTTTGTTACATAAACCCCTTTTCTGAATATTTTACACTGTCAAAAAAAGTCAGTTTATTGATAAACTCAGGTTATAAAACTAGCACTTAAAACCTGTACGTGGGAGATGTTAATTGGATTTTTGTTATCCAGCCATTCATTGCCAGTTTCCTAAAGTCTGACCAGTTAATCCAAGCTACATTGCCCAATTAATTTGTAGCAAAGAACAGTACAGCATCAGACATGCCCTTCAGCCAACCAAGCCTGCCCTGCTTAATGCTGCCTTTTTAAATTAAAACCCTCATTTTACATGATCTCTATCCCTCGGTTCCCTGCCTATTTATGTATCCAGCAAGATGCGTCATAAATGTTGTGTCCACTTCCACTATCTCCTCTGGTAGCACATTCCATGCACTTAAAACCCTCTAATCTTAAAAAAAAAACTTGGCTCTCATATCTCCTTTACACTTTTCCCCTTTTACCTTACATCAATGTCCCTTAAGTAATTGCCATTTTTCCACTGGGAAGAAGACTCCCATTTTCCATTATATCCATACCTCTCATAATTTTGTGAACTTGTGTCAGGTTACCCCTCAGTCTCAGTTCAAGTGAAAGCAAGCCAAATTTGTCCAAACTCTCCGCTTAGTTAATAGCCTGCAAAGCAGGCAACATCCTTGTAAACTTTTTCTGTGCCCCCTTTAAAGCCTTCACATCCTTCTGATAGTGTAGCAACCAGAACTGTGTGTAATTCTGTGGTCGAACTAAAGTTCAATATGACCGCAACATAACAACTATGTTTATTCCCTATTACTCCAACTAATGAAGTTAGTTGGAGTACAGGGTAGGCATCTCAGTGAACGTTTCAATTCAGCTGAAAATTTGCCGTGGGAGACCTTGCTGACTGATGCCTTGCTTGGAGAAATAATCATTTTCAAAAGTGTGCTGATATATATAAAATGAACTGAAGATTTAACATCTTGCATTAGAAACTAAAGTTTGATACAAAATCCAAATGATTATGTTAAATTTAAAGAAATTGGAATAAAAGTAGTCTGTGTACTACTTGGAGCATTCTGCAGCAACAAAGCCAGCTCCATCGTTTGCAGCACCAGGTTGGGTAGGACCTCTGTATGTCGTGACGCTGATGTTTGTGTACTGAGGGTCTACGCACCACTTAATGCAGCTGCACACAACAGTAGCTAAGAGGATGAGGGCAGTGTTAGGTATTTCCTTCTTCCCCCTCCCCTTATCCAGAGCTTTTTACATGCTGTCCCCAATGATCTGGTCCATCCTCAACCTCCAATTTTTTTTTCCCTTTATTTATTAATGGGATGAGGGCATCACTAGCTAGGGAGCATTTATTGCCCATCTCTAATTGCCCAGAGTCAACAACATTGCTGTGGATCTGGAGTCACATGTAGGCCAGACCAGTTAAGGATGGCAGTTTCCTTCCCCAAAGGACATTAGTGAATCAGATGGGCTTTTCAAACAATCGATAATGGATTCATGGTCATCATTAGATTCTTAATTCCAGATATTTTATTGAAGTCAAATTCCACCATCTGCCATGGTGGGATTCAAACGCAGATCCCCAGAATATTATCTGGGTCTCTGGGTTAACAGTCCAGCAATAATACCACCAGGCCATTGCCTCCCAGATGAAGTAGAAGATGACTCAGGTGACTGCTAAGGTACTGGATCAGGGAATGGGCCAGACAACAGCAACAGTGACGCTAATACCATTATTGGGTGTGAGAATTAAACTGACACAGTAATCCAGAATTACTTCATCAAGCAAAATTCCCCAATGTTCTTCAACAATCTCTTTTCAGTAACGGTGAATATGTACATTTTCTTAGTTGATATACTTTGTAAATGGATTGCAGTTAACATGCAAGAACCCCAAAAAACCTCTGTGTACTAATATTTACAATCTACAATTGAACATTTGTATGTTTTTTTTATGTTCTTACCAAAGTGAATTTCACAATTGTAACATGATTTTCCATCTGTGACCTTGTTTCCCAGTCTCTGAGTTACTGATTCTTTCCCCTTTCCTTTGCTTCAGCAATGAACTTGGTCTATGGATTTTTTTTAACATTAATTTGTTAATTTTCCACCTTCAATAGCATAATTTTTCTCTTTTATTGTGAAATTATCCCATACATGATTTTTGCTTTACATTGGTCCCAACCCTTCACTTAAACGATCTTTTAAGGCATTACATAAAGGCAAAGACTTGGTCTGGGTCATTTTTCATATAACTTCAAAATAGAACCCCTTCAGATTCTTTAACCTGTGTGGTTGAATATCTGCTAGACATAGATGTGTTAATTGTGCAACTTTTTAGCATGATGTGAGATCATATCTTGATGTGTCCATGTGGGGGAGCCAGTGTTACTACTATTTATATCAGGCCTTTTTCTAGCTATCTTCCTCTTGCTTTAAAGATTTAGGCACATTTTTAATGCATACAGTCGTCTTTGACTTTGAAACATTTCATGTTCCCAATGCTTAATAATCTAACAACAAATGTTAATTAAAATCAGTTTGTTTCTGGACTTAATAATTTGATGTTCATTGCAAATTCATTGGGTCCAGAGCATGGAAGTGGCTGGGCGATTGGTTTGGGACTTAGACAGTTGGAGATTGGTCTCACTCTTCCCACACTGGGCTCAATGTGGAGTTCCTTGGCATCTGCAGTGGTCACAACAGTAGGTAGCCCGGAGACTCCTGGAGAGCAGGCCAAAGCGGAAGAGATTGCACCCTTGTAGGAAGTACAAGCCAAGCATGGCTAAGAACTTAAGAAAGACTTGAAACTTTAAGTTTATTCTTCTACTTAATACTAAGAAGAATTGTAGTGTTTAACTTTGAACCTCGTTTCTTTATTTTTCTACTTTATACCTAAGATTTTGTACCTAGGTTTCTTTATACCTAAGATAATGCTGGGAACGTTGACTTTGTACACTTCTCACCTTACTTGTACTTCTGTACTTGGGTAAATGTGACAATAAAATCTAATTCTGATTCTAATTCTAAAACAGGCTAAACAAAGACATTTGAATTATGTTGCCCTTAATATGAGAATTAAAAAATACCTAGGGTTTCTGAATTAACTGTATTGGATGTGAGTTTGCTCGCTGAGCTGGAAGGTTAGTTTTCAGACGTTTCGTCTGTATTGGCTCCAGAAAACAATAAATGGAGATGATACCTGGTGAATTCTGTATCTTATGTGTGTCTCTCTCAATATTAAGACCAGTACTCATGGACCTGGACAAGCATAGCAGGTCAGACGGCATCAGAGAAGCAGGAAAGTTAATGTTTCGGGCTAAAACATTGACTTTCCTGTTCCTCTGATTCTGACCTGTTGTACTTGTCCAGCTCCACACTTGTTGATGCTGGCTTCCAGCATGTGCAGTACTTAGTGAATCTTAGTCATTAAGACCATTACCATCTGACTTTTATGAAATTCTTGCCAGATGGATTGTATGCACTGTTTTATACTTGCAAAATCATTTTGTGGTTTGATAGAACAACAGAGTAAAACTTAATGGACAACAGCCCCTTAAGGCGAACAAATTTAATTTAGAATACGTTTAATTGCCTACTTCCCTTTGAAATCTTTTGAAAGGATTTTTGTTATTTTTGGAAGACCAAAAACAAGAGATGACAAATAGAATTTTTGATGTGTTTGTGATTCTGGTATTTCACTTGAGCTTCTACTTTCAAGATAATGTTTTTATGAAGTTGCAGGTAGATTTGGGAACCTTCTCTGATTGGCAAGGTGCTACCAGTGCTGTTTGCCAGGGACTTGCACTGGGATCTCATTCTTTGACCAAGTAGTGTAAAAGACAAACAGCTCGCCTGTCATTTGGCTATTGCAGAGAACAAGTGTGGAAAGGAAAGCCAATTAGAAATATGAACTAGGAGAAGGGAAGAAACCCGATATAGAGGGTATCAAATAAAACCACTGCCCTGTCTCACTAGGACATGAACAGACAAGCCACTTGCTTGAATCATCAACAGTACTTGTTATACATGGAGACCACGCTTATACTGCTAAAACATACTATCCAGCCGGAAAAGCCAGCAAAACTTGCCAACGATGGTCCATCTCATCAAAATAGAGCTCCATTGTTCTGCACTTAGCAGCATCTGCTCATTTGAAAGACAAATAATATCGTACCATTACTGTTTATTAGCTCACCGAACTGATGTGCAATCGATATCTGCGGTTTAATATTTGCACGTTTCCAGCATTTTAAAGAAAACCGGACATTTCACACGCAGAGATAGTAAGAACTGCCGATGCTGGAGTCAGAGATAACACAGCAGGCCGGGCAGCATCAGGGGGGCAGGAAAGTTAACGTTTCAGGTCGGGACGCTGCCAGAAAGGTCAACTTTCCTGCTCCTGTGATGCTGCCTGGCCTGCTGTGTTCCTCTAGCTCCTCACTGTGTTATCTCATTTCACACGCAGGCCCTGTTGTTTTCACGTTAATTAAAGGGCTCACATATTTTCTCCTTGGTAGTGTGTGAGCTTGCAGCTTCAGAATGACTCTGACCTCGCTTCACCTGGCGTCCCCGGTGCAGAGACCCACCCCCCATTCCACCTGGGTGGGGGGAAGCTGGAGTAGGAACCCCTCCATTCAACCTGTTTGGGGGCCTGGAGCAGGGATATAACCCCCCACCCATTCAACCTGGGTGTGTGAGGCATGGAGCAGGAACATCTCCATTCAACCGTGTGTGGGGCATAGATCAGGATCTCCTCCATTCAACCTGAGTGTGGGGGTCTGGAGCAGGGAGACACCCCCGCCCCCACTCGACCTGAGTGTGGGGGCATGGAGCAGGAACATCTCCATTCAACCTGAGTGTGGGGGGGTGGTGCTGGAGCAGGGTTTTCCCCCCATTCGACCTGAGTTTGGGGGCGTTTCTTGGCAGGAGCAGGGAACCCCTCCCCATTCAACCTGAGTGTGTTGGGGGGGGGTTCTTAGCTGGAGCAGGGAGCCCCCAAATTCAACCTGAGAGGGTTGAAAGCGTTAGGACCCATTACTATCACCGGTTGGGCAGGAGAGGGTCACCCCCACCCCCAGGGGCATCTCAGATTGTCCTGAAATGTCCAACAGTTTAAGGTGGTTAACTCGCCGAGAGCCCCATCTGGAAATGTCTTCATTGATGTTCCCTCTTTCCGGAACTGGCGGTGGGAGAATGCTCCCGGGAGCGCTGAGTTTATGTTCACAAGGCGCGTGCACGCGGGGTCGGTGCGCGTCACCGAGGCGGAAGCGCGGGCCGGCTGTGTCTCGGGGATGCGCCCGTGTTCCGGCTCATTGTGGGGATCGGGGCTGAGCTCGAGCTGGTGTCTCTGAGCGAGACAGCAGCGCCGCTGCGTCTGCCCGTGTGTGTGGGACTCTTACCCCCCCCCCCCCCCACCTGGGGGGGAGAGCATTCCCTGCTCCCGATGGCTTCCCGGGTGGATTATATCGCTCCGTGGTGGACTTACTGGCTACACAACTTCCCGCATGTCAACCTCCGCTTGCAGCCAGTTGACAGCACCTTCAACCCGCAGGATGGCAACTACCAGCAGGTCAGGGACTCTCCGCACTTGGTCTGTTTGTCTCACTACTTTGTATGTTTGTCTGTCTGTCTCTATGTGTGACGCCGTGCCTGTCTCTGTCCTCCCAACCCATTCCCCTGTCCACCGGTCTCTCTGCCCCCCCCCCTCCCCCCCCCCCTCAACCCACTCCTGTGTCTGTGTGCCTTCCAGTCTGTCTCTGTCCCCCAACACACTCTCACTCCCCTGTCTACCTGTTCGCATCCACCCTCTTACTTCAGCTTGTCTGACTGTGCAACCCCTCAAACTACTTGTATGACTGATGGTTACCCGAATTGGGCCTGTATGGGCCCCACCCTCCACGCCTGCTTACCTGTCTCCACCCCTCTGCTTCCAATTCCCTGCCTGTGCTGCCCTCCACCCATGTCTGCCCCTCTGTCTGATCATGCCTCCCTTTGCATCTGCCTGTCTTGGTCTGATTGTACCATCGCATGCATGTTTGTCTGAGCCACACAGAATCCACCTTTCTTCTCTCTGCATCTATCTACTTATCTTTGCCCTGCATCTGCCTATCTGTCACCCTCTCTCCCAACACCATATCTGTGTATTTGACAACCTGTGTCTGTATTATCTCTGATACAATTTTAAACCCATATCCCTGTCAGACTTTACTCCACTGCCCACCTGTCTGCCTGTTTCTTGCCATGTCGCACAGTGGGTAAAGGGCAAGGATTTGCATGTTGAAGATTTGATTGGCTGCCCGCTGCTTCTAAGTCCTCAAATGATTTTTCTAAAACTGAGAAATAAGCTCCCACTACTACAACATGCAGTATATTTTTAGTACCTCTCCCATCCTGACGTCCAACATCTTACCCAGGTCTCTCTTAGATCTTGTCTCGCTCCCTGATGGACTTCTGCATTGTTTTTACACAGATGTGATATTATACAATGTATAAAATTCTTATGTGGATCATGCTGTGATTTTTTACCTTTACAACTATAGAAATCAACTTAAAGGTGTTTCCTAAGCAGCTGTTTTTGTTCTTTGTTTGCTGAGTTGTACTATATTTAATAATGTTTTATTCACAATGGTGCTTTTTAACTTTTCACTGGTAAATTTAAAATGATTTTAACTGAATTGAATAAATTGTGAAGAATAGAAAAATATTGAGGAATTAGCAGCCCCTCAAGTTTCCAAGGAAGATGTGTTTTCTTGATAAAGTAGGTCTTGGAGAATATAATCTAGAATGAACAAATATATTGAATAGTTGGAACCAAGCCAGGAAGACCAGGAAATCCCAGACTCAGTCACAGAGCTAACATCCCTCTGTCATGGGAATGGTGTGTATTTGGCCTCATTCTCAGACTAACAAGGAAAGTCAGCCAGAGTTCCCAGGTTCATGACATTTTTTGCAGTAAGGCTATGAACTAGCCTTCAAATGATTTTCAAAAGAATTTGATTCATAAAAGGAAATCCTTTGTGATGTCTGTAATAAAAACAATGTGAGCTATGCATTTTAAATGTAATCGTAAAGTTCAAAGAGGGCATTTAATGCAGTTAATTGAAAGGAAGTAAGGCTCGGGTTTTTTACTCGAGCAATTAAATGATGAATGCAGGAAATGATCTGTTTAGATTTTTCCAATATAAAGTGTCAAAATCTGGGGCTATTAAAACTTTCAATTGTAGTAACATAGATTTAAGAAAATTCCATTTCAATACCTACCTGCCGTTCTCCACATTTAATTGTCAAGTTTAGCTGTTGTGGTAACGGTCATATTGTGATTTGTCCCTTGGAATTTAAAAATAAAGTAATGTTTGTGTTAGTTAAAGTCTAATGTCAATTTTGTAAAAGAAAGTTGTTGCATTAATTATTGTTGTGAAACTATAGCTTCAAGTTTTTCAAGATTGTAAGGTAGACATCAGGCATGCATGACTAAAAACTATGAACTAATACCAGACAATCTTCTATTGCTAGGTTGTATTACTCAGTCCAAAATGCAAATTCTGATATTTATTATGATCCTGTTAGATTCCCTACAGTGTGGAAACAGGCTGTTTTGGCCCAACAAGTCCACACTGCCACTTGGATCATCTCACCCAGACCCATCCCCCATAACTCTCACACCCCTGAACACTACAGCCAATTTAGCATGGCCAATCCACCTAGCCTGTGCATCTTTGGACTGTGGGAGGAAACCGGAGCACTGGGAGAAAACCCACACAGACACGGTGAGAATGTGCAAACTCCACACAGACAGTGCGTGAGGCTGGAATTGAACCGGGGTCCCTGGTGCTGTGAGGCTGCAGTGCTAACCACAGACACCGTGCCATGGATTTTACATCCAGAACATATTGCAGTTATCTTCATCTGCGTAATGCAGCAAATTTTACTGAAGCATTAGAAGAAAATACAAAAGTTTAAAATTATTCCTCCTTAATGATGCTGAAGCCTTCATATACTTCCATTCATATATATAAAATTACACTTGTATCAATTACAAAGTGTGCTTCATATACAAGTCATTTGATTCTTCATTCCAAAATACATTCTGCTATTATATTCGCATTATTTATCACAGGTTAACCATATTGGCTTGAGATTGAAATACTTTGCATATTTTTCCAAGCTGCATTCCCAAATTTTTCCCATCTTTTCTCATTTCCTCCAGAAATCTCATGATTGACTTGTAGTTCTTGTTGAAATTTCAATGGTGAGAAATTCATCAAGAAGGTTTAACCCACTGCTATGTGTCAGTTGAATGTTGCATTAATAAGCAGCTCTGGAACAATTTGCCTTTGGCTGCAAAGTACAAAATTAGCATCATTCTAAAGGCTTGGAGTGAATATGAGAGCATTTTTACAGAACGCCTTGTGTAATTTTACCCTTATTTAGATGGACTGATAGAGTCACATGGCATGGAAATAGACCCTTCAGTCCAACTAGTCCATACTGACCTTGTTCCCAAACTAAACTAATCCCAATTGCCTGCATGTGGCCCATATCCCTTCAAACCGTTCCTATTCATGCAGTTATCCAGTTATCTTTTATATTTTGTAACTACCTGCATCCACAACTTCCACTGACAGTTCATTCCATGCACAAATCACTCTATGTAAAAAAGTTGCCCCTCATGTACTTATTAAAACTTTCTTCTCTCACCTTAAAAATATGTCCCCTAGATTTGAACTCACCCACTCCAGGGAAAAGACCCTTGCTACTCACCTTACCTGTGCCCCTCGTGATTTTATCAACCTCTATAAGGTCACCCCTCAAACCCCATGCTCCAGTGCAAAAAGTCCCAGGCTACTTTTATTACTCAAACCCTCTATTCCCAGCAATGCCCTGGTAAATTTTTTTCTGAATCCTCTCCAATTTAATAATATCCTTCCTATAGCAGGGTCATCAGACTGCACACAGTACTCCAGAAGAGGCCTCACCAACATCCTGTACAACCTCAACTTGACATCCCAACTTCTATATTCAAAGGATTTAGCAATGATAGCAAGCGTGCTAAACACCTTCTTAACCACCCTGTCAACTTGTGATGTAAACGTCAAGGAATTATCTACCTGTACCCCTAGGTGTCTCTATTCTACAATACTACCTAGGGCCCAACCATTAATTGTATAAGAACTGCCATTGTTTGTTTTACCAAATATAATACCTCGTATTTAGCCAAATTAAACTCCATGTGCCACTCCTCAGCCCATTGACCCAATTGATCAAGATTCCTTTGTCATCATAGATGACCTTCTTCACTGTCCACTATATCACCAATTTTGGCCTCATCCACAAACTTACTAACCATGTCTCTTATATTCTCATCCAAATCGTTTATATAAATGACAAACGAAAGCAAGCCCAGTACTGATCCCTGTGGAACACTGCTGATCACAGACCTCCAGTCTGAAAAACAAACCTCCACCACCACCATCATCTATCTCCTATACTCAAGCCAATTTTGTATCCAATTGGCAAGCTCACATTGAATCCCATGTGATCTAACTTTACTAATTTGTATACCATATAGAACCTTGTCAAAGGCTTTACTAAAGCCCCTGTAAACAATGACTACTGATCTACCCTCATCAATCATTTTGGTTACTTCCTCAAAAATCTTACAAGTTTGTGAGACAGATTTCCCTTGCACAAAACCATGCTGACTATCCCTATCTGTCCTTGTCTCTCAAAGTTCATGTAAATCCTTTCTTTCAGAATTACCTCCAACAACTGAAACACCACTGATGGCAGGCTCACAGGTCTATAGTTCCAGGCTTCTCCTTACAGCCTTTCTTAAATAAAGATGCCACATTGGCCTCCCTCCAGACCTCCAGCACCTTACCCGTGTTTATAGATGATGCAAATACTTTTGCTAGAGGATTTGCAATTTCCTCCCTAACTTCCCACAACATTCTGGTATCCACTTGATCAGGCCCTGCAGATTTATACACCTTTGTTTTCTAAGACCTCAGTACTTCCTTTTCTGTAGTGGGTACTGTTTTCAAAACATCAATATTGATTTCTCTGAGTTCTCTAGCCTCCATGTTTTCCCCAAAAGTAAAAACTGATGTGAAATATTCACTTAGTATCTCTCCCAATGCCTGAGTTTCAACACATAGATGACCTCGCTGATGTTTAAAGGGCCCTGTTCTCTCTTTAGTTGCTCTTTTGTTCTTAATGTACTGGTAGAATCACTTTGGATTATCCTCAACCCTATCTGTTAAGGCAATCCCATATCCTGTCTTTGCTCCCCTGATTTCCTTCTGAAGAATGCCCCTACAATCTTTATCCTTGTCAAGAGATCCATTTGAACCCAGTTGTCTATATCTAATAAGTGGTTCTTTCTTATTCTTGACTAGAACATCCATATTTTTGTTCATCCATTGTTCCCTAATCTTACCAGCCTCTCCCTTCATTCTCACAGGAGCATAGTGCCTCTGAACTTTCGTTATCGCACCTTTGAAAGCCTCCCACTTGTCGGTTGTCTCTTTACCTGCAAATAGTTTACTCCAATCAATATTTGAAAGTTATTGTTTCATACATTAAAATTTGCCTTGCTCCAGTTAAGAGCGTTAACTTTTATAGAAGGGCCCCCCTTTTCCCTAACTATTTTAAACTTAATAAAATTATGATCACTAGTGCCAAAGTGTTCCCCTACTAACACTTCAGTCATTTGCCCTGCCTTATTTCTGAAGAGAAGATGTGAAAATTCAAATTTCTGCTTCAACTTAACTTTGAATGCTGTCCTCAAACCGTTGATTACACTCATTCTTATTTAAATATGTTTTGTTGATTTTCTGGATAATGTTCCACAGACTGTTGATGTTATCAGTGGACATCCTGCATGGTTAACTTGGCTTCACTTCAAATGTACATAGCAATTCTAATTTTTCTGTCCTGGCAAGGATGAAATTCAAATTTCCTGTGGGGAAAATCTGTGACTTTTTAAAGTGACTTTTAACTGCTTGAAAATGCACTTTTTCATTTTTGTGACTGCAATGTTAATATTCCTCTGAATGAGTATATTGATTAGTCAGTTGTTCGTTCATGATCAAATACATCAAAGCATCTCACATTGATCTGTTTGCATCAATAATGTGAGCAAGTCAATCATAACATCGTTACCATTTTATTGGCAGATTTATAGGGAGTGGTATGCAATTGTTAATGTGTAGAGAATGATGCTTTGATGTTGCCTTTTATGTCATTGTGACATAAGGTTTTATTTTCTTAGCCGCGTTGGAGCAGGAAAAGAAATGCAAATCAATTGAATTGAACTAAAAATAAACTTGAAGAATGGGCAGAATTGGGGGTGGAACAGAATTAGTTTTATATTTCATATAATGAAGCTATTTCCAATACTTAAACAACAAATAATACTGTAATATTTTAAGCATCTGACTTTATAACCTAAACGCACACAATCAATGAGCCCGGGATAATTCAAATTTTTCTGGAGTTGCTCACAGACTTACTTAATGAAAATTAAATATTATCAGTAAAGTATTCAGCATCTTGGTCCTTGGCTTTTTTAAAGTGATACGTGGTTCTATTCGACACTGAAGATTTTAAACAGCGTCGCTAATTGTAATAGCTTTATGAATGTTGATAAGTCAGCTTTGATGTTGATGGAACTGTTGTGATGAGTCTCAGTTTACACGCTGAATTATCTGTGTGTTGCTGTGTGCCAGCTGTTGTGCTGCAAATGTGACAAAGCAGCAACTGGTAGTACAATGTTGAAGGAAATGTTCCAGTGATTTAAATAGACTTGACCTTTTTTTGGTTGATTAGCAGATTGAGAAGAGCAGGTGCTGCTGCTGTTATAAACCATTTGGTAGTTGGTTTAGTTTCTTGTGGCACAGTGGTAGTGTCCCTAACTCATGAGCCCCAATGCACAGGTTGAAATTTGCTCCACAAGTGTGTTAGAAGATCCATGAACAGATTGGTTGATTTTGTGGGCTCTTATGGCACAATGGTGGTGTTCCTACCTTTGAGCCAAAAGGCCTGGGTTCAAGTCCCAGATGCTCCATAGTTGTGTTGTAACACATCTCTGTAGGTTGGTTAAAAACATCTTTATTCTGCAAGGCACCAATTCTAACTTCTTGCAGTCACACATCTGGAGCTTCCATCAATGCAATAAACAATAATATGTTTATTAACGATGCAGTGTACTGAAGGTTCTTTACGTTTTGGAAATGTAGACCAAGTCGAGTATTAACTGAAATAACTAATTTTGCATGTGTTTTGGTTGTCTTTTAATATACCGTGTGCTTATAATGGTTTATTAAAAAGAACTGATTCTTCAGGTGTGGGAGTGCTGGTGTTGGACTGGGGTGGCCTAAGTCAGAAGTCATATGACACCAGGTTATAGTTCAACAGGTTTATTTGAAATCACAAGCTTTCGGAGCGTCGCCCCTTCGTCACCAGGTGGCAAAGGATCTACACTCCGAAAGCTTATGATTTCAAATAAACCTGTTGAGTATAATGTGGTATTGTGTGACTTCTGACTGATTCTTCAGTAAAGTGTTGAATAAGGACTGCGTTGTCTGTAGCTCTCAAGATAGATGAGGTGTTAGGTTAAGGTCACATATGTTTGGTCTGGTGTTTCCTGCTACTATTAAGGGGGGGAAAAAAAGACTAAGGTGTTTTCTGATGCAAACAGCATGACCAAAAACAGATTAACTGCTTGATCTTCTTGGTGCAAGGTTCAGGGCTGGGTTTGTTTATATAGTAACGATACTTTAAAGTGATTCCTGAAGAGCTTCAAGACATCCTGGGAGCATATAGCCCTGACGTGAAGTATATCCTGGAACATGCTAGTATTGTTTACAATGTTCAGAACATCACGAGAAATGAGAAATCTTCTGTTGTGCTTCTTTGACTACACTTGCACCTCTTCACACAGCTGTAAGCCATACTTTGGGCTCCTGCTTAGTTCATGGTTAAATTATTTTCTATTATATGACTCCAGGATCTTATGACTTACTTCGGCCAGTTACTAACTCTGTCATGTCTGAGTGATCATCATGTGGCTCCAAGTGAACTTTGCTTTGTTTGTTTTAGAAGTGGCAAGACGGGCCCAAACTTCTGTTCTAAATTGCTTTTGCTTAAAGGCATCACAAATGTTGGTGCTTTTTTTTAAACAAAAACCACAATAAAATCAATTTCATTGTTGATTTTTATTCTCCTTGTATGACCATTCCCACTGCTTTAAGATTTGCTGATGATTAGAACGAATAATAGATTTAAAACCAAATCTGTGATAAACGTTGATTCGTGAGTGACAGAATCTAATTGTGTTATTTTGCAACCTGATTTTTTTTGAAAAGAGCAGCAGTTTTTGTTTGAAAGGATTCATTGTTTTTGTTGTACAACATGCCTGGTTTCAATGATGTCCTGGGCAAACAAGCAGGCAAAGGACCCAAACTGGCCAAAGCAGAGATGATGAAACTAATGCATTCTGTTTTTAAATGTTTGAATGCTTGAATGTGCCTCATTTCCAGGATGTCAATACTAATTTTTGTACGAAGTTTATCTTTAGCCATTATGTTATTACGATGCATCAAAAAAAATGTGTGGGGGAAGTTGCCTTCAGCGAGAAATATTTAAAATCAAGAGACTTGCATTTCTATTGAGTCTTTCATAATTCCAGGGTACCTGTTTTATACTCAGTTAAATACTTTTGAAATGTATACATTGTTTAATGTAGAAACACAGCAGCCAATTTGCTCACAATATGCTCTTTTAAATGCCCAACTATTTCTTGTAGGTACTAATTGAAAGATTGTTAACCATGTCATGGCGATAACTTTTTTACTCTTTGTATAGTGCCCGTTGGCTTTTTTAACATTTTTCTGTAAAGAGAGAAGTCTCAGTTTGACATGTAATCAGGTGGCCTACAACCTGCAGAATGCTGTGCTGTCTCAAAGCAGTATTGGAGTGTAAGCGTAGATTGTATTCAAGTTTCTGTGTTTGGATTTGAACCCATGATATTTTAACTCAGTATTGTTTAATCAAGGCTGGTACTGCTTGAGAGACTTGTTATATCACAAGTGCGTAGCATATTTTGGATCGCCAGGAAAAGAGAATAGATCAATGAAGTAACTTATATTTTCTAGTTTTTATTTAATCTGTTGTTGTGAGTACTTTTATACCCAAAATGAAATATCAAGTTGATGCCAATTGAAATTGCTGTGGTTTAATTGACTTGAATGCAGCTTATCACCATCAGGAAGAAGAGATCACATCCAGACTGAGACAGAGCCTGAGAAAGGAGAGAGTTGGGGAATTTAGAGGCAGCTTGGGAATTCGGTGCAGAGGAAAGAGGTGCTTTCTGCTTGCTTTTTTTGACTTATAGTTTGCAAGGATATTTTTAACTGGGTCAATTGAAGCCAAGGATCAGAGGCTCAGCACAAAAGCGTAACCTCACAGGTGAACTGTAAGTGAATAGAGGATTGGCCAACTGGCAGAAGGCAGACAGTAGGGATAAAGGGGCCTTTTTCAGGATGGCAGCTAGTGAATAGTGAAGTTCCACAGGGATCAGTACTGGAACCACAACTATTCACATTAAACGTTAATGATTTGCATGAAGGATCTGAGGACATTGTTGCTAAGTTTGCAGATGACATAGATAGGTGGAAGGACAGGTAGTGTTGAGAAGGCACAGAGGTCACAGAAGGACTTGCCAGGCTGAGAGAATGGTCAAAGAAATGGCAGATGTATTACAGTCCAGGAAAAGGTGAGATTACATACTTCAGTAGGAAGAGGTGTAGACTGTTTTCTAAAAGGGGAAGGGCTTTGGAAATCTGAAGCATAAAGGAACGTGGGAGCCCTAGTTCAGATTTCTCTTAAGATTAGATTAGATTCCCCACAGTGTGGAAACAGGCCCTCTGGCCCAACAAGCCCACAGCACCACTTGAAGTATCCCACCCAGACCAATAGTCCACACACCCCTGAACACTACGGGCAATTTAGCAAGGCCAATTCACCCAACCTGCACATCTTTGGACTGTGGGAGGAAACCAGAGCACCCGGAGGAAACCCACGCAGACATGGGGAGAATGTGTAAACTCCACACAGACAGTCACCTGAGGCTGGAATTAAACCCGGGTTCCTGGCGCTGTGAGGCTGCAGTGCTAACCACTGAGCCACCGTGCTGCCCTAACCGGTCAACTGAACTTGCATTTTAACAGTTAGGAAGGCAAATACAATGTTACCATTCGGTTAAAGAGGGCTAGAATACGTGAGCAGAGACTGCTGAGATTGTACAAGGCTTGAGGATTGAATGGGGTTGAGAAACATATCAGTCATGGTTGAATGGTGGAGCAGGCTCAATGAGCCAAACAGCCTAACTCTGCTCCTATACCTCACGATCTTAATACTATACTAGATCTGAGCTATAACAAACCCTGTATCATGAGACGAGGGAAATGTGTCGCCATTGATTTAGGGGTTTGTTGCAGCTGTTTAGCTTTTGCTATACAGCAAGATATAGATGTGGGTTTTGTGGCAGATGGGATCTGGTGAGTTAATTGTAAGAAAAGAAGGATCACTGTCTTGAGATGGCATTCGATCAAGTCTTGTGTTCAATCCTCAAGATCAATGTACTGCACTTCTGGAGGCTGAATTGGTCAATGCACTGAATAGTTGTTGCATACTGCAGTCAGTACATTATTTGGAGCTTTATCAGTATTGAACAATAGGAGTGATTTGAGGTTAATGAGCTTTATAGTTTACACTGGCAGATTCATTTATGTAAGTGATTATTAAAAGTATTATCACCAGCTGAAATCCCCATGCTCCAGGAAAATATTGGGATGCTTGTGAGCAAAATTAAACACAAAATTGTGCATTATGCCATAATATTTCCTGAGAACAAAAGAGCATTTACTTTATTAAAACAGTTGTTTCATCCCACATGAAGTACAGGTCCATAAGCTTAAAATAGTCTTAGTTCAGTGATTTAGCACATCTGAACAAAGTAGTTTTTAAAGGATCACGTGGATTTTAAAAGTCAAAGTAGATTGTCACACCCAGCAAGTTATTAGATAGAAATACTAAATTGAGTTTTACAAAAGCCTCGGTTTAATAAATGTCAACAATGTTGTCTTTGGTGTGCATTAGAAAGAAGTTCATAATTTATCTAAAATCAATACTATTTACGGAATTGCTAAGTGGAGCAACACATTAGAAGAGTGTTGCAGTATGGAGTGTGGCAATCTACATTCAGTTCACCACTTCTGTAGCATTGATGATGGTCGAATGTGTTTTGACCTCAGCTGTTTTTGGGGGAGGTTTTTGCAGGAACCACTTTTCTCCTGTGAGAAAGGGAAAGTATTCAAGTCAATCCCAAGGGAAGTTTCTCACAGCCATCTGCAACAATATACATGGTGGTATGGTGTTAGTTATATGCATGGTCTAGGGAGACCACAATTAAGAAGAAAACTTGCCATTTTATAGACTAATCCATTTAAAATGTCTTCAGTATTATTCAGGGTTTTTTGAAGATTAAATAATAGACAAGGAATGGGACAGCTGTGATCCACAAGTATCAAACAGGATGACTAAACTGCAGCAGCATCGGGAAGACATTCCCAGTGGGCAAAGTAGAATCACCTACGGATTGTTAATCTGTAATGGAGTTGTATTCCTGAAACAGAACTGGTACAAACAGCGAGGAAAGAAATGCGATCTGAGACCGAAGTTTTAAATGTCCCTGCAAAAACAAATGCGACAAAACATAAACACTAATTCATTTGTCCATCCTACTTTGCTGTAAGTGTCTTATCCAGAATTGGCACTGCATAATGTTTAATATAATAAGATCTGATTTGAACTGAACCTACAGGAAAAGAAAATTCCAGCCAAATTATATTTTCTGCTATTGTAGTGTCCGTCTGCAGTCTTTATGTGTATTTGAAATAGAGTTAAATATGCCTGAAATTGGCAAAAATGTTTTTTTAGAACCTTATACATACATAAGCATATTACACATTGGATGCAGTAATGCTAGTAAATTGTATATAAAGTTTTGATTTGCTTTGAGTAAACTAATGATCTCTGATTTATTTTCCCTGTGTATTCTTCTTTGTCTAAATTCTGTACAAGTGATTCCTTCTAGTTAGTCTTTTCTGCTGAAAGAAAGTCCCAACTTCTGGGGGTTTTTAAAAGAGGAAGTAATCTCTGATGTCCTCTTCATGTGAACCCTTCATCATCATGAAAATAATTACCTGATTGTTATCATATTATTATTCATTGGAGCTTGCTGTACACACAATGATGACAACGGTGATTGTGCTTCAAAAGAAGTTTTTCAATTTTTATTTGAGAATGCGGGCATTCTTGACAAGGCCAGCAATTACTGATAACCCATATTGCCCTGGAAAAAAATAGTCATGTGTTGTCTTCTTGAACTGTTGTCTTCCTTGGGGTTTACAAATGCCCACAGTGCTATTAGGAAGTGAATTCAAGGATTTTGACTCAAAACAGTGAAGGAATGCTGGTATTCAGGTTAGGATGGTGTGGGAATTGGGAGAGGAAATTGTAGGTGGTAATGGTTCCATGCATTTGCTCCCCTTGTCTTTCCAGGTGGTAGAGGCTGTGGGTTTTCAAGTTGCTATCAAAGAAGCCTTGGTAAGTTGCTGCAGTGCATCAATGTTGAAGGTGGTTGAGGTGGTCTCAATCAAACAGGCTGCTTTGTTCTGGATGGTGTCAAGTTACTTGAGTGCTGTTGGATGTGCACTCATCCAAGCAAGTGGAGTATCCCATCACACTCCTGACTTGTGCCTTGTAGACAGTAGACAGGCAGCGCGTATCTCGGCTCTCACCCAACCTTGATATGTGTACAATTATATAGGGCTAATGCATCTCAGTTTCTGGTCAGTGGTAACCCTGATGATGTTGGTAGGGGGTATTTGTTGATGGTAAAGCCATTAAACTTCAAGGTATGGTGGTTAAAATCTCCTGCTGGTGATGGTCATTGTGTGGTACTTGTGTGATATGAATGTTGCAACCCATTCCTGGACATTGTACCGGTCTTGATGCATAGGATCACAAACTGTTCCCAATGTTTCCTATAAGCTGTGTGACTGCGCACCAGCTGGGGAGCTCCGTACATGCTGATCGGTGGGCCAACACATAGCGTCCCTGGAAGCTACGGCCTTGAACGAACTTCAGGGGCCTGTGCAGCAGCACAAAAATTAGAGGGAACATTGCTTCAGTATCTGCAGAGTAGTGACTGGGGCTGAATATTGTGAATATCAGCAAATATCATACTTCTGACTTATGAGCGCAAGCCATTGAGGAAGCAGCTAAAGATGGTAGGGTCTAGGACACTATCCTGAGGAACCCTGCAGTGTTGCCATGGTTCAGAAATGAATGCTTTCCAACAGTCGGAAGGCTCTTCCTTTTTGCTAGGTATGAACCCAAGCATCAGTGAAATTTCCCTCTCATTCTCATTAACTCCAGTTTTGCGAGTGCTCCTTGATGCCATACACGATCAAATGATGTCAAGAGCAGTGACTCTCGCCTCAGTTCTCTTTCATCCATATTTGGACCAAGACCGTAATGAGGTCAGAAGCCGAGTGACCTTGGTGGAATCCAAGCTGAGCATCAAGTGAGTAGATTAGTACTGAGTAAGGGCTGCTTGATATCATGGTCAGTGACCCTTAGTGTCACTTTCCTAATGACTGAGTGTAGACTGATAGGCTGATAACTGCCTGATTTATATTTGGCATTTGACTTGCTTTTTGTGCACAGAATGACCACATTGTCATGTAGCTGTATTAGAACAGCTTGGTTTGGCATATGGCAAGTTCTAGATGATAAGCCTTCAGTTCTATTGCTGAAGCGTTGTCAGGGCCCATAGTCTCTGCAGTATCCAATGTCTTCAGCTGTTTCTTGATATCAGATGAAATGAATTGAATCAGTTGAAGACTGATATCTGTGTTGCTGGGGACCTCGGGAGGGGGCTGATATAGACCATTTGACTCAACACTTTTAACAGATGATGTTGGTGAGATGCTACAGGGACGTCCTGAGATTGTCATGAAAAGTGCTTATAAATGCAAGTCTTTCTAGATGGATTACGAGCAACCACACTTTATACCAGTGCATTTTCAGCTCTTTCATTGCTGTGTTGCAGAAGCACAATACAATTAAATGGGTGTCTCAGGCTATTATGAGTAAGTAATATTGCAGAGTTGTTACACAGCTGAGAATACTATTGTTTTTGACAAATGTGTCACTAATGCGTTTAAATATAGTTTAGATCAGTGACCCAAACACAGATTTCACCAACGATACATATTTCAATCTACTGTGCAAATTTGTGTAAGACCAATCAACATGAGAATCATTAGCCAAAATTGTGGAAGAAATGATTCAAAGTGAAGGTATCCTAGGAAGATGGCATTTGAAAACGAAAGTATTTCCTTTTGGTAACTTGTAAGTGAAAAAGAGGAACAGGCAAAGAGAGATATGAAAATAATATTGTAGGACAGGAAGTAAAGAAATTATTAGTCATGGTTATTATCCCAGCTGATGGCTGACCTAAACCTGTTTTCAGTTTGACAACTTGTAGACAAGCTTGCATACCTTGAAGACTTTACAAAACTTTCTGTTAAGATGAAACCATTCTGAACTGAAGTCTGATTCTGACCTAACCTTTTTTTAAAAAAGTGGCATTTCGTCTGTGTTCTCTGTCTGTCATATATATTCAACGCTGTAAGCACTTCATCGATTCACATCACAGCTATCCTGCTAGGCACTTAACTGGAACTGATTTTTAATTTACTGTACCTCTTTCTTAGCAAAAATAAATTATAGCAATATAAACTACAAATCTAATTTACCTCTACTTTCATTTCAAAATTCTCACTTGATGATGATAAACTATATGTCTTTATCACAAATGTAATATCTCTTTTAATAGATAGGCATAGACCCAGATGCAAATAGTCTCAAGAACTTGGACAATGTAGGGGATGAAATGGTTGACCGTGTCAAACTTGTGTGGGACTGCCTTGAGGATTACAGCAAAGACGTTGTGGAAAGATGGTGGGATTTGAAAGAGTGAATTTGTGATGGATCGAGGGTCAGGCTTTTTGATGAATGATGGTGAGGTTAACTTTGTGTAAAGTTTGTGGGGGTGGGAAGTATGATTAAAGACTATCCTGGAGAAGAAATGTCTGAGCATTAATGTTTGAGCATTACCTAGAATACACCTCCTCGCACCCACCTTCCTGCAAAAATGCCATCCCCTATTTCCCAATTCCTTTGCTTCTGCTACATCTGCTCCCAGGGATGAGGCATTCCACTCCCGCACATCTCAGATGTCCTTGACTTTCAAGGACCACAACTCTCCCCACCCCCCCCCCCCCCCCCCCCCGCCTGTGGTCGAGAACACCCTCTACCGTGTCTCCCGCATTTCCCGCAACTCAACCCTCACACCCCCTCACCACAATAACAACCAAAACAGAACCCCCCTCATCCTCATGTTCCATCCCACCAACCTCCGGATCCAACGCATCATCATTCTGCTATCTGCAATCCAACCCCACCACTAAAGACATTTTTCCCTCCCCACCCTTGTCTGCTTTCTGGGGGGACCACTCCCTCTGGGACTCCCTTGTCCGATCCACACTCCCCTCCAGCCCCACTTCACCCGACACTTTTCCCTGCAACTGCAGGAAGTGCAACACTTGCCCCTACACCTCACCCCTCATCCCCACCCCAGGCCCCAACAAGACTTTCCACATCAAGCAGATGTTCACCTGCACATCTGCTGATGTGGTATACTGCATCTGCTGTTCCCATTGTGGCTACCTCTACATCGGGGAAACCAAGTGGAGGGTTGGGGACTGCTTTGCAGAACACCTACACTCGGTTCACACTAAACAACTGCACCTCCCAGTCGTCACTCCACAGCAGTGCCACAATGATGCTACCTGAAGGTTGCAGGAACAGTAGCTCATATTCCGCTTGGGAACCCTGCAGCCCAATGGTATCACTGTGGATGTCACAAGCTTCAAAATCTCCCCTCCCCCCTACCGTATCCCAAAACCAGCCTAGTTCGTCCCTACTTCCCTAACCTGCCCCTCCTCCCACCTCAAGCCCTACCCCCATCTTCTACCTACTAACCTCATCCCGCCCCCTTGACCTGTCCATCCTCTCTGGACTGATCTATCCCCTCCCTCCCTCCCTCCCTCCCCACCTACACTCACCTTTACTGGCTCCATCCCCGCCTCTTTGACCTGTCTATCTCCTCTCCATCTATCTTCTCCTCTATCCATCTTCTATCTGCCTCCCCTGCTCTCTGTATTTATTTCAGAACCCACTTCCCCTCCCCCATTTCTGAAGAAAGGTCTATGCCCGAAATGTCAGCCTTCCTGCTGCTCGGCCTGCTGTGTTCGTCCAGCTCTACACCAGCAGATTCTCCAGCATCTGCAGTTCCTACAATCTCTGAGCATTAATGTGTTGCTTTGAAATTAGTTTCGGGGCTTTCTGGATTTACTGTAATTTGATCTTTTGCAGTACATTTATTTCTTAAACCATTAATGGAACTTTGAATGACGTCTCAGCATTAGTACGATAATGGAAAGTGAAAAACGAGCATAGCAGTCTGATGTGTCAGCTGGCGTTAATTCAGTTGATGCTCCATTGTAAAGATTATACAAAACATCATGTGCTGTATCAGAGATAATCAAAGATCATATAAAGTCTGTAATAATTTTGTTTAAATTGCTTTTTATGTTTAGTGTTTTCAATTGGTTGCTTATTGATGACATTTGCTATCTCATATTATAGAGAAACATGTTTCTTCCCTCAGAACTAAAGGAGGAAGAACGATAATGTCCGTGAAACTCAATAATGTTGTGTAAATAAGACTTTGTCTTGAGGTCTGAAACTCTCGTTACGATTTGTGTCCACACAATTGCTGCTGTGCAGTTTAATCTTTCTAAGTGGGTTCACACGTGACACTTGCCCTTGCAATTTGAAAGAAATGAGGTTTTGCTACAAAATGAGTTTCTGCGCTTCTAGAATATGAAGAGCATCATACAATGTTTCATCCTAGAAAGAGGCTGGTCAGCCCACCTAATAGTGCTGGTTCTTTAAATGAACAAACCAATTAGACCCCTCTCCTGATCTTTCCCAATGCACGTGACTTTTTCCTTTTCATGTACTTGTCCAGTTCCTAACAGAAAGTTGTTAATGAATCTATTTCTCTTACTTACAGGCACTGTATTCCAGGGTTACAAAAACTTGTTATGCTCGCCCACCCTATGACACCTCTGCAACTTCTGCCAGTTGCCTTAACATTTACAAATAAATACAAAAAAATTCAGAAATTGTCAGGTCAGGCAGCACCTATGGAGAAACAGTTAATGTTTTCAGGTTGCTGATTCTTCATTAGAATCAAAGAATGAAAAGAATGGAATAGGTTTAAAGCCAATGTAAAGGGACATGGGGCAGAAACAAAAATGGGGAAGGCCTGTGAAAGGGTGGAGTATCAGCAGGACCTAATGAAACATGACAGGGGAAATAGAAACCTAATGAAATTGTCCAAGGTAAAAGAGACAAATGGAAATATTGTTAGAGAGAAATGCAGAACTTCTTTAATGTGGATATTCGTGTGAGACATTTTTATTTCAGATTTCCAGCATTTTTCTTATGATCTTAAAAGTCGCACCTTTTTAGATATGCAACAAATAAATACAATAAATGTAGTCCTAAATCTCCTCATTAGTGTCAGGTGGGCCAGAATTCATTAACTAAACGCTGAAGTTCTCAACTATAAAATTATGGAAGATTGAGTTTTTGCAGATGGGTTTCAGTTCTCAGTTGAGAAGATACCTTAGTTCGGTATCTGTGGAAATCTGATTTTTCTTTCTGGTTCGCATGTTTGAATGGTAATTAAAAACGAATTAAAAACGATGCATATCTTGGCTTCTAACTCTAACTGCCTGGTGATGTGAATGGTTGTTCCCAGCTGGGAGAAGGGCTAGGGACAGAAGGAAGAATCTTACAGCTCTCTTTGCAAAATGCTTCTTGACTGTTTAAGAGAAACAGGAGGCTATTGACGTTACCTCATGGGGTTTTAATCTCAGCATGGTGGCTCTCGTAATAGGTTTTGACTTCCTGTCATGTTGGAGATGAAAGTAGTTTAGTCTTGTCTCCAGTTTTAAACCATCCTCCGATAACCATAATGATGCAAATTATTGCCAAATGTTTAAGGTGAAATTCATGTTTTGGTGGGATTTTAAACTTTTATCACTGATGAGCCTATTATTCCAGTGTCCTGTAAATGACATGATATCCAAGTGCTGCATGTTATGTTATGGTGCTTTGGGATTGAAGATCCTGAACGGAAATACTTGTATACTTAAATACTTATACTTATATAAGCCCAAGTACCCTGTGACTGCTTGTATTGCTATTTAGTTACCCCTTGTTATTTATGGTCACATTGTTTTTGGAATCAAAAGAAGTATTAAGTTTTGGTCTTCTGCTGAAGTATTCAGGAAATTAATTGTGTAAATCTAGACTTGTTGATGTAGTGCACAGGAATTTAAATCCATATATTCCCAAAGGTGTGTTTCTTCCCCATTGAGGCCAACCATTTTCTACTAGATCAGATATCAAAAGTCATTTCCGCAAACTATTTCTCACCCCGCTAAAAGGTGACATGCTCATCTTTTTACATGGAGTAGACGTACAAATTTCACAGGCCTTGATTCAGGTGCTGTGGCCACTCTATGCAACAGGAAGGGAAAATAAAGAGAACAGGTTTGTTTCCTGATCTTTATTGTTGCACTATGATATTTCTGTGAGTGTTACATCTGATCAGGAGCCCATGATAAAATATCCTCATTTTCCATGTATAAGTGAGAGATAGCCTTAAGGTTAGAGTTAGGCCCCAGTTAAAATCAATGCCTTTAGTTGAAGAAGGGCAATAGAATCACGGAATTCCTACTGTATGGAGGCAGACCATTCGGCTCATCAGGTCCACACTGACCCTCTGAGTATCCCACTCAGACCAACCCGCTACCCTATCCCTGTAGCCCTGCATTTCCCATGGCTAATTTGGCTACACACCCATGGACATTAAGGACAATTTTAGCATTGCCAATCTACATGACCTGCATATTTTTGGACTGTGGGAGGAAACTAGAGCACCTGGAGGAAACACACACAGACATGGGAGAGCATGCAAACTCCACAGACAGTCGCCCGAAGGTGGAATTGAACCTGGGTTCCTGGTGCTGTGAGACAGCACTGCTAATCACTGAGCCACTGTGCAACCCAAAGTGGTCTGGCACAGTAACTCAGTGGTTAGCACTGCTGGTCTGGCTTAGTAAGACATAACAGTTTTTAAGCTTACAAAAGCCTCAGAGTCATATTCCCCCAGTCACTGGCAGACAATCAATGAAGTTATGTAAAAGTCTGTTGACGAGTGTTCTGTAAGGGCTGGTTTGGCTGATTTCAGTTGAGGACTGGAAACCACTCGGACTCATGTTGGGCAACCTAATACAGGTCTAAATGTAAGTAACTAGCTTGAATTAACTTTGAGTTGCTTATATACAAAATTGTAAGAAGATTTGCTGGCAGTAAATTATAACTTGTCTTTAATCATAGAATCCTTACAGTGTGCAAGCAGGTCATTCAGACCGTCTAAAGAGCACCCCACACCCCCACGCACAACCATGCACTTCCATGGCCAGTCCACCCGTCCCACACATCTTTGGACTTTGGGAGGAAACCGGAGCATCTAGAGGAAACTCACGCAGATACAAGTGGAGAATGTGCAAACTCCACACAGACAGTCACCTCACAGGTGGAATCAGTCCTTGGCGCTTTGAGGCAGTAGTACTAACCACTGACCATGCTGGACATTGGGAGTCTTGTTCTAAACTCTTGATTTGTTGCAGTTATGGAAGAAGTGTTTTAACATGGGACTGTTATAGCCAAACTCAATGCTGACACTAAAGTGAAACAAAAAACTGTGGATGATAAAGATCTGAAACAAAATCAGAAATTGCTGGAGAAATCCTGCCGGCCTGACGGCATCTGTGGAGAGAAAGCAAAGTTACTGTTTGAAGTCCAGTTCTGAAGACAGGTCTCTGAATCCAAAACATTAGCTCTGCTTTCACGCCACGGATGCTATCAGACCTGCTGAGTATTTCCAGCAATTTCAGTTTTTGTTCAATGCTGATATTGCCATATGTATCCTTCCCGACTACATAGCAGTTTTTTTTTTAATGAGACATTTCTTGTTTTTCTTGATGTTGAAACCTGAGGCACAGATCTGAATCCAACTATATAGAGATAGTAGGAACTGCAGATGCTGGAGAATCTGAGATAACAAGGTGTAGAGCTGGATGAACACAGCAGGCCAAGCAGCATCAGAGGAACAGGAAGGCTGACGTTTCGGGCATTCAGAAATGAATGTTAATTCATAATGTTGTTTTGTATGTAACTTCATTTTAAGTCTTCATATCAAGTTAAAATTATACTGCCAAAATCAAGTTAACATTATGCTGCCAACAGAAAATGTCTCAGACTTGTAAGGTGAAATTTAAGCACTGAGATGTGGATGTGTGGACACCCTCTGCAAATGGGAACAGTAGGACATAAAGTGGTTCGGGAACAAAAAAGGCCATGCTTAACTGATCGTGGGGGATAAAACTTCGAGCAGTTTGTTGGTATAAGTTATGTGCTAACTTACTGTGTGTTACTTTAATTATTTATTGATGAATCAGTTTATCATTTGTTTCTCTTGTGGATTGTTGTCTCTATTCCCAGGGATAAAATGAATTGTTTTTAATAAAGCAATTTTAGCATGCAAAATTTTTTTACTGCTAAAAATCTGCATTACTTGAGCAGACTGCTTGAAATGATTTGTTTGGAAAGGCGGTGTGATTACTGTTGATTATAATAAGTTTTAAGTTTTCCACTTGACATTATGGCTACCTGCACCTAACATGACCTGAAATAGGAAAGCAGTGATCTGGAGAACAGAATTATCCTGGCTGTGGACCATGTTTTGTTTCCAAAATATATACTTCATTCGTAAAATTTGTGTAAAACCAAGAGATTTTTAAAAACTTGAATATCACAGAATTTGTAATAAAATTCACCTTGTCTCCCTAGAACATTTTCCACTCAAAATGATTGCATGCAATTTGTAAATATTAAGATTATTACAATGTTAAGTATACAGCCCCAGGCATGTGACATTTTAATTTGGAAATTACAGAGAGTGGCATGGATATAAACTTTTTCTACGCAGCATTTTCCTCACAGAGGTGCCTTAATACAACTTCAAGTATTCTTAATCTTCACAACGTGCAGCATTGGTAAGACACACAGTGCATGGGGCTCTATATTTTATAACCTTTTGGTCTGTTATGGCTGAAAGACCTTAGACTGTGATCTTGCCCCATTGCTGCTCTACAACAGCTGCCCCAACCGTAAACTGTCCCCTAACGTGTACTCCTGGATCTTCGAATATTTCAGTCTGCAACACTAAGACAAGGACAGCAATAATAAGAGCTGCTGATGCTGGAGTCAGAGATAACACAGTGTGGAGCTGGAGGAACAAAGCACGCCAGGCAACATCAGAGGAGCAGGAAAGTTGGCATTTCGGGTCGGGACCCTTCTTCATAAGGACAGCTGTTTGCTGCAGAAGATCAGCATGTTTCAGACAAACAGTGTCTTTCACTAAACCTGCTTGGCCTCCAGGCACTGTTGATGTTTGTCAAGGTGTGCATTCCTGTGTACATCCAGTAGAATACCAAGAGATAACAAGGTGCGTTTTCTGGAGAAGGATCCAGACCCGAAACGTCAGCCATCCTGCTCCTCTGATGCTGCTTGGCCTGCTGTGTTCATCCAGCTCTACACCTTGTTATCTTAGATTCTCCAGCAGCAGCAGTTCCTACCATCTCTGTAGAATATCAAGTTATACATTACAAATGTATTTTGACAAAAAAACACTACATTTGTCTCCATAGAGTTAACACGTGTAAAAGCACATTTCACACAGAGGTGAACAACAGTCTGTTCCTCACCACAGTCACCTCAAAAGCAATGTGTGGAGGAATTGCAGTTAATAGATTAAAATGAAGTGAGCTTCAAGTTCTGTATGAGAAATAGCAATTATCTCACCCCACCAGAACAGACTGTTACCGCTGAAGTATATTTTGAGGGTTTCAAGTTTCAAACTTAACCACTGCCTAAAATATGCATGGTTCATTGCAACTAGTTTGGAAGCTCACTGTATGTGGATGATTATTGTGGAAACTGACATTTTTATAAAGGGGATTTGTTGCTTTTACTCTTAAAATAGCAAAATTTAACAGGTGGGACATCTCTGTTCAGAACAGATCGAATAACAATGTTAAAGCACACATGTAGATACTTTGAATCAACCTGTTCAGATATTTTATGACACATGTCTGGGGCAAGTGGGATTTTTACCCCAAAGTTCTGACCCAGAGGCAGGGGCACAACCACGACACCACAAGTGTCCTATATTCCTACAGCTTGCTAGCTACAACTGGCTTTGTTGTTAATTGGCTGTACAAATTGTGCTTGACCTATTTTAACCTTAATTTTCAAAATCTGTTTATCCAGCAAGCCTTTGATGGTGCCACAGTCTGTGGGGAACAGCAACCTGAAAAGGTTAATCTGGCTCAGTGACTTTTCTTTTTAGATATGCAACTGGCTCATTAACTGGGATGGTTTGAAGGCAACAGGGGAATAAATTACAGATGAGTCACGCTGGTGCTACAGTTTCGTTATTGGGTATTGTTCGCAGGATGACATTTTCAGTGAAGGCAATTACATATGAATGAATTATTGCTATCAAGTGGCAAATTATTACCTCTAAGAGAGATGCAAATTACCTGTATATGTAACATTCAGCAAAATCTGTCTCTGTCCCAGCCCCCAACAAGTAAAATCCCTGGCTTTTTGAATCTGCCAGATGAAAGATGCCATTAAATTTGAAAGGGTTCAGAAGAGATTTACAAGGATGTTACTGGGATTGGAGAGTTTGAGCTATAGCGAGAGGCTGAAGAGACTGGGGCTTTCTCCCTGGAGTGTGCGAGGCTGAAAAGTGACCTTATAGAGGTTTATAAAGTCATGAGGGGCATGGATAGGGTGAGTAGTCAAGGTCTTTTTCCCAGGGTAGGGGAGTCCAAAACTAAGGGGCATAGTTTTAAGGTGAGAGGGGAAAGATTTAAAACAGACCTGAAGGGCAGCTTTTTCCACACAGTGCTCCACGTAAGGAACAAGCTGCCAGAGGAAATGCTGGAGGCAGATACAATTACAACATTTAAAAACCATCTCGATGTGTACATGAATATGAAAGCTTTAGAGAGATATGGGCCAAATGCTGGCACATGGGGCTAAATTTATTCAGAATGTCTGGTTGGCGTGGATGAGTTGGGCTAAAGGGTCTGTTTCTGTGCTGTATAACTCTGATTCTAAAATCTAAAATGGTGAAAATAGATTTCTCCCTGAACATGAGGGTGAAAGTTTCCAGAAATGTATTAAATCCAATCCAGATATGTTTGCATCACCGGTATATCATTCAAACTTTATTGATAATATGAATGCAACTCCTTGTCTATTTTTGGCAGAAAAAGAAGCAAAGGCTGTGCATTTTGGATCTTAAGAGGACCGAGATCAACTTATTTCTCTGGGGGTCCCCTGTTAATCCAGTGCCACAGTACAACCTTTAATTTCACTTTTGATACGGATCAAGGGCAGCAATCCAATGAGTTACACACAGTCTGAAAACTTGAGACCATCATATACAATGACACACCAAAACATTTCTTACTGAAAGCAGTAACATTACTGTTCCTCCATGCATTGTCTCCCCACAATTTTTATTATAGTGGTAGGGGAGTGATTGGAGTCATCTCTGTAAACATAGCTTTACAAAACAAACAGGAACCTATATTGAGAGTAAAGTCAATGTTTGATAGTGAGCCTTGTGAACGTGGTGTCCATGTTATCTGCAAAAAAGCTATTTATTTTATCAGCTTAGCTCTCCATATTCACATGCCTTCCATATTTTCAACATAAATTAAGTCTTAATTTCAAATAATTAATCTGTCTGAATTTACTGGCCTGTGTGGAGTCTGCTGTTTCTCCTATTGATTTTTAGCAAGTCGAGGGATACAGTGGTGCTATATTAAATATGTCACTACTGGGTTTTAAAACTGGGTGGGACACTTGTTTTTGAGGTTTGCTTTTATGATTCTTTTGTGGTGAATGACAAAGGCACGATAACAAGTGTCAGACTGATTTAATGATTGTGTACCTTGAGTGGTAGTAATGCTGACAGTGCACAAGCCTGTATTGTTTTCCCCTCAACATTTAGTCTGGAATTGTGGCCAGTTTTTGTCGTTTGGTCAAATTCAGTTTTAATCTGAAATGCGCTGTTTTAAGACTGACCTGAATCTCAGTGTTCTGGCCAAAGGTGGATTGCATGATTAGTCACAATCAAGGGGAACCTGTGTTGTTGTTATGAATGAACAATGTTCTTTGCCGATGCCCTGGAAAGACCTGTGCTCCCAACTGTTAGTGTTAGAACTGAACAAAACGCTGCAATAATATAAAACAAAGCAGCAATAACACTTTTCAAAAAAGAACATTGTGAAAGCAATCTTTAATCTTGCAAGGCCAAAGCTGAACTGTTTATAGTCTTTAAAAATCAAACCTGGAGCAAATGCGCATTATAAAATTTAAAATGTCGCAGAAGATGATTCATAAAGTTTGTTGCACTCAATAAATTGACTAGGTGTGACTGCAATGAAATCTGCCTATTTTCATTTTACAGTTAGTGAAACAGTCATGAAAGTTCAACAAAAGTCATCTGCAACAGTTTGGCACTGCCATTTTTTGAGGTTGGTTAAATTTGTGAATTTTAGCAAGTGAAGATTTATGTAATACATGACTCCAGGATATTGATGGATGCAAGTAGACCATTTCCGTTCAGTTGCTGCCCACACCATCTGGCACCAGCATTATAACCACAGTAACAGAGTTAAATTTCCCTTTCCTACCTCATACTGCAGCTATATTTTTCATCAGATTTTCAAGGGGAGGGGAAAGAAAGACAAAATAAGGAGCCCCCTAGCAAGTTTTGAGAAGATTTATAGCTCAGGTTGAGTTTCTGGATGCGAGTTTGCTCGCTGAGCTGGAAGGTTAGTTTTCAGTTTTTTTGAAAACTAACCTTCCAGCTCAGCAAGCAAACTCACAACCAAGGAGCCCACTGTTTGAGGAAGATAATTTGAAGTTCGCTTGCTTTTATTAGATATTAAAACTAATGGACTTATGTCTATCTTTGGAAAAAATATCTCTGAAGGTATCTGTCTGGAAAGCATGAAATGATAACTAGAGTCTCATGAATACCTTTATAGCTCGCCATGTGCGTTGGGTTGAAGCAAGAAAAACTATTGTTTTTTATGTATAAATCCAATCTGGAAGCTTGACCTCACCCCAACAAAAAGCCTTAATATTCTGAAATTCTCACTTGTATAAGTTTATTTGCTACATAACAAAAGCATCGGGAATGTACAAAACGTTTCTTAATGGGTTTAATTATGACCTCACTAAAAGCCTTCAGATTTTCTTGATCTTTAAATATACTTTTATTTTGAAATAGTGGAATGCAAATAGTTAAGCATTAGTAGTACAGATATTGTATCAGATGTTAAAAATATTAAAATAAAGTCAAGGATTTGGTAAAGACAGTAAAGTATTAATTTGAAAGGCGGAAGCAAGACTGCAATCAATGTTGTATAAGGTTCAATGACTGTTCTCTTGCTAAAACATCCTTTATTGTATACTGGCAGCAGACTGTGAGTAGCTTCTATTTTGTCCTGTTACTTCAGGAAGTTCACTACCTCAGTTTGTTGAAACCATACAGCCAGATGGTGTCAATGGCCTTATTGTGGATTTCTGCAGGACACCTCACGATATGATTTATTGTGACAGGAGGCATTAGCACATGGTTGCAGCAAAGCTCAAGTATTCTGTATCCTTATTCATCTTTCCCAGACCATGAATTCAGAACCAGAAGTGCAATGCCTCACGGTCCACATTCAATCTTGTGTTCAAATCCCCCCGGTAAGCTAAGACATTCTGATTTAGGGATTCTGCTAGTACCCAAGTCAGACTTCTTTGGAACTGCTCTTCTGATGCAGTAGTGCAGCAGGTTTTGCAGCATGGATAACTATTGAGGTTACGTGGCTCTGAGTTGAGGGGTGAGTGGAAAGAACATGTTTTAAACCATGCATTGGGGAGGTGGTGTACTGTATCATTGAAATTAGCAAGTTCCTCACAGCAGAACCTACACCTTGCTCTCATGTTTCCCCTGAAATCCTCTGCTGCCAGATGAATATATAATCTTTTTCTCAGTGATTAGTTTTGGCAATCCAGGTTTCTTGTAGGCAAGTAGTTTCAATGTTTAGCTTGTCCAGTTTCATATTGATCACAGCTGTCTTGTTCACAATTATTGATCAGCTGTAAGTAATCTGTCATCGGTGAATCTACCGAGCCTGCATCCTCGGTTTATTCCTTTACAATGGTGAGACTAATATAAGATCCTAAGATATAGCAGCAGAATTCAGCCATTCAACCCATCAAATCTGCACCACCATTTGATCATGGCTGATGTGTTTTTCCACCCTATTCTCCTGCCTTCTCCCCGTAACCCTTGATCCCTTTACCAATCAAGAACCTATCTATCTCTACTTAAATAAACTCAATGACTTGACCTCCACAGCCTTCTGTGACAGTGAGTTCCATAGATTCACCACCCTTTGTCTGAAGAAATTCCATCTCATGTCAGTCCCTTCATTCTGAGTCTATGCCATCAGGTCTTAGTCTCTCCTACACATGGAAACATTTTCTCCACATCAACTCCATCCAGGCCTGTCAGTATTCTGTAAGTTTTAATGAGATTCCCCCCTCCCTATTCTGAATTCCATGAAGTACATACCCAGAGTTCTCAACTGCTCCTTATTTATCAAGCCCTTCAGTCACGGGAACATTCTTGTGAACCTCCTCTGGACACCCTCCAAAGCCAGCATATCCCTCCTTAGGTAACGGCCCAAAATGCTGACAATATTCAAAATGTGATATAACCAGAGCCTTATACAGCCTCAGCAGCACATTTCTGCTTTTGTATTCTAGCCCTCTCTTACATTGCTTTTGCCTTCCAAACTGCCATCTGAACCTGCACATTAACCTTAAGAGAAGCCTGAACTAGGACTTCAGAGTTCCTTTGAGCTTCTGAATTATATATCCTTTCCCCATAGAAAACAGCTAGACCTTTGTCTTCCTACCAAAGTTCATAACATCACACTTTGCCACACAGTGTTCCATCTCCCACTTTCTTGCCCTCTCTCCCAGCCTGTTCAAATCATTTTGCAGCCTCTGCACTTTCTCAACACTACCTGTCTCCATCTGCCTTTGTGTCATCTAAAAACTTAGCGACAATGCCCTCAGTCCCTTTTCCCAGATTGTTAATGTAAAACATGAACAATTGTGGTCCCAACACAAACCCTGCAGAACTCTACTAGTCATCTGCTGCCAATCTTGATAAAGACCCTTTTATCCATACTCTCTGCCTTCTGCCAGCCAGCCACTCTCCATCTATTCCCATGTTTTGCCCCTAACATCATGAGTTTTTATTTTATTTAGCAGCATCGTGGGTGGCACCTTGTCAAAGGCCTTCTGGAAATCCAAATCCACTGGCTCTCGTGTGTTCAAATGTCCAGAAAAAGAAACAAACTACTTAGTTTCCACTTTTGCTATTTGAGATGTATCCTTAGCATCTCTCTGTCAGATAAGAGAGAAGACCTGCAGTATTTTAATTTTATCACACCACATTCATTGCTAAGACAATGATGCCTTCAGTTCAGCCATGTTCATCAAATAGATAAAGGCCATATACCCAAAGACCTTCTGTAGGTTGAACTGGCCACTTGATCACGACCATTTTTACATACCTCCACCACACGTACATTGCAGGGCAGATAGGAAGATGATCAATACTGATAGTTGCAACTAGGAGACAGTTGCTGTGACCTCTAGAGGCTGATACCTGGGGCATTGGAAGAGGTAACAGCAGAAAAGCAAAACTCAGCTGTCCAAGAAGAGGACCCAGAGAAAACAGAGGATAGCAAATTGTGCACCTTCCCAGTCCATTGTAATCCTGTGCAGTAAATGTGGCGGAGATTGTTGTGTCAGAATGAAGCTCCTGAGATGCACCATGTTATGTTTAACATGGACTTGATTATTATGGCCTTCTGCAATGAAAGGCTGCCACTGTTGTGAGACTGCAGTGATTGGACAAAGTACTGTGAACTAGTCCCATTATCTCCCACTTATAAGTGAAAACCTGGTCCAAGAACTCTTGTACCTCTTTCCTACCTTGGTAAATAATATGAGGATAACTTGGTGGAATTTCAATACTGGGTTTTCCCAAAGTGTGGGGTCTAGGGGCTGAATATTTGGAGTCACGAGCCCTGAGGCAGTTGCAGCTGACACTGCCCAAATTCCCCTCTACTTTAATAGTTTTTCTTCTCCTCTTCCCTGCAGCTCACTAATGGGTCACAACCACTTCTTATCCTCAAAATACAGCTGTATTGAGAAAGAGGATTTGAAGCAGTGTTTTATATTCTCCAAATGGACATCCAACTTGAATAATTTCTTTCAAGTGTAATTATGTATGTAGAGCATTCAGACAAGACAGTGGATTAGTAGCATTGCACTTTGAAACTAAAGGTGAGCTTTTTTCACTGTTAAAGTCACCTTTAGCTAATTGTCATGATGAAAGGTGTGATTTCTGACTTCTTTAGGCAATAAGCACACCTTCGTAACTGCTGTTGAACCTTGTCTTGTCAGTTTAAATGTAAAAGAAGTTAAGACTAAAGAAATTAAATTCTAACATAATGTAAATATTTCTACAATTTAAACTCATGTTGTGTAAATATTTTGCAATAAATGATCTTTACTTTGTTTAGTAGAGGAGCACTTGAACTTGCACTGATAGGAAATGACTGTTTATTGTTACAAATGTGAAGTTTTTAAATTTTATACTTCTGGCCTACTTACAATGGAGTAGTAAAGAGGGTTATGTGTGCTCCTCTTAAATGCTTTTGTCAACAAGCCTGGGGACTTGGTTGTTGTGGGAACAGGACAGTTTACTGAGAAGAAGGTGCTAGATGATGACATCTGTAAGCAATGACCAGAGCAGCCATACTGAAGATCAGTACTTCATCTCCAAGTCTCAAAGGGAGTTGTTAAGATTGTCAGATTTAATAAACAATTAAAAGCTGTCAATTTAGTTCCAAGATAAAATGGAATTAGGGTCGTAAATGACAGCTAAGTAGCATGTCTACGTGGATACAGGATGCATAAAATTCAAGATTCCATGGGTATGGGCCTTGGTGAGCAACTCAATGATAAAATAAGGAATTCATTACCATGAGGAGGGAAGTAGGTACAATGTGCTGTCCAGAATTACAAAGCAGGCAGGGGTGCTTGTGGTCAGCATGTTCACTGACCAGCCCTCTCATCAGGCTACCTGAAACACAGTCCTGGTCTCAAGCCACCAAGTGACACCTCGACACATCTATGGAAGCAAAACCTGACAGGCAGAAGAAATCTGGGACAAGATACTAAAGCAGAGTTTTGCGCTTCAGAATATAAGTTGCATGCTGAGATAGTCTTTAGCCAATATTCTATTTAATTTGTTTGCTACAACAGAAGTCTGAAAACGGAACATTTTGTTTTGTGATCCTACTAATCAGTCATTGGCGAGTCAAATACCTTCTTAAAAGTTAACAGTCGCGACAAGAATTGGAATATCATCTAGAATCTCTAATTATCATTTGGCTTATAGCGTGGTTTCTGGATAATACACTTGTGTTTCTCTGTAAAATCTATCTTTGAGACCTCAAAGATCCACTTTTTTTATCAGAGGTCGTGGTATAGCATCATGTCTAGGGTGTGCCAGTGAGTGATTCAGAAAGAGAAAGAGAGAGAATTGCTGCTTGTTAATCATGGATTAAGCACCTTTGGCAAAGACACAATTGTTTCTGCCTCTGTCATTATTTTCCTGAAACTACTGTCTGAAGAATCAGATGATCCAAAGTGATTATTTTGAAATGGGTATGCTGCCAGTTTTATAGAGTAGAGATTTTTTTTAAAAAGAGTGTAGAATCAGCAGAAAGTATTACATAAACTGTGAATAATTTGTTCTCCATAGGAAGCCAAGAGCTTAGTGCTGTGAGTTATAACGGTTGCCACTCAGCTGGAAGTTTCCAGAATATTTTAAGTCTTTGTAAATGGTTCAGGTCTCGTGTGTGAGCTGATTGTTTTAGGGATATGCAATCTTCAAGGAAAATCCTCTACAGCACTGAGGGACTGATGGATTAGATCCACTGGCTGCTTTACATTATTGATGATTAGAACCAACTGTTCACCATCTAGCTAAATTTTCTTTTCCTCCCAGGCAAAATGATAAATAAGTTTCCCATGGTGCACAGCATATGTATCATGTTTGTGATGTATCTGTGAACTGTACGATTGTTGATCTGATAGAAATCAATGGGTTGAAAGAATTAAATAACATAAAAGCTTATGGTAAGAATCCAAGCCACAGATAAAAGTTGCCCTGCTTCTGGGTCATACTTGAGGGATGTTGTATCACGGAGACAGCTTATCTTGTGAAGCAGGTAGTGGTGGAAGGTTATAATCTCTGATATGTCAAGGTAGAATTTTCAAGTTCTGTAAATGATGTAAATGCCTCTAGTTCTTTTTGTATTTTATGAAATCATGTAGTTCATTTCTTTAGGAATTTCTACCATTAGCTTACTTGCTGCATGTTCCTTTGCAATAAAAGTCAGTAATTCTGTACAAAATTGTGGAAACAACGATGTTAAGATGTTTACTGAAGTTAACAGCGAAGTAAACAACTGCAGGGATATAGTTACAACAAAATAACAATGCTTCTTTGCAAAAAATCTAATCATTAAATTGTACAGAATGATTTTTAGGCCTTAATGGACTAAAACTGTTGAATTATCCACTTGGTCTCTTTAAATGGGCAGGCAGCCAATGGGAAGTGTGTGTTGTCGTATGCGGTATCTCTATATTCTATTATGAGCGTCTCAGCCATTGTTTTAGACATTGTAACAACAAATAAGCATGCGATAAAATGATAAGCTTCAAAGCAGCATGTGGCTTTATGGTGATTTAGGGTCCAGCTATAAAAATATGAAAAAGGCAAAGAAGAAGCTGAGTTTCATTAAAAGAAGCTTATAGATTTTTTTTTAAGTCAGTGTCTACTATTTACACTGAAGTAGTAGTCAATCTCACATAAAAGTTCACTTCCAACTTTTGGTCAAAAATCCTAACTCTTCCACAGGCTGACTCTTTTCTCTTTTCCTTGCCAGCCTTCCCAATTGATGCCTGTTCCTCAGGCAGACTCACTGGACTTCCATTATTTGTGGCCTGTCCTGCAGGCTGACCTGTCTCTTCTGCTGCCTCATCCACACAGACCAACTCTCCTGGTCATTAACTCTCCAGGTAATGGAGACCAGCTCTCTCCCCTTCTTCGATCTTCTCGCTTGCCATTTTCTCCTGAACTCTTGCTATGAGTGAGAGTAGAGGAGCGGACTTTGGAGGAAGATACATTGAGTAAAAGCAACTGTGATTGGGGAGAGAGTGTTTTGGGAATAGACCAAGCTGTTCCAAAGTGGCGTCAGTCGGGTCATGCACGTCCTGTCAACCCCGGCACAAAGCAATAGTGAAGTGAAAATATCAAAATACGTCATGATATCAAAGAACATGCATAGATTTCAATCCCTCAAAAATATTACTCAGGTCTAAGTTAACTCCCCCCAAATGCTTGCCTAAAAATTTGAGCTCACAAAGCTGACTTTTTTACACGGATAGAAATAGTTAATGCTAATTCTGTTATACAGATCATTATTTAAATAATGTTCAATCTTTGGCAATTCATTTCTACCTTCACAGAATTTTCACCATTACCCCTACCTCTGTTCCACACCAACGTATATAAAAAGTGCAATGATTTAAGTATTTATAATATTGAAATATGATGATGTAGTAAGTATATGTTGTATTCCTAAAAATAAATAAGCGCGGGTTATGGTGTGATTTGATCAATGTGTTTAACTAAGGAAGGGATTGAATGGGTCACCACAAAATGAATGTTGTCCCATTGTCAGTACAGGCTCACCTTTAAGGTAAAGGTAACGTCACTATAGACTCAGCAGACCATGGGACTATTCTCTCATTAGTGAGAGACCATTGGTACTAGTTTAATGTGAGAGTGACCACACCTCAGACAAGGGATGAGGGTGAGAAGATGGAATCCTCACAACAGCCTTAACTAATGTGGGAGGTGAACCAATGCTGTTGGCATCACACTGCACTGGAGACCAGCCACCCAGCCAACTCAGTGAGGGCTGACTTAGCTAAAGCATATTATATGCTGACTGTTCTTAACAAGGACAGGGTATTTCTACTTGTGGGTGAATGCAAGACTTGGGAGGCACTGTTTTAATGTTAGAAGTCATTTCTTCAGGACAATGATGAATATTTTTTCTGTTACAGGGTTGTGCAACTTTTGAACTCAGAAGGTGGTGGAGAAGAGGTCATTAAATATTTTTAAGACAGGGTGGATAGATTCTTCCTGTGGCAGGGGAATCCTGGGTTAGCTACTATTCTGGAAATTGAAAGATAAACTGCTTAACATGGCCTAATTGCAGGACAGAGCAGGCTTGAGGGGCCGAATGATCAATTTCGACTCCTGTCTTGTATGTTTGCAACAGTGAAATTATTTTTGCAGTTAAGCAGTGATTCGTTATGAAAGAAAATACTTTTTATCTCAGAAATCAATCTAGTAAACCTTTGAATGTTTACCAAAGTAAGTATACATATGGAGACCAAAATACAACACAGTAATTCAGGCATGGTCTCACCAAAGCTCTGGACAATTGCAGCCACACCTCCTTACTCTTCAATTCAAATCCTCTTGAAAAAAACATCACTTTATGCATCATCTGTTGCTTTCTTACCCATTCATCTAACATACCTTCTATATCCTTCTGCATGCGTTGTCCTCACAGACTTTTTCCCCTACACATTTATGACTGTTTAATCATATTTGATTACTGGTTTCTGCAATTAAAATAGAACATTTTTCTATTCTGTGTCAATTGTTTTAGTAGTTCTGAGGGTTTAAGTAACTGTTCAAATATAAGCAACAGAGAAGAGGTTAATGACTTTGAAACAGAATATTGTAATGCGTGAAAATTGTTGTTGTTCACAGAAAGCTCAGCTCTAACTTGGTATAAATGTACAATGTTTAAAGTAAATCCCTTTAAAATCAGCTTTCTTCTTAAAGCCTTTGACAGACCTCTCACTTCCTAAAACTACCATCCCAACGAATCACATGAATTACCATACTTTGTGGGAGCAGTGTTGTTTATAAATGTCAGTCATAAAATGAGATAATGATGACTATTAGGATATGTAAGACTCCTCTAAACCCATGTACGCGGTTGGGATTCTACATTGGTTCAAATAGTCCATCACAAGTTGAGTAGATATCCTTAACTGAACCAGTGGTGGGAGCAAAATCTCAGTAATAATCTGAAAATTACTCAATGCAGAACCTGTACATTTATGAACTAATAAATGAAGATGCATTAGTCATTTTAATACTGTAATAAGGTGTAATTCTTAAATGGAAAGCAAATCTCATGCAATTATTTTGTGTTTATTTTATTTTGCCCCAGGCACTCATGTTTTTGGCTGCAATTGCTGCTGTTGGCTTGGCCCTCAATTTAATTTTCATCTCCATTTACTTATTATGCATCTGCTGCTGTAACCGAACTGATGATGAGGAAATTAAGAGGCCACATTCATGCTGTGTCATGTGGACAATTGTGACAGCTGGACTTATCTGCTGGTGAGTATAAGATATTACGATGTAAGGTGTGTGATTTCTGTATATTCTAAGGTCATTATTTTGGAGTTTTGAATTTTGTGTTTCTGAAGTGATTCAGTTATTAGCTTGTAAGTATTTCTGTAGCCATGGTGATTTCTTTTCCTAAAGCAGTTGTGAAAATGATGGTTCGGGAAGGTTAGTGGGAATTTGTTTACATTGGGAGGTTTTCTTTAAAAGAATGAACAAGCTAAAGAATTGTGGATTAGGTTTTCAGTTTAGAAGGTCAGTAATTGATTGTTTTCTTTTGACTGGGGGAAACAACTATAACTGACAAAAAAAATTTTAGTTTCAGTTTGGCCAGTCTACAGAAGCTGGATATGTAAAATAGTTATTCCTGAGAAAGGGAGGTAGTTTTGGATCATTATAAAATAGGTTACCCCAGTGTAAGGAGTTTACTTTAAAGTTCCAAACCAAAATTGTTTGGTTATAACATGGAAAGTGCTATTTGAAGCTGATAAAATCTATGCTCAGCTGTATTAAGACTCCAGGAAGAGGTTTTCAGATTCTGAAGACAACGTTAAATAAAGTCCTGTAGTTATGGAAGACGAGAGAATTCTCTCTTGTGTGAGTATTACAAAGGAGTGCTTTTGGAATTAATTCGATTGTACTTTACTGTGTGTTTTGACATCTTTAGTTTTTTCTTTCTGTGCAAATAATTTAGTTTATTCTGTCTTCTCCTCTTGTGCAAAAACTGACAATTGTATGCAGTTAAACCTGAATCTGCAGTTTTGAATGTTTGTGTTTCAGTGAAAAGACCACCTTTTAAAACCAAAAAATGTCAAATAAACCAGCTTTCAGTCTGGGATCTGATTATCAAGCAGTAACATCAGCTGGCATCATATCAGTATGAAAGTTCTCTTTTCATAGAAAAGGTTGACCCATGAGCCATTCAGCGTGGTGCAATTTCCTCTTCTCCATGGTCTGCCAGAGCAATTAACAAATCACTACATTTACAATATTACTGCTTGTTTAAATCCAATTTATAAATTTTAACTTGTATTTAAGTGTGCATTTGATGAAGTGGCACTCTTTTTTGCATATATCTGTAAAACTAAAATTGGTTACATTAAAAGGGATTGTTGAAAGTTGTTTGCATTCAGTAAGATGTTAGTTGTAGCTTCCTATGTGTGAATGTACTTTAGACTGAAGATTCAATTTTATTTTTCCTTGCCATTCAACGGTTTGACCTCTGCATTTGGCGTATTGGAACTGATGTCCTGGTTGGCTGGAGAGAGGATAATTAAATACTGATCATATTCTTCAATGTAATCCAGTGATCTTCCCACTGGAAAGTGCATTTGTATTTCTGCAACAGTCTAATCGACTTAAGTATGATTCCTTCTATGATGAGTAGCATAATGGTAATCCTTTGTTATAGCTCTTGAACCAATAGTCATGTAGGTAGTGTGTTAGGGCACAACAAAGTCTGTAGCATGTTAACGCAGTATGAATTATGCCTTCAGGTGAGTTGAAGGAAAAATTGGATTAACAGCAATAATAAAGCTTTGTGTTCATCTTTTGTCAGTCTTCCTTTTTTCAACTCCAAGTGATGTATATTTTTTGCTATTGTGAAATAGAGGCAGATTAGCAATGGTCTAAATTGCTGATGGTATGTTTGTCTGTGTGGGTAATGGAATAGAGCAAAACATTTTGAACTAGAAGATGCAGGAGAAACAGTGAGGAATGTTTCTCTTCCAAACCACAAAGTCTACCCTATCAATACCGGAAATAGGAATTGGGAAGGAATGTGTCTTGGAGAAAAGGTGAAGTATTCTGAAATTGCTCTTGCTGATTAAGCTTTGGAAGGGTGATTCTTGCAAGATGATCAGGTGGAAGAGGATAGCTGTACATGAGCACAAGCTCTGTCCCTGAGAATATAATTTCACAGAGAACCTTAATTCCCATTCCCTTCCCCAAGTGACCATTTCATTATGTGGTTGTACATAACATCAACTGGAAGTATAAGCCTAGTGGCTTCACAACAAAATCCAATTTGATCACAGCCAGTTACTCTCTTCCAATTAGGGATCACAAGTCAAGAGTAGGTTTGCTGGGTGTAAAGGTAGATAAGAAAGGATTTCTTTTCTCAGAGTCACTGGAATTCTCTTCCCTATAACCAATGGTGGCTTGGTCATTGAATGCACTTAATACTGAGTTGGGCAGATTATCAATTGACAAGGAGCTCAAGGGTTTTAGGAATAGGTGAAAAACTGGAGTTAAGACCACTGTCAGAGCCTACTGTTACTCTTGTTCCTATTTCTGATATCCCTCTGCTGGAAAACTAACTAAATATGGAATCAAAACAGAAATTTTCTCTATTTGTGTATTCCAAAGATATGTCATTATCAGTAGTCGCTGAACCATTGAGTAAGTCTTTCTCCGCTATGGTTCTGATGTATAAAATCTCATTTGCCTGGTTGCTAGATGACTCAGGTCAGGAATAACCACTTTGCGAGCACAAGATTTCGGTTAGAGACCATGTAAAATTGAATAATTTGGTTGAAAAGGACTCCTGTTGACCAACAAAGGAGACATTGTCTCCAAATTCTTCCTGGAGAAGTGTCAAGCATTTAAAATATTAATAAATTGAATCTGTTTGAATTTGTGATTCCTGTGACTATGTCCAGTTCTGTGAATAAAGCCAATCTTATTTTTATCTTGTGACTTTCAAACTGTAATGTTTAGTTACCAGCTCTCATTTTGATGGGAGATATTCTTAATAAATGGGTGAAAAGTTATCAGAGTAGATGGGAATATGGATTATTCAAATCAACCCTGGCTTTATTGAATGGTGGAGCAGGTTCATAGGGCAGGTTAATCTGTTCCAGCTCCTAATTCATGTTATCACATGTAACCAGTTGTAAAACCTTGGTCATAACAGAAAGCAATCTTTTCTACTTTTTCCTGATTTATTCTCCATTTTGTTTTGGTTAAAAAGTGACTTCTATTCCACATTAGTCAGGATTTACATCTATTATTCTGTAGTTTCACTAGTCATGAATTCTCCCACTAGGGTGGTTCTGAAATTCCTTTTGGGGAAATATTTTGTTGAGATCAACTTTGTTTGCTGAAGAGAAGAAGCGTTGGATCTGCAATCCACTTCCTATTTTCAACATATGTCACTCTTCAGCAGTCCTTAACAGGTTGAGTTGTTTTGTTACGGTGATTTCTGTACAGGAGCTTTTTAATAAAAATGTTATTTGGTTTGGAGATATGTCCTACAAAAGTTCAGAACTGGTTCTTTAGCTTCACACAGCGCTGCATCGAAGGTTTGATTAGTCCTGGATTGGAGATGTTTCTTGTAGGTCTTTTACCTGCATCCAGTTGCCATGACAGTGAAATGAATGGTGAGTCAACTATCCCAGAAATCAATCCACATAGACTATGTAAGAGTTAGAGGTAATGAGCAGATTTTTTTTTCACAAAATGGAATGAAAGCTAATGGAGTATATGCCTTCCCTGTACAAAGATTAAATTATCAGGAATGGGGCTGTATTCCACAGAATTTGGATAATTGAAGGTGATTTGATCATTATTTCCAAGAAATTAAAGGAGTAGATCAGTGCAGACAGTCATGAGATATATGTGCACAGCTTAGACAGAGCATTGGATTGGGTAAGGTAGACAAAAATAAACTATTTTTGCTAGTTTTGGAATCTAGAACTACGGACATAGTTTAAAAATTAGAGCCAGGTCTTTCAGGAGTGAACTTCAGAAGCGCTTTTACAAGCCAAGTAAGGTTGGTGTTTAGAATGTTCTGCTGCAAGTGGCAGTGATATTGGGTCAGTTATTAATTTAAAGCTTGAAATTTACAGATTTCTGTTAACCAAAGATAATGGGGGAAATGTGGATGAATATAAAATAAGGCCACAGATCATTCATGATCTCATTGAATGATTTAACAGGTTCAAGAGCCTTATTGACTGACTTCTGTTTATCTTCTTCAATGCATTAACCTGTACTGAGGGAAACTTAATTTTCTATACAATATTATTAAAATTGCAGCCATCTATTTCCAATTGGTACATTTTGTTTGCCATCTTGTTATATATTTGCTGCTTTAAAAATAGAAATTATGATGAAATAAATATGTATGATCATTCATCTCGGATTTTGAGTATTGAGCTGATTCGGTCTCTGTAATACTAATTTATAAATAATCATAAGACAGTGTTTAATACATTAAAGTCTATTTTTATTTAGTCACTGTTGATCACAGAAGCACCTCAATTTGTTCTAAAATTGTATTTCTATCAACACTTTACAAGCAGTCCTCCAGGAGACCTAGTAATGAAATCAACAAATGTAATGAAGGCAGAGGTGAAAGCAATAGGAATTCAGAATGAATGGAATTCTTTGCTGCTGTTGTATAACCTACAAATTACAGACTGCTGTGTTCTGGGTAGTTGTAGTAGAGAAGGAAAGACTAAAATTTTACAGCGCGTTCTGTCCCTAAAGATGCATTTCTTTTATTGTACATCCTATACAGAAATTTGCCTGTTATTACCGCCTAGCTATGAAATGTGAAAAATATTGTATTAATGGAATCTATTTTTAGCATTATAATCTCTCTTGCGGCTGCTCATGATGCAGAATACATTACCATTTCCTTTTGCAATTACTCACTTATCAAGCTAAGCAAAAGTTGCAAAAAGTGCTCCTGCAGGAATTTGTCTTATTGTTCTTCATTGGCAGTGAGCTACCCTGCTCCTAATTTCATTGGTCAAAGCTTTCAGAAGCTTGACTTCTTAGTCAAAACATAATTTAAACATTATAAATTGTCCTTATTTTGCTTTTAGAGTTGAAGGAATTTCCATTCTTGGCATGAACAAGCTATGTACAATCTATTTTGAAACAAGTCTTGACTGCAAAATAAATGTAATCACCAGATGCATTTCTTTTCTGAAAAAAAACAAAGCTACAGTGGCTTTCATTTTCACCAATCTTATTAGCATATTACAGCTACATACTGTTTGCAATTTGGCACAGTATTATTCGTCCTTTTTTGTCACTTAACGTCCACAGCATCAGAAAAACTGCCCCTGTCAAATATCAGTAGTGTAGAACCTCATCTCCTTTGTTTGTAGGAAACATGCCATAGTGATATTGAAGTCCAGTCATATTTGAGAAATATTAACAATCCTTGGGTTCAGTGTAGATCAAAATGAAATGGAAAATAGAAGTCACCAGAATAGGAAAAACTGAAACAAAATTCAGGTACTGTGTTTGCTTCTCCTGTCAGGTGATTCTTACTTTAATGCAATATTAGATGTTTATACGTTACTCAATAATCTTGGAAATATTCACACCATAGGCCTCACAAATTTTCACTGACCTACCACTATAAAATTAAAAAAGGTTGAGTGAATGAAATTTATCTGAAGTTTTACAATATTTAGTTCTCACACATTTGAATCATTAGTAAGATGGTAACATGTAGATGATGATCATCATTATCAGTCAAAACTAAGGTTTTTTTGAGTATGTAGAGCACAGGACAAATGTGGAATCGCTAACACATGGTAGAGCGCAGGACAAATGGGGAATTCCTAACAAAGGCACACAGGAAAGTCACACTCACTGATGAAGTACTGAACTGCAACAGCAACCATCCTAACACATACACAAACAAAGTTGCGCGAGAACGTTATTTAAATAGGCAGCAACACACTGCAACTGCACGGAGCTACGTCGAGAAGAAGAATACATCTTCCGTGCATTCAAGGACAACAGATACCCAAAAAACTAAGTCCAAAGATGCCTATTACACGAATGACACCAATAAGATACTACACGCTCTGACACACTCATCGCGCTACCTTCCATCAGGAATGCTTCAGAACTAACCACAAGATTCCAATGACCACTGGGCATCTAAGTAGCATACAAACCCACTTCAACCCTACGACAACTGTTCACCTGAACCAAAGACTCACTATCCACTATGGACAAGACCAATGTCATAAACAAGAATTTTTTTTCTTTATTCATTCACAGGATGAGGGCGTCACTGACCAGGCAGCATTTATTGCCCATCCCTAATCACCCAGAGGGCAGTTCAGAGTCAACCACATTTCTGTGGGTCTGGAGTCACACGTAGGCCAGACCAGGGTCTCCTTCCCTAAAAGACATTAGTGAACCAGATGGGTTTTTCAGACAATCGACAATGGTTTGATGGTCATCATTAGGTTCTTAATTCCAGACATTTTAATGGATTCAAATTCCACCATCTGCCATGGCAGGATTTGAACCTGGGTCCCCAGAAAACTATCTGGGTCTCTGTATTAACAGTCTGGTGATAATACCACTAGGCTGCTGCCTCCCTCAGAGACTGTGGTAAACACTATATTGGACAAACAGGAAGGAAATTAACATGAACATCAATTTGGCTACAAAAGGACATGATCAATACTCGCTCACCTCTACCTACATGGATAAGGAGAACCACCAGTTTAATTCATACAACACCGAGATCCTGGGACAAGCAAAGCAGAGACAAGTACGGGAATTCCTAGAATCCTGGTACTCCATGAAGAAAGCCATCAACAAATGCACCGAGCTCAACCCCATATACACTCCATTGTGAAGGAAAACTGGAAGTGAGGTAAACCAGTTGAACGGACTCCAGAGTTCAAATAACAGATGGGAAAACACAACGGCACTTCATCAGAGGTTGCACTGATGATCTTACCCAGCTGGGTGATGAAATGTCTGTGGAACAACGAACCAGCTCGGTGAGCCTAACAACCACATCAGTCAAAACTAGCCTGAAAACATTTTCCCATAATAGCCCTGGCTACCCCTATAAGGTTTTGGAAGAATCTCAGCCCTTTTCAAGGCATTTTTATCCGTTTAGAACATAATTAGGAAATAAACTAACCTGCAAGTGCCAGTACAAGATCAAAAGTTTCAGAAATCAGTGCCCAAGAATGAATTTGAATGTTGCAATAACCTTTGACCCGGAAACAGTAGAAAAAGGAAATTTCTTTAAAGGTCTGTAGAATCTACAATTGTTGTGAAGAATGTTTGTTTGAAAATTACTTTTAACAGTTTGCATCGGTTGTAATTTTCTTGGATAATAATAAACACCAGTTCATGTGAATAGGTGACTCTTGATCTGGAAGTGAAACTAACAGTTGGTAACTGCAGCCAGACAGTCATGTGGCTAGTGACAGAGAGAAGAACTGAAACAAAGCAACTTGAGGATGAAGGTGACTAGTATACAGCTGCAGACAGCGATAAATAGGAAGTGATAATGGGAACAAATAGGAATATAGTATTCCTGTGAGAAGAAAAAGCAAATCACTCTCAGGACGAGTTAGATGTTCTGTTTGGCAGAAAAGGAGACAAGAACTCTGAGCTGGCTTAAAAATAGTTTAAAATCTAGAAAATAGAATGTGAGGCTGGATGAACACAGCAGGCCAAGCAGCATCCCAGGAGCACAAAAGCTGACGTTTCGGGCCTAGACCCTTCATCAGAGGCCCGAAACGTCAGCTTTTGTGCTCCTGGGATGCTGCTTGGCCTGCTGTGTTCATCCAGCCTCACATTTTATTATCTTGGATTCTCCAGCATCTGCAGTTCCCATTATCTCTGTTAAAATCTAGAAAGCTAAGCAGATGGCTTGGAATCACTAGAGCTTGGTCTTTTTCAAGAGGATACCCAAATATGAATTGGTGTTACGCACATATGAACATATAAATCAGGAGCGGGAATTGATCATTCAGCTCCTCGAGCCTGCTGTGCTATTCAATAAGATCGTGACTGATCTGATTGTTTCCTGAAATCCACATTTCTGTCTATCCACAATCACCTTTCAACCCCTTGCCTAATAAGGAGCCAATTACCGCTGCCTTAAAAAATATTCAAAGACTCTGCTTCCACCACCATTTCAGGGTAAGAGTTCCAAAGGCACTCAGTTCTTTGAGAGAGAAAATAGTTAATCTGATCTCATTCTTAAATGGGGGACCTTTTATTGTTAAAGTGGCATATTGTTCTAGTTTCTCCCTTAGAGAAAGCGTTCTCTCCACATCTACTCTCTTAGTGGTTAGTTGCTTGAAACAGATTAATACCTTTCATGATGATTGTGAATCCAGTGAGAGGGATTTGTTGAAATGAGCCTCGCTAATGATTATCATATCTATGAACTTTGAAGATGAAAGCTATTGTTGGACAGGGTTCCTGAACTACCCTGTATGTATAAAAACATTATATTTATGGAACCATATAGCTATGTATTGCTAGTTTCTGCAGAGAGTGATGAGAGTAGCAATGAAACTGTAAAATGTACTTATATTGTAGTGATTATTTAAGTGAAATTTACTTCCTTAGTTTGTAGTGTAACTTACATATTAATTCATATCTTAAGTCACATTGATTCTGATCTGTGCCAAAAATGACAAAGTGGAATCTTGTTGGTAATTTCTTCACTTGGAAGTCATTCAGTTATGTTTCTTATTTTAATTTACGGTTTCCATGTGAGAACTAACAATGCCCACAGCTGCACGTAGGGTCACACCACACTGGGGCAGTGTGCTGGATGTCAAGCCTTGCTGTTCCTAAAGTCATCACACAAGTTAAAACACTCTTATCAAAGTACATAATGTCCCCACTTTGTCTGTGTTATAGACTCGGGTTAGAAAAAAATGTGAATGCATTTCTGCACTTAACAAAAATTATTATTTGTTGCAAATAAATAGGTCCTAGCTACAGATAAACAACTATCAACTATCAATATATAACTCTAATAGCCCAAACTTTAACCATAAGAACACAGCAAATTGGAACAGGAACAGGCCATTCAGTTCCTCAAACCTGCTCTACCATTCAATAGGATTTGGCTGATCTGACGTTCTTCATGCCCACTTTCCTGTGGTGTGGCCATAACCCATGATCTCCCTACTGATTGAGAATCTACTTATCTCAGCTTTAAATACACACAAAAGACTATGTCCCCGCAGCTATCTGTGACAAGGACTTCCAAAGACTTTCAACCCACTGAGAGAATACATTTATCTTCATCTCGATCTTAAATTGGCATCACTTAATTCTGAGACTATGTCCTCAGGTCCTAGACCCTCCTGTGAGGAGAAACATTCTCTCATCACTTACCCTGTCATTGCCCCTTAGAAGTCATGGAGTCATACAGCACCGAACCAGACCCTTCAGTCCAACCGGTCCTTGCTGATCATGATCCCAAACCAATTAAATCACATCTCATTCTTCTAAACTCTAGTAAGTAGAGACCTCATTTTAAAGCCCCCCTACATACCTGTACAGACAGACAGATGAAAAAAAAAGTGTTATGAGTGGAGAGAAAAATAAATGAAAAAATCTTTCAAATGGTACCACTCTGCAGGATTCCATGGGGGAGTTCCTTCAGTTTCCCAAATTCTTCAGTTCTCTCACTTCTTCAAAACAGACATAGATTGATTCACAAGCTATAAAGGCTCTGACTTACTAGACAAAAGCAATCACTTACAACAACTAGGGAGAAAAAACAATCTGGTTTTCTTCAGGCTTTCGGTATTTTATTGGAGAGAGTGGAAGACAGTTTGAATAGTCCCAGGGTTTGTGCCAATATCATTCACTCTCATTCGCCGATAGGGAGATGAACAGCCTATCACACAACTGTCTTCAGTCTGTTGGCCTTTGACATCTACATCTGGTCACAATTCCACAGACCAATCAACAACCCGTTATTAGCTAAATCTCACTACGTATACACACTCCACAGCTGTGATGTTTTCTTTTACACCTTCCCCCCACAACTTGCAAAGGAGAAGCATTAAAGTGATTTAGAATGTTTCTAATTAGCTTGCTTTTTAAAAGTACAGCAATTCCTTCCTCACTCATTTATTGTGAAAATGTCACTTTCCCAATTCAGACGAACTACAAAATTTCAGTGACTTATTATATGACAAATCCATTTTAGTTTAGTAACAACCATCTTGAGCTAGAACAAATTGGACAATCCCTATTCACTGCTCCACCAGGCCCCGACAAAATGTGGAATAAATGTCAAGGTTACTTAGATCAAAACAACTTATTTCCAGGTAGGTGAGTTCTTTCTATCACCTAGTGCCCCAGATCTTTCTTTACTGGCATATAATTTGCTTGTGCAGATCTGACATTTCGGGCACCTACAACAGTTTCTATGTACTTTGTTGCTTCAGAAGTGAATAAAATTGACAAAGACAGTAAACAGGCATTTTATAATTTGTTTTATAAATGCAAGCATTTGTGCTTTAACTCAAACCGTTATGCTAAGGATGCAAGGAAGATAGAGCTTGAGTTTGGACAGCCCGGAGTTGCAAACAATTACTGTCGACTGGAGCAACTCGTGCTTTTTGAATGTTTGCCCTTTACATATTACATGGAACATATAGTTCAGAAACATGATATTCAGCGGCAATAATGCATGATAAAATTATCATCCAAGAGCACCTCTTCTGCTGCACATGTGAAATAGCAAGACATCTGGATATAAATTGTCCCATTGGGAACATGCAGCATGGGTTCATGAAGGGTAGGTCATGTTTAACTAATTTGGTGGAATTCTTTGAGGACATTACTTGCATGGTGGACAATGGGGAACCTGTGGATGTGGTGTATCTGGATTTCCAGAAGGCATTTGACAAGGTGCCACACCAAAGGCTGCTACGTAAGACAAAGTTACATGGTAATACAGGTAATGTATTTGCATGGATAGAAGATTGCTTTCTACTGGCCAAACAAAGTGGAGGGGTAAATGGATGTTTTTCTGGTTGGCGGTCAATGGCTAGTGGTGTGCCTCAGGGATAAGTGTTGGGACCGCAATTGTTTACAATGTACATAGATGATTTGGAGTTGGGGTTCTAAGTGTGCTGTGCCAAAATTGCAGATGACTCTAAAGTGAGTGGTAGAGCAAAGTGTACAAAAGACACTAAAAGTCTGCAGAGATATATAGCTAGTCTAAGTGAGTGGGCAAAGGCCTGGCAGATGGAGTACAATGTTGATAAGTGTGAAGTCATCCATTTTGGTAGGAATAACAGTAAAATGGACTATGTTTTAAATGGTAAAAAATTGCAGCACCCTGCTGTGCAGAGGGACTTGGGTGTCCTTGTGCATGAATCGCTGAAGGTGGGGTTGTAGGTGCAGCAGGTGAATAAAAAGGCAAATGGAATTTTGTCTGTCATTGCTAGAGGGTTGGGGTTTAAAAACAGGGAGGCTATGCTGCAGCTGTATAGGGTCCTGGTGAGGCAACACCTGCAGTACTGTGTGCAGTTTTGTTCTCCTTACTTGAGAAGAGATATACAAGCACTGGAGGCAGTGCAGAGGAGATTCACTCAGTTGATTCCAAAGTTGAGAGGGTTGAGGAGAGACTGAGTAGACTGGGATTATACTCATAGGAATTCAGAAGAATGAGGGGAGGTCTTATAGAAACATATAATATTATGAAGGGAATACATAAGATGGAGGCTGGGAGATTGTTTCCACTTGCAGGTGAAACTAGGATTAGAGGGTATTGCCTCAAATTAAAGGGAAGCAGATGTAGGACTGCGGTCAGGAGGAACTTCTTCACCCAAAGGGTTGTGAATCTGTGGAATTTCCTGCCCAGTGAAGTGGTTGAAGCTACTTCGCTGAATGTGTTCAAGGGAAGGTTCGATTAAATTTTTGAACAGTAAAGGAATTAAGGGTTACGGTGAGTGGGCGAGTAAGAGGAGCTGAGTCTCAAAAAGATCAGCCATGATCTTATTAAATGGTGGGGAAGGCTCAAGGGGCTGGATGGCCTACTCCTGCTCTTCGTTCTTATGTTCTCATCCTTCCTCATTGATCGATATCAGGAAAACCTTCTATTCCCTTCTCCCTCAGATTTTTATCTAGCCACCAGTTGAATATATCTTTATGTCAGCCTGACCAGGGATGGTGCGTTCCTAGTTCTTGTGATTTTCAGGGTAAAGATATTTCATCCAAATTCCCCATTTGATTTCTTGGTGACTGTCTTGTATTGAGAATCAATAGTTTTTCACTTGCCCAAATATAGTTGCCCTTTTCTCTGTCTATTCTATCAAAAACTTTTGTACTGCTGAAAATCAGACCATCCTGCTGGTTAATCAGTTGTTACAAAAGCTTGGATGTTTTCCTGAAAGGGTAAAACAAATAAAACCTGAATTGGGGTTCCTTCATGAATGAGTGAATTGAGTGTCGTTCTCATGTTCGATAGTTGTCCCTAAAATATGTTGGGCAAATGAAAAATAATACTTTTATATGATATTCACCAGTATTTCAATTTTTAAAAAATTGCTAGCCAAATATTAGAGGTAATGCTGTTGTGTTTGATGTTGGATAGATCCACACTCTTTATGATTTGCAAACTGTGGTGATTAGTTAGGGAAGTTAGTATAATGGCCACAAAAGCGAAACATTTTGTCAAGCTGAGCTAAGCTTTAGGAGAGGAGATGCTTCCTGCCAGAATTGCTCAACTAGAGTGTTTCACTTTGACTGTGTTGTAATCTGAGTTTGGTGGGATCAGGGCCCAATAACCAGGACTGGAGACTGTAGGTGAGCCGCTGTAACCAAGGCCAGGCAAAAGCAACGGATATTTACTTTTTGTTCTGCTTAAATAAGATGCTACTACCTTCTTCAATAAATATATTGATTGAAATTTTAGTTATGAAGAGTTATTCTTTCTTTATTAATTCTTTGATCATGCTTTTAGTTTTATTATATTCCATTCAATCTTATGACTTAGTTGTACTAGCTTTGCACAATTATTTGCTTTTAATTTAGTTTTTGAGGCTATCTTTAACTTTTTTGGTTAACTATGGATGGTAGGTCCGTCTTTTGCAGCTTTTCTTAGTCTTCGGAATGCATCTTTTTTTGTATATTCTGAAATGTCCCCTTAAATGTCTGCCACCATTCCTTTATTGACTTATCTTTCAGCCCAATCTGCCAATTTACTTCAGCCAGTTTTTCTTTCATACCTTCCAAGTTGCCCTTATTTAAGTTTTAAAAATAATCTCGGATACACTCCTTTCTTCCTCAAACTGAATGAGAAATTGAATCTGATTATGGTTGCTGCTTACTAGTGGTGCCTTCACTGTGAGCTTACTAATTAGTCCTCATTGTTCAATATTGGATTTCGTGTAGCCTGCTCTTTGATCTGCAAAACATACTTTTTAAAAAAAGTCTATCTCTGAATATTTTATCAAAGCTTCATGTAATATTTATTCATGATAGATTTCTTCAGGGAAATTGTATTTAACTGCTGAAGATTTTTGAAGAAATAACTATAAAAGTTGATGAGAGTAATGATAGTAGAATACTAAAAATAGTAGAATCATAAAATAGAATCATAGAATCCCATCAATGTGGAAGCAGGCCACTCAGCCCGTTGATTTCACATCTACCCTCTGAAGAGCATCCCACCCAGACCCATCCCATCCCTGTTACTCTATATTTCTCCCAGCAAATCCACCTAATGTGCATATCATTGGTCTATGGGAGGAAAACGGAGCCCCCAGAGTGGAGCCATGCAGACATAGTGAGAAAGTGCAAACTTCACATGGACCCTTGTAGCTCTTGAAATAATCAGGACACTAACAACATAGATACCCAATTGCCTGAGGGATAGGAAACAAAGAGTAAAGGTAGATCAAAACCTTTTGAACTCGGGGGAGCCTTGTGGTGGAGTTCCTTGAGGGGCATTTTTGAGACCTGTGGTGATTGTGACATGGTCAGCCAGGTCCACCTCATTATGAGCTCCCAGATTGGGGCCTTTAACCTAGCCCAATCAGGGAGCCCTGGCTGACAGATATAAACAGGAGTGTCAGGGTTTTGTTCACTCTGAGCTGGCTCTGAGGAAGTCAGACCAATGTCAAGCACTATGCACATGTAAATAAAAGGCGGCTTGGTGACAGCCCACCGCATTCACACCATGCCTTCAAAGAGCATTCCCACCCAGACCCACCTCATCCCTATAACCCTGCATTTCCCAAGGCAAATCCACCTAACCTGCGCATCCCTAGATTGTGGGAGGAAACTGGAGCACCTGGAGGAAACTCACGCAGACACGGGGAGAATGTACAGACTCCACAGTGACAGTCGTGTGAGGGTGGAATCAAACCCACGTCGCTGAGGCTGTGAGACAGCAGTGCTAACCACTGGGCCTCTGTGCTGTCCATCTTAATGCGCAGGGAACACTTCCAAATTTGCAGGTTAACCAAACTTGTAAACTGAGAGGAAGACAATATAAAACTACAAACGGATGTTGATATTTGATGGAGTGGACAGATAGATGACAAATGAAACTCAATGCAGAAAAATGTGAAGTGTTGCATTTTGACAGAAAGAATATGAAAAGACAGTGTCAAACAAAATGTGCTGCCATAAAGGGGTGTGCGGGAGCAGAAAAACTTGGGTGTACAATGCGCAAGTCCGGAAAGGTGACAATGCAGGTATCATGAGCAGTAAATAAAGTGTACATTATCCTTGCCTTTATTAATAGGTGCACAGAGGACATGAACAAGAAAGTTATGCTGTTCAACACCCCTGTCAACTGGAGCATTACTGACAGATCAAGCAAACTCTGGCAAGAGCTTTACGTCCTTTCACTTTGCAGTGGGTTGTAGCGTTGGTTAATGGGAATTCTCAGAGTGGAGCTACAGTGATGGCATCACTGATGACCTCAGTGATGGAATCCGTGTAGACAGCAAATCATATCACACTGTTCTCGCTGCTATCCAACTGTGAAATGAAAAGTATTAGAATCAAATCACTTTGTGAACATTTACATATTGTAAAATGTGGATTCAAACAAAACACACTGGGTGAAAATAGAAGCCGAAATCAAAAAAGTTTTTTGATTTTTAGAAATATTTTTAAAAAAATCTAGTAGCCTTCCTTTGACGCTTAACAGCTTTCACCAAATGTAGTCTTTTTTCAGATTTCGTTGTTATTCAGATCATGGTTTAAATACCCCATTACATGTGATTTTTTAAATTGGCTTTTTAACAGCAATGTAAGCGCAGAGGTGGGAAGCTGTTTGCACATCAACAATTTCAATGATTATCACCTGGGACTGTTCACAGCACAACCTGTGGCAGAGAACTGAGTGATAGTCTGTAAATTTAGGTTTTCAACATGAACCTGCACTTGCTGTGATCAATTTCAGACAGGTAATGGAGTCATAGAGTCATACTACGTGGAAACAGAGCCTTCGGTCCAACCATTCCATGGCGAACATAGTCCTAAACTAAACTAATCTTAACTGCCTATCCCTGGCCCACATCCCTCCAAACCTTTCCTATTCATGTACGTATCTAAGCATCTTTTAAACGTTATAACTGTGCTCCTGCATAAAAAATCTTCCCTTATTTCTTTTATAAATCTCCTCTCACCTTAAAAATGTGTCCCCTCGCCTTGAAATCTCCCATCCTAGGGAAAAGATGCCTCACACTTACCCTCTCAGTAACCCTCAGGATTTTATAAGCCACTACAAGGTCACCCCTCAACCTCCTATGTTCCAGTTTAAAAAGTCCCAGCCTATCCAGCTATTTTTTTATAACTCAAACCTTCCATACCCAGCAATATCCTGGTAAATCTCTTCTGAACCTTCTCTACCTTGGAATGTCTCCTCAGAATGTAGCCCCTAAAGTCCAGGCATCATTCTTGCAAACCTAATTTGTACTGTCTCCTCGTATGCCAACTCGATAACCACACACCTGCTTGTAATGAATACCATCTAACACAGTTTTGCTCATTCACCCAGTCTATCAATATCCCTTTGTAATGTTTGTGCTATTATTTGCACTCTGTACTGTGCTGCTTAAATTTGTATCTAACCCCATGCTGTAGCTGTCCTGGGAGTGTTTTGATGGTGGACACTTAGAGCTTGGTACCAGAATCCCTTTGAAGTCTAGGAGAATATGCAGAATCCCTGAAAATTAGTCATTGAATAAGGCTCATGAAGAGACACAAGCAAGGGTGGGATATGCATGCTATAACAGGGATCTGGAATTATAAATTTATGGGCCAGTGAACTAGTTCATTTAAAAAATGTTGGTTGACAAATGACAGATGAAATATATCTTGCAAGTGTGCATAAACTTTTGAGAGTTTAATTCTATGCTAGAGTGGGAAGATTGATTTGCATGGCCTCAGGCTTCATTTATTAAAGGAGATTAAGAGCTTTTGGTAAAAGATTCCTTTTTAATTAAATTTCTGCATCACTAATCCCAACAACATTGGAATGGCTGATCTGTACTAGCAGAAATTTACAAACTGGTTCTCTGTGATGCTGGTTTAAGTATTTGATAATTTCACCAGAGCCTCCAATATTTTGTGTTAATTCCAGTAAATCTCCTGAGATCTTTCACAGCAATTCTTTGTTTTTAAATTTGAGCTTCAGTAAGAAAAAGCACAATTGACATACCATGCTATTAAAGTCCTGAAGGCTACATAGCCAACTTTTTTTAAAAAAGTATTAATATTTTTGTGGAAACTTTGAACTTTAATTTCATAAACATGAATTAGAATCCATACTTGCACAGCTGTACTTTGTTTTTCTGACTCCTAGTGGCATCCATATACACCAGTCACTAAATTCAAAATTTTCATGCCTGTCTTCAAATCCCTTCGTCACCTTTACTCATGATACTTCTTGTGTCCTTGCACTGCAGCCAGAAACTTATGCCCCATTCTTGTAGGCTGCTTCAAACTTAACTGCTTTTGAGATCTACAACTTTGCACTCCATGCATTGAACCAAGATGGATTTGAAGTTACCACCCCAGCTGATGGTCATTGTCTACAGGTCAGATGGGGATAAGTTAATTCAGTCTGCCGCACAGCTGATTTGTGATACAGTGATGTCACAGCATGGGTTCGATTTCTGCTACTGGCTGATGTTACCATGAAGGACCTTCCTCAACCTCTCATGGTGACCCTCACATTAAACCACCACCAGTGATCTTTCTTAAATGAGGGAGCAGCCCTAGGATCCAGTTGGAATATGGAAACTTTGCTTGTAAGTCAGATTTCAGAATGAAATCTGGCTTGATGAATCGTCTTTTTAAGCACCATGGCTAATGTGTTGGTCAGTTGCTGAAACATAGTCACGTGAGGCTGCATAATCTCTTTAATAACAAGATCAGAAGCTTATTGTATGAGAGGTGAAAGTAAAGAAAATAAACCAAGCTATCTTCAAATGAAGGACAGTTGGTAAGATTTTAAATTATGGAGACAGCAAAATTTTCATTATATTTCCCAGTAACATCAATTTGCAGAAATTCTAATTAAAATAAAAACTCTGTGAAATGTTAAGTTCCAAATTAACTGATTGTCTAAGATTCTGTCCTTTGAACTGTAGAGGTCTTCATACATGAACACTTACCAAACTGAGTTTTTCTCAGCTTCTAATAAACTGCAGATTTCTAATGAAATATGCCAGGTCTGAAAGCTGCACAAACTAAACTTTTCTACTGAGATAACTTATTCCCTTAACTGTTCTGAGAAAACTTTCTCCAGGAGAGGAACTATTCTTCTTCTGACCTCAGTCAGGTCTGTTCCAAACCACTCTTTAAAAACTTCCGATGCTAAAAATCAATCCTTGATTATTCTAAACTGAAAACAAATGACTGGCCTTTAGTGTCCATTCCACCTGCTACAAACCACACCTGTATAATTAATTTTCTGTTAACACTCCAGGGATTCTCTGCTTTCTGGCATTTACCAGATTAGTTCACTGTTGTGGAAAGATCAACTAACCTGGTTTTTTTAAAATCCCTTCACGAGCTTAACCGAAACGCATGCTGCAGTTTTGAAATCCAGATCATAAAATGCATGTTAATATTTACACCTTTCACCACTGTATTTTCTTGCATGTTGCCACAACAGGTGAATGCCCCTATCTGAAGTATTGTGTGCTGTCTAGTGATAATGTTACATGTTGCTGCACAAATGTACAAGTTCTTAATATCAAAGCCAAAATATTGCAGGTGGAAATCTACAATGTAATTTAGAAAGCTGGAAATATTCAACAATCCAGGCTGCAAACCTGGAGAGGGAAATAGGTGATAAAATGTGAGGCTGGATGAACACAGCAGGCCAAGCAGCATCTCAGGAGCACAAAAGCTGACGTTTCGGGCCTAGACCCTTCATCAGAGAGCTCATCAGAGGGAAATAGGTGATTTTTTTTCCAACATCTGAATCTCTGTGTAGCAACAACTACACTTTGCAACTGTGAATGTATAAGGAGTTAATATTGGAACTACAATAATGATTTGCAATCTAAAAAAACAGTGTGTTCTGTGCACCTTCTGTGATATAGGAATTACAGGTATCAGGGCAAGAACATCACGTAATGGTTTGAAAAATGCTTTACAAAGGATTACATATGCTAACAGCCATGAGAGTTTTGTGACCTGAAGTAAGCCAAACGGCTTGATGCCATCTGAACCTTTCACTGTATTACTGACTTTCCATTTCATTGTTTTCTTCCATCTGGTATTTTCTGTCAACATTGTTGAGTAATGAGTAAGTGACCGGTCATATTGATTTCTTTTCAGAGAAGTATACTTTTCTTTTACAGTGCTGCAGTTGGGGTTGGCTTCTATGGAAACAGTGAAACAAATGATGGTGTCTACCAACTTACCTACTCCATCTACAATGCTAATCACACTCTTGCTGAAGTTGATAGTTTGGTAAGGTAACTAATTTTCACATCTACTGAATGAATATTGAGTGTGTTAATACTCTTTAATGGGACATTCAAAGTGCAGTAATTGAATCTATTGAAATGTATTTTTTCCTCTGTTATTTTTTTGAATGCTGTAATGATCTTGCACAATAAATTAGAATGTCTTTTTATATAAATGGCCAATTTATAATCTATTTCTATAACCCTAAACTCAACATGGATATGGAGTTCTCATGCTGCCATTAATATTAACTAACGTGCTGTATATTGCAACTTTTGTAAGATTAATGTGTCTAATAATTCATTACAAAAAGGTAGTATGCTACAGAACTGTTGAATAGCTAATATTATACTCATGTTTAAGATTGGAAATAGGCTATGTTCAAGGAAGCATAGGCCAGTTGCCTCAACATTGTAAATTGAGAAAATTAAGGAATCCTACTGCAAGAGAAAGTAAGAACACATAGAAACCAAAAACACAAAATGATTAGTGAACATAAATTTCAAATTGGGAAGCATTGCTTGACCAACCTCATTTAATTCTTTGAAGAGCAAACTAGGACAGTAGATGCAATTTTTTAATTAATATATCTGGATTTCCGGAATGCCTCTTGATACGATACCACAATAAGAGATAATGAATGATGCCACAGCACAATAAGTTTAAAGTGAGTGGGGAAAAATTTAAAAGGGACCTAAGGGGAAACTTTTTTACATAGAGGGTGTTCTGTATGTGGAATGAGCTGCTAGAGGAAGTGGTGGAGGCTGGTATAATTACAACATTTGAAAGGCATCTGGATAGGTATATAAATAGGAAGGGTTTAGAGAGATATGGGCCAAATGCTGGCAAATGTGACCAGATTAGTTTAGGATATCTGGTTGGCATTGCTGAGTTTGGTCAAGGCCCTCTTTCTGTGCTGTACATCTCTCAGACTCTATGACTCTAAGTGAGGAACAAATGCAGAGCAGATTCTTGACTGGCTGCATGACAAAAAGCAGAGACTAGGGGATGGCTTTTCAGGAAGGTAGAAGTGGGATTTGGATACCACAAGGGTAAGTCCTGGGCCCTGCTGTGGTTCGTAGTTTATGTTAGACTTAGATATTAAAATCAAAAGCAAAATTTCTAAATTTTCAGAAGGCACTAAATTGAGAAGGATGGTCAACACTGAGCAGGATTACATCAAATTATGAAAAGGTATTAAGAAACTTGCAAAATGATATACCAGTGAAGTTGTAATTGTACCTGCCTTCACTGCTTCCTCTGGCAGCTCATTCCATACAGATACACCACCATCTGCATTAAAAAATTACCCCTCAGGTCCTTTTTAAATCTTTTCCCTCGCCTTAAACTTATGCCCTTTAGTGCTGGACTCCCCCATCTTAGGAAAATGTCCTTGATTATTCACCCTATCCATGTCCCTCATGATTTTACAAACCTCTATAAGATCGCTCCTCAGTCTCTGAAGCTCCAGGGAAAATAGCCCCAGCCTATTCAGCCAATCCTTATAGCTCAAGCCCTCCAGTCCCGGCAACATCCTTGCAAATCTTTTCTGCACCATATCAAGTTTTACAATACCTTACCTTTAGAAGAGTGACCAGATTTGCTTGGGGAGTAAGAAACTAAATGAGGTAGAGGAAAGAGTTCTGGAAGTACAGATAAAAATCAATAAGTTGTGGTACAAGAAAATAAGACTGAAATACAAGCAGATCAAAACTCCGTTTTATATCCAGAAGGATATAATTGAGAAGTAGGCAAGTTATGCTATAATTACTTCGAATCTTTGTTAGGCAACATAGTCTTCATTTTATAAACAATAATGTAGAAACATCGAAGAGGGTGTATGAAAGATTTACGACAATGATTTGAGAACTGCAGTTATATCTATCACAGTAGATAATAGGCTGGGCCCCTTTTCTCTTCTTGAATGACAGAGCCATTTAAAATTGTGAAAGGTATTGATAGAATAGATTAAGTGTTTTCATCTGTGAAGAAGAGCATTGCAAGAGGCCACAGTATAAAACACTCTCACCAAAAAATCAACAGGGAATGCAGAAGTAATGCTTAGACACAAAAGGTCTTGACAATGTGGAAATCAACAGGGATTAGTTAACCAAGTAACACAGATATATTGAACAGAAAACTAGATGAGATTTTCAGGGAGAGAGGGATGTAAAATTATGCTGACAAGAGTTAGATGTGAGGGAATGAGAAGAGGCACAAAAGGAACATTACTACTGCTAGAGGCTGCCGAGTAAATGGCCTGACTTCTGTGCTGCATTGTTTATATAATTCAATGTATTTATTCCTGGACAATGTGCATTAATAAATTGTCATAGTTCTTTCTCATTAGTACAATTGGGCCTTTGTTATATTTATAAATCTTTTCTTGTCAATGTTAAATAAAGTAACTTTTGAAAGCTTTCAAATCTACAATTGAAATTGACTCCTAATTTATCTGAAATAAATCTATCTTTCTGTTACTTTGTCAACCCGGAATGACCACTTGAAGACTATTGTTTCTTTCACCCTGCTTCAGTGACATATTCTCTCCACTTAACATGTGTACTCGTTTCCTCTATCTCTACTTTTCTTTCATTTATGGGATGTGGGCATCGCTGGCTGGCTGCCAGCATTTCTTGCCTATCCCTAGTTGCCCTTGAGAAGGTGGTGGTGAGCTGCCTTCTTGAACCACTGCAGTCCTCCTGCTGTGGGCTGACCCACAATGCTATTAGGGAGGGAATTCCAGGATTTTGACCCTGCAACAGATTTCCAAGTCAGGATGGTGAGTGACTTGGAGGGAAACTTGGAGATGGTGGTGTTCCCATATATCTACTGCCCTTGTCCTTTTAGATGGAAATGGTTGTGGGTTTGGAAGGTGCTATCTGAGGATCTTTGGTGAATTTCTGCAGTGCATCTTGTAGCTGGTACACACTGCTGCTACTGAACATCGATGGTGGAGGGAGTGAATGCTTGTGGATGTAGTGCCAATCTTGCACAATCTTGCCCTTGCACACACAAACTCTGCCATGCTGTTGCACACATGCTTTCTGTATTTTTGTGTACTACCTTTTGCTCACACACCCGCTATTCCACATAGATTCACATATGCTGTTGTTCCTGTGCTCTAGCACAATGATGTTTTTTGGAATTGATATATTTGCCCCAATTGATAATCAATATTGCAAATAGCATCAGTACTAGCACGTTGTGAAAGTAGATTTGAGAATTCAGCCAAACCTCCATCAACTGCTAATGGTTTTGATGGTATAGAATCAGCCTTTTTGTATGGTGGGAGAGATTCTAAAACTCTGAATGGATTGTGTTTTATTTTAATTGAAATTTGTGACTTTTATTTGGTAGTGAGCCTTTCTCACTCTGAGCCTAGAGTAGTTCATGTGCATTGAAACAAATGCTGCTTCTCCTTGAATGACCTTAGATACTCATGTAGCAGTAACATTCCTAGTCTTGCTAATGTCTGTGCTGCCTCTTGGTTTAATGGAAAGTCCAGCTTGTTAGGTTGATACCAACCCTAAATGAGGTCCATACTATCTGAACATTGATGCCGTCATTGCAGTATTATTTCTGATAAGGACAGGACAATTGAAAATATTCCTCTAAAGGTAATCTAATCCCCAAACGCATTCTGGAAATACAGAGGCAGTGTAAAGCATTCTAGATTTCAAATTTCAAACAATGGGATAATGTGTTATGAGCAGGAGCTATGTTTGGGTAAAAGTGAGTTGTGGGCTTTTAAATTTTGTGTTTGTGATCTTACCTTGCGTTTCTCAGAGTCTCACTGTTTTTGTGGGTGCAGGGACCATATCTTTTCTGTTGGGTATGGTCAGTCTTGCCTACTTTTCCTTTTGAGGTGTTTGAGAATTTTGTTGAACAATGGAAATTGTCAATCACTTTTATTTTGGATCACCGATGAGTCAATGAACCACCTCAATTTGTCTAATAAGAAATAGACCAATTTTGTGAATTGGTAAAGATATTTGCTAGTTTCTATTTTTTGTTGCAATTTCTGTAGAGACTGATTAATCTGAAAGATAAATTTCAGTTTTCAGTACAGGAAGGATGTTGTGAAACTGGAAAGGGTTCAGAAAAGATTTATGAGGATATGGCCAGGGTTAGAGGGTTTGAGCTATAGGGTGAGGCTTAATAGGCTGGGACTATTTTCCCTGGAACATTGGAGGCTGAGAGGTGACCTTATAGAGGTTTATAAAATCATGAGGGGCCTGGATAGGGTGATAGGAGTAGGGGAGCTCAAAATTAGTGGGCATTGGTTTAAGGTGAAAGGGGAAAGATTTAAGAGGGACCTAACAGGCAACTTTTTCATGCAGAGGGTGGAATGTGTATGGAATGAGCTGACAGAGGAAGTAGTGGAGGGCTGGTATGATTACAATATTTAAGCGGCATCTGAATGGGTGTATGAATAGGAAGGGTTTAGATGGCATGGGCCAAATGCTGGCAGATGGGACTATATTTATTTGGATATCTGGTTGGCATAGCCAAGTTGGACCGAAGTTGTTCTGTGCTGTATGTCTCTATGACTGAACAGAAAGGATCACATGACAAGATCTCATATTTTAAGACTTTTTCCATAACAAACAAATCAAGACCAATACTGTCTAAACACTCTTCAGGAGATAACTTATGTTCTAAGCCACAGAAAATTTTTCACCATTTAATCCATTGCTACAGTAATGTTAATGTTGTTGCTTAAGTAGACGCTTTGTACTCCTGGAAACAGTCTATCGCCATTCTTCATTCCCAATGGCTTGCACATTATATTTCACAACCAGATAATATCCTGTCCGTGAACTGACTTTCACCATGAGATTTAAACTGGAGAATCCTTGCATTTAACCCAAGCTAGTCAAACCTTTAGCTTCCTTCCATCCTCACAAACTTGATCTTTTGATCCGAGTATGAGTTCCCACCTACCTTCTGCATGGAGATGAATAGAAGTAGCATTTCCTCTGCTTCTGGTGCAGGACTGCTTGCCTTTGCATTTTGTGCTCTACTTTCTAGATGCTGCAGATTCACTTGTGTTTGAGAGTTTTAGGACATCTTAGAAAACCTGTAACCCACCACTTGCTATGCTGGAAAATGGATGCTGGAAAATAGTTTGTTGAAACCCGTTAGCATTGTGATGAAAATGTTGATTTAAGATTCCAACGGAGGACAGTAATAAGGAAGGACAGAGACAGACACAGGTTATGGCACGGAGGTGAATGAAAGAAACCTTTGTGCCAGGATAACAAGGTGTAGAGCTGGATGAACACAGCAGGCCAAGCAGCATTTTAAGAACAGGAAAGCTGACATTCCGGCTCTAGACCCTTCATCAGATTTTTCAGCTTTCCTGCTCTTAAGATGCTGCTTGGCCTGCTGTGTTCATCCAGCTCCACACTTTGTTATCTCGGATTCTCCAGCATCTGCAGTTCCTATTATCTCTGATACAACCTTTGTGCCAAGATTTGGGACAAGAGGCTGAGCTCAGATTTGAGCAATGCCATACATCCAGGATGGCAGATGGAGAGAAAGTAAATGAGTCAAGGCTGGACGCCTACAGATGTTTGTGGGAACGTGAAGATAATGACTTAGATTTTGCCAAAGTTTTTGTTTCTCCACTTATAATGTAAGCCAGTCCATTGCATGAATATTAATATCCACATGAACAGCTGTCGATAGCCTTTGTACTGTAGACACTGGGAAAGGTGTAGGACATGAAATCTTAGTCACAAATGCTCATGTCTGTAATCTGTGGAAATCTATTAGCCTAATAAAATGGAACTAGCAGCACGGATTATTGTAAAGAGTTGGTTTTATGTGGTAGCTTTTCACTGATATAGTAGATGTGGCATGTCACTGCTTAAACTGTCAGACTGCCTCTGTGTGCGGAAGTGAACTATACGTGGCAGTTAGGGATTCAGCAATATATATAGTTTGGAAAAAAGTGATGCTGCATTCATAGACAAAACTTGATTTAACATCAATGGACATTTTAAGTTGTTTTTTTTAGGAGGAATCCTTTATTCTATAGACAGTTAATTCACATTTTAAATTGGTGTCATGTACTGTGCGTATCTTGAGCCTCGTATTAAACCAGAGCAGTTCAGCATCTGAAGGGAAATAAGTGACATGTGAATCGAAGAAATGAAACAAGAATGTAGTTGGTACCGTGCCAGACCATTTAAAATCTCTGCCTTGGTTTTTACTCCACCCCTCCTTCTCACCGTTATCATCAGCAGTACAAAATCCCTTTCTATTTTTGGAATCTCAATTTTATGATTGTGCAACTTATTAGTTCCCAGTATCCTGATGTAACAGAGAATCTTTTGTTCAATGTTTCTGGTCATATGTCTGATGATTTCCAACATCCACAGTTCTTTTGATTTTTTTTTTGTCCTTGAAACAATTTTTGTCCAGTTTTAGAGATTATTTTTGCTGTTTTGATTTGTTAGGAGGGAAATGGGGAAGGAGACATCTTATTATATTTTAATTTTAAACGTTTCTTGCACATTTTGTATTTTTATTTGCTTGTGGGATGTGGGCATTGCTGGCTGGCCAGCATTTATTGTCCATCCATTGAGCAGGTGATTATGAGCTGCTGTCTTTAAACAACAGGACTCCATGTGCTGTAGGTACACCCACAAGGCCCTTGGGGAGGGAATTCCAGGATTTTGACCCAGCAAAGGTGAAGGGTCAATGATATATTTCCAAGTCAGGATCATGAATAGCTTGGATGGGAACTTGGATGGTGGTGTTCCCATGTATCTGCTGCTCTTGTCCTTCTAGATGGAAATGGTTGTGGGTTTGGAAGATGCTGTCTAAAGATCTTGAGTGAATTTCTGCAGTGCACCTTGCAGATCATACGCACTGCTGCTACTGAGCATCGATGATGGAAGGAATGGATGTTCGTGGATGTAGTGCGAATCAAGCAGGCTACTTTGTCCTGGATGGTGTCGAGGTGGACCAGCTTTGGGGAATCAGGAGGAAATATTCCTCGCCTCTGATTTGATCTGTGGCCACTTTACTTATCTGGCGAGTCCAGCTCAGTTTCTAGTTCACGGTATCCCCCAGGATGTTGATAGTGGTGGATTCAGTGATGGTAATGCCATTGGATTTCAAAGACCTGTGGTTAGATCATCTCCAGTGGAGATGGTCATTGTCCAGCATTTGTGTGATGCAAATATTACTTGCCACTTCTCAGCCCAAGCCTGGACATTGTCAAGATCTTGTTTCATTTGAAGACAGACTGCATCAGTATCGCAAACGATGCTGAATATTGTGCAATTATCTGTGAACGTCCCTACCTCTGATCTTAAGATGCAGGGAATGTTACTGATGAAGCAGCAGAAGAACGTTGGGCCTCACGTACTACCCTGAGACGTCTTGAGCTGAGATCACTAACCATCAACTTACTTTGTGCCAGGTATGACTCTGAGCAGCACACAGTTTGTCCACTGAGGAGGGCCATTTAGAAAGCTCAAGTTTTTTTTTCTAAACCAACCTGCACTGAAGCATGATTTTGTGTTTGCTATCTCCTGGTAAAACATAAATATCATTCACAAATAAAGAAGCAATGGCTCTGGTCACTGAGCCTTTACCCAGAGACTTTGAGAAGATATAACAATGGCAATCCAAAGCATGCCACTTGGTGCTTCCACTGTAGCAACACAAGCGGAATCTTTATCTGAAGATATCTTTCAGCAACTACAGCAGAACCTGAAGGACTGAGAGTGTTTCACATGGCAATTCAATCAATCCATTGACATGACTGACACAGCCCAGCTAATGATATTTGTGCATATTGCTTTTAAGGACATAACAACTAAAGGGGATCTTCTCACTGTTTTGCCCCTTAAAGAGAGAACAGAGAGTGAAGCTATCGACAATGAATTCAAAAAGGATGTGCTGAGGAAAATTCTAGAGAGTGGCCTCCATCACAACTGATGATTGTGCTTGGTGAAAATATGGGCTTTGGTGCATGTGTCGGAATGATCTTGATTTCATCTCTTCTGTCAAGTAGAACTTTGCGGAATCAGTGTGGAGATAATTACGTTGCAGGATGATATGGAGTTGAAGTTAGATTGAGGTAGCAATTTTTGGGGACTCAAAAACAGAAAAATTCATATTCGCCTATGCTTTTAAAGTCAAAGTTTACTTTGATCTCACATACCTCTGTGAAAAAGAAAGAGATTTTGAATGAGATTTAGTGATCCACAGAGTCACTAAGATCTGGGTAAGTGGCAGGGAAATCAGTGGGGTCTTGGCTGCCCTTACTGTTCTTACATGCAATATGTATGGCATGTATATAGGCATGTTAGTGGATAATGGGTGGTGGGTGGGAGTGTGGTTTATCCACATTTTGGCTTTTGCTTCATGTTTACGTCATACTGATTACAGATGTTAGAATTTAAGTCACAATTGTGGAATTTTATAGCTTTATTCCCTTAGTTTGAAATTCCAAGAATTTACTTTGTACTCTAAATGAAAAACATTACTACTCCCTACCAAATTATAATACAAATTTAATGGCCTCATCCAGAATGGTAAAAATAGTTGGCACATTTGTTTGGGCTCATAGCAATATTTATTTAAATATTACTAATTTAAATTACCCAACTTTCATGTGCAAATTCTAAAGCTGTACCTCAACTATTAATATTTGAGAAATAATGAAATGTTTTGTTTCTTTTTGGAGGAATAGTGTAACTAACTGCTGTATGAGTGCTGAAACAGTGTGCGATAGGGTTTTAGTGCACAGAAGTTGGGTGCAGATTAGAACTGCCAGGCTGAATCAGTTAGAATTAGAAGCACAAGGCAGGAGGTCATATGGCCTGTTGTAAGCTTGCCAGATCTCTTATAAGAACAACTCAGTTAGTTCCACTTCCCCATCCTCTCCCCATAGCCTTACAAGTATTTTTTTTCTCTTCAGGTGCTTATCCAATTCCCTACTGAAAGTCACAATTGAATCTGCGTCTGCCACTTCAATGAAGTGCATACCAGATGCTAACCATTCCCCATATAAAGAAAAGCTTTCCACCTATTGCATCCTATTTTCCTTATATTGTGTGGGTTCTTTTGACAATCCATGATATTATTTTTGGGCTCTCAACCCATCCTGAGTTTTGTCAAACATAATAATTCTTTTTCAAATCTAATGCTAACCTTTTCTTGCTACTCAATATGCAGCAGTTTCAGGCTTACAGATAACTGTGCTGATATTTTCACTTAAGATATTTACTATATTAACCTTCAATTATCTGGATTAATTTGATTTTTGTTTGGAAAAAATGCACAAGTCACCATAGAGCTGCTTTCTCATTAGAGAGATGATTGATGATGATATAATCTGAAGGTCACCACACCTCGGTCAAGGGGAAAGGTTGAGAAGGTGAATCCCTCAAGGTAACCTCAATCAGTGCAGCAACTGAATCCATGCTGTTGGCTTCATTGTGCATTGCAAACCACCCATCCAGCCAACTGAGCTAATTGTCAGGTACTGCATTGGCCAATATGTAGTTAGCCTGTAGACAACTACATTAGAAAAGTCCTGAAAAATAATTTCTATAATCTTGATAATTTCATACCTAACCTCCCTCTGGATTCTAGTATGAATTCTTTAGGTGCTTTACCTTTCTTTTTATCTTTCTAATTTATACATACACTTTGAAAATCTTTCTGTAATCACATTCCTTGTTCTTCAACCTTTCTGGATTTGATTCCTTTCTTCTAATGCAAATTGTTTGACTTTTTTTTTGATTACCATGTTCAAATTTGCAATCTTCGCTTTTTCAGATTCCCAATCACCTTTCTAACATGTCTCATTTAATATCCTTGAAAAATTACATAGGTGTTTTTGTCTGACTATCTCTCTGTTTCAATATATTATCCTGCTCTAAACTCTTAATTTGTCATAATTTCATTTTGTTTTTTCCATATTGTTCTCACAAATATTTTTAATTGGTTTGCATCCTCAGTATCTCTGGCCTCCTAAAGGCTATTTGCAGTTTTTAAATGGTATGCACGTGTTCTGTATCTTTGGAGTATCTCCTCTAAAAGCAATTCCACTGATTCTCTGAATTACTGTGCGAATTTCCTTTTCCACCTCACTACAAATCAACTAGTTCACTTTACGTGTTTTTTAGATAGCTTCAGTCCAATGCAGTACAGCTTCTGCGCTGACATTTTTGCTTTCTAGTTGTATCTTTAAACCTTAAATTATGGCTACTTCTCTCTGTGATCTTCAACATTTGGCTCTAACATTTAAGTTACTTCATGACCCACACCCAGACCTAGAAGCATCTCTGCCCTTTGTCAGCCTGTAAACAGATTGTGGTATTGGTCCAGGACATATTTTAAACTTGCCAGTTCATTTTCTGTAGTTCCCATTGTCGTAAAATGGTTAAGTGAGCTCATAGAGTCATATAGCATGGAAACTGACCCTTCGGTCCAACTCGTCCACGCTGATCCAAGTTTCTCAAACAGAACTAGGCCCACGTGCCTGTGCTTCGCCCATATTCCTCTAAACCTTTCCTATTCATGTATCTGTCAAAATGTCTTTTAAATGTTTTAACTGCACCTACATCTACCACTTGCTCTAACAGTTCATTCCTCCTACAAACCACCCACCATGTGAAAAAGTTGTCCCTCAGGTCCGTTTTAACCTTTCTCCTCTCACCTTAAAAAATGCTCCCTAGTTTTGAATTCTCCATCCTAGAGGAAAGACTGTTGTTATTCACCTTATCTATGCCACTTGTGATTTTATAACCCTCTCTAAGGTCACCCCTCAACCTCCTAAGCTTCAATGAAAAAAGTCACGTCCCAGCCAACTTTTCTTTATAATTCCAAATCTCCAGTCCCAGCAACATCTTGGTAAATGTTTTCTGAACCCTCTCTCAAATAATAATAATATCTCTCCTATAGCAAGGCGACCAGAACTGTACACAGTATTCCAAAAGTGGTCTCGCTAAAGTTGTGTACAACCTCAACATGACCTCCAAACTGCCTTACTGAGTGGTCTGACCAATGAAGGCAAGTATGCCGAATGCCGCCTTAACCATCCTGTGATGAAACTTTCAAAGAGCTATCAACCTGAACCCAACTCCTGTCTACCTGTGACACAGCTTTCAAAGAGCCACCTACCTGAACCCCTAGGTCTCTCTGTTCGACAATGTTACTCAAGGCCCTGCCATTAACTGCATAAGTCCTGCCCTTATTCATTTTATAGAACATAGAACATAGAACATAGAACAGTACAGCACAGAACAGGCCCTTCAGCCCACAATGTTGTGCCGACCATTGATCCTCATGTATGCACCCTCAAATTTCTGTGACCATATACATGTCCAGCAGTCTCTTAAATGACCCCAATGACCTTGCTTCCACAACTGCTGCTGGCAACGCATTCCATGCTCTCACAACTCTCTGCGTAAAGAACCTGCCTCTGACATCCCCTCGATACTTTCCACCAACCAGCTTAAAACTATGACCCCTCGTGCTAGCCATTTCTGCCCTGGGAAATAGTCTCTGGCTATCAACTCTATCTATGCCTCTCATTATCTTGTATACCTCAATTAGGTCCCCTCTCCTCCTCCTTTTCTCCAATGAAAAGAGACCGAGCTCAGTCAACCTCTCTTCATAAGATAAGCCCTCCAGTCCAGGCAGCATCCTGGTAAACCTCCTCTGAACCCTCTCCAAAGCATCCACATCTTTCCTATAATAGGGCGCCCAGAACTGGACGGAGTATTCCAAGTGCGGTCTAACCAAAGTTTTATAGAGCTGCAACAAGATCTCACGACTCTTAAACTCAATCCCCCTGTTAATGAAAGCCAAAACACCATATGCTTTCTTAACAACCCTGTCCACTTGGGTGGCCATTTTAAGGGATCTATGTATCTGCACACCAAGATCCCTCTGTTCCTCCACGCTGCCAAGAATCCTATCCTTAATCCTGTACTCAGCTTTCAAATTCTACCTTCCAAAATGCATCACCTCGCATTTATCCAGGTTGAACTCCATCTGCCACCTCTCAGCCCATCTCTGCATCCTGTCAATGTCCCGCTGCAGCCTACAACAGCCCTCTACACTGTCAACGACACCTCCGACCTTTGTGTCATCTGCAAACTTGCTGACCCATCCTTCAATTCCCTCGTCCAAGTCATTAATAAAAATTACAAACAGTAGAGGCCCAAGGACAGAGCCCTGTGGAACTCCACTCACCACTGACTTCCAGGCAGAATATTTTCCTTCTACTACCACTCACTGTCTTCTGTTGGCCAGCCAATTCTGTATCCAAGCAGCTAAGTTCCCCTGTATCCCATTCCTCCTGACCTTCTGAATGAGCCTACCATGGGGAACCTTATCAAATGCCTTACTGAAGTCCATATACACCACATCCACAGCTCGACCCTCATCAACCTTTCTAGTCACATCCTCAAAAAACTCGATAAGGTTTGTAAGGCATGACCTACCCCTCACAAAGCCGTGTTGACTGTATTTGATCAAGCCATGCTCTTCCAGATGGTCATAAATCTTATCCCTCAGAATCCTTTCTAACACCTTGCAGACGACAGACGTGAGACTTACCGGTCTATAATTGCCGGGGATTTCCCTATTTCCTTTCTTGAAGAGAGGAATTACATTTGCCTCTCTCCAGTCCTCAGGTACGACTCCAGTGGAGAGCGAGGATGCAAAGATCTTCGCAAGTGGCGAAGCAATTGCATTTCTCGCTTCCCAAAGCAGCCGAGGACAAATCTGATCCGGGCCTGGCGACTTGTCAATCTTAATGTTTGACAAAATTTTCAGCACATCAGCTTCGTCTATCTCTATCCATTCCAGCATGCACACCTGCTCTTCAAAGGTTTCATTCACTACAAAGTTGGTTTCTTTCGTAAAGACAGAAGCAAAAAACTCACTTAGGGCTTCCCCTACCTCCTCAGGCTCCACACACAAGTTCCCTATGCTATCCCTGATCGGCCCTACTCTTTCTTTGACCATTCTCTTATTCCTCACGTAAGTGTAAAATGCCTTTGTGTTTTCCCGGATTCCTTCTGCCAAGCCTTTCTCGTGCCCCCTCCTGGCTCTCCTCAGACCATTTTTGAGCTCCTTCCTTGCCTGCATGTAATCCTCTCTAGCTGAACTTGACCCTAGCTTCCTCCACCTTATGTAAGCTACCTTCTTCCTTTTCACTAGAAGCTCCACCGCTCTCGTCATCCAAGGTTCCTTAATCTTACCCCTTCTTGACTGTCTCAGAGGGACATATTTACTCATCACTCCCAACAACTGTTCCTTAAACAGTCTCCACATGTCTATAGTTCCCTTACCATGGAACAACTGCTCCCAGTCCATGCTTCCTAACTCATGTCTAATCGCATCATAGTTTCCTCTTCCCCAATTAAATATCCTCCCATTTTGCCTAATCCTCTCTTTCTCCATAGCTATGTAGAATGTGAGGCAGTTATGGTCACTATCACCAAAATGCTGTCCCACCACAAGATCTGATACCTGCCCCGGCTCGTTTCCGAGCACCAAGTCTAGAATGGCCTCTCCCCTCGTCGGCCTGTCAACGTACTGCGTTAGGAAACCCTCCTGAACACACCTTACAAAAACAGCTCCATTCAAATCTTCTGCTCGAAGGAGGTTCCAATCAAAATGCAAAATCCATTTGTAATCTTAGATAACCTTCCTCACTGTCAACTCAGCCACAAATTTCGTTATCATCCACAAACCTATTAACCATGCCTCCTAAATTCTCATCCAAATCATTTACATTAATTACAAACAACAATGGGCCCAGCACCGTTCCCTGCAGAACATCACTGGTCGCAGACCTCCAGTCTGAAAAACAACCCTCCATCACCACTCTCTGTCTCCTACTGTCAAGCCAATTTTGTATCCAATCAGCAAGCTTTACCTGAATCCCATGTGATCTAACTTTGCTAATCAGTAAAACACGCGGAACCTTGTCAAAGGCTATGAAACATCTACTGCTCTGCCATCGTCTATTTTTTCAGTCGCTCACTCAGAAAACTCAATCAAATTTGTAAGACATGATTTCTCACGCACAAAACCATGCTGACTGTCCCCAATTAGTCTTTACCTCTCCAAATGCATGTAAATCTTATATCTCAGAATCCCTTCCAACAACTTAACGACCACTGATATCAGGCTCACCAATCTATAGCTCCTAGGCTTCTCCTTACAGCCTTTTTAAAATAAAGACACAACATAAATCCCCTTCCAGTCTTCCGGCACCTCACCTGTAGCTGTTGATGGTACAAATATCTCTGCTAAGCACCACACAATTTCTTCCCTAGCTTCCCACAATGTCCTGGCATACAATTGATCAGGTCACAGTGATTTATCTACCTTTATGTTTTTTTAAAGACCTCCACCACCTCCCCTTCTATGATGTGGAATGTTTTCAAGACATTAATATTTTTAAACACAAAAATGTAATTCATCAGAGATCGGTTGGTGCACCTTTTACTTAGTAAATTATGTATTTTACATTGAACAAACAAAAACCCAAAGAACTGCAGATGCTGGAAATCATAAGGATCATTGGATCTGGGGTGTTGGTTCTGCTTTCTCTCTGCAGATGCTGCCAGATCTGGTGAACTTTTCCAGCAATTTCTGATTTTGTATTACAGGTGACTACACAGTCAAACTTTTATTTGGTTGGTATCGGTGGTTGCAGAAGATCACTATAAACTCAGGTCTTTTTGAACCAGTTGGAGCAAAAAAAACATGAAGTTAACATCAATGGATTAAACGTTTTCTTTGAGCTTGATTAAAAATAATGATTATGCATCTGAATTGTTTCTTTTCAAGAGGAATTTTAATTGGGCCTCTTTTGAAAGCCATTTGAGTTTCTGAGATTAGAGTTGAATATATATTGGCCACCAATTTCAGCCTTCGTCTTTCACCTCAAGATTCGCAGTCTGTTTTGTTATACCTTTAATTTATAATCAGGGAAGGCCTGAGGTGAGAAAGCTTTAAATTGATTGGGATTAAGGTTTGTCTTCAAAAAAACCCTTATCCTATCTGTCCACAGGCTCACAGTGTGAAAAGACATTATCCTGTAATCTTTCCACACCTACTTAAGAATCATCTATTGGAAACAATGAGGTTGAAAAATACGTTTGCAGCATTTTATTTCAGTTGAAGTTATTAACTTCATAAATGTTTTCTAACTATATTTTCACTGAAGACTTGGGCGGGGGGGCATGTCATTGAGTGTGTTAAAGACATTTGTGATTACTAAGGAGGTCAAAGATTTCAGGGAAATGGTGTTCAGAACCATATCAGCCATGATCAAATAGTGGAACAGACTTGATGGGCTGAATGGCCTAATTCTGCTTCTATATCTTATGGCTTTATGGTCTTATGGATGACTTTTTTTTTATTTGTTCAGGTGTCTGGGACAACAAGTGATATGAAAGTTGATCTGAAGCAGCATATCGCAAGACTTGAGGAGATCTTTGCTCAAAGAATGGAGTTTATTCAGACACTGAAGTTCATGCAGCAGATGGCTGATGCAATTGTTTCACAACTGTCTGGTCTCCCAAACTGGAATAATTTAAATCTGAACTTGGCAGGAGTAGCTGATAATATCAGCCACTATGAATATTACAGGTAAGGACCTTCATGAGTTGTATATTTTTGTGGACACGATATACTGATAGTTGCTCGGTAATATGGAACTTAAGAATTGTGAAAAAAGATATGCTAACAAAGGCTTTTGTCTCACACCCATCAGACAGCATCATCAGACCTATATAATCAGATTGTGCTATCAAAACTCAGAACATAATGCCTAATATTCAGTATGATTCTGCAGTTTGGCAACACTTTCTGAAGAATTCTAAATGTACTAATGATTACAGTGGCACCAAATATGAGCTCATCAGTCAGGCTCACAATGCTTGTATAATTCATATATTAATCTCTATGGGATATCGGTGTAGCTGGCTTGCCCTGTATTTATTATCTGCCTGTAATTGCTTTTGAGAAGTTGGTGGTGAGCTGCCCTCCAATGATTTTGGTCCACCTGCATTGATGTTTAGGAAAGGAGTTCCAGGATTTTTGCCAAGCAGCAATGAAGGAATGGAAATATATTTCCAAGATCAGGATGGTGAGTGGCTTGGAGATGAACGCACAAGTGATGGTGTTCCAATGTAATTCCCATGATGATTGTGGTAATCTGTTTGGAAAGTGCTGTGTAAGGAGCCTGATAGAATTTCTGCTGTGCATCTTGTTGGTATACACTCTTCAATGGTGGAGGGAGTGAATAATTGTGGATATGGTGACAATCAAGTGAGCTGTTCAACCAGGATTTCTGGAGTGTTGTGGGAGCTGCACTCATGCAACACTGAATGAAGGCATAACATAAGTCATAGAATAAAGTTACCTTGTAATGTCCTTCAGCACATACCCAGTGGTGTGCTATCTTAGTGAATCTGAGTGGACTGGGATGTATCCTAGAACTTGAGTTAGTATTCTGTGCTAAAATTGGCAGTCTAGTATTAGGGATAAATTTGGACGTTAACGTGTAAATCCACATGAAGTGTCAATTAGAGTGCAGTAGAGAGTTTTAGTTAACTTCACAAGGAATAATCATTTAAGATGCATTTTCCATTTATTCTTGTTCAAAGAAGCCGCCAGGTGAAAAAGAAAATTATTTAAACCGCGTAAACATATTCAGATGCTGATGCAGAAACAGACAGATTCTGTAAAGGTGCATTGTGACTGAACAAGCATTAACCCTAAAGCCTTATTAGGAAATGGAATGTGAAGATGATCACATAAACGTCAGCTTTCTTGCTCCTCTGATGCTGCGTGGCCTGCTGTGTTTATCCAACTCTACACCTTGTTATCTAAGAAAGACAAAGCAATAGGGTTTAGATAATGATGGGAACAAAGCACAGTCTTCAGAGAGAAGACAGGATGGCACCTGGGATGATAGGGAGTGGTGCGACCAGGGGTAGTAAATGCCTTGCCAGTTTTTAGAAGGTGTGAAAAACAAGGTGCTTGTCTAAAATGGATCATTTTGGGATTAATTTACTGTCTGTATGATTCACAGTGTACAAATATCTGATGAATCCTCATTGAGTCCAGGGGCTGTTTCAGAATCTTTTCTGGAGTAGACTCTCCCAATGTTAGCTCAATGAACAATTGTCAACCTGTACCCCAAGGGTCATGAGATTATTTCATAAATTAATCTACTACAAGATAATCTCCAAGTACATTTGCCACCCTCTGTTATTGATGATGTGCGAGTGAGAGGGCAATAAAACAAATCTTCAGTATTAATGATTAACTTGGACATGAATGTGGAGGGATGGAGTGATATGCTGAGCTGTAAAAGAGGAAGATGTTCTGACTGGATCAATATAGCTGCGGTTTTGGCCATTGCAGTGAATTATTTTGGGGTATGTGGAATTTATTAACAAACTGATGGACATGATTGTAGTTTTATAAAGAAACCTGCCAGTTTTGCTAAAGTCACTTTGTCCAAGCTTGAATTTAGTTGTTGCAAATACTTGTCCTGAGAAAAAAGTAGGGTTGAGTAGATGTAGATTTGAGGAGTTGATCTCTCTAAATTACGTAGGATACCTCACTCAAACAGACCAATTAACACAAAGAAGCAGTGCTGTTGTTTACCTTTCACTTGAGCAAACTGATATAATCATGTTATTCCTTTGTCTCCCTTCCAACAATTCTGAATAAAGGTAGCAAGCTATGAAGGGAAGGCAGGAGATTGGCATTGGTTTTGTGCTGATAATAAAAACACAGTCAGTAGAATAAGGGGGACATCCAACATAGCTGTCAGTAATTTTATGCTTTGCCAGAGGATGTGCTGTTGAGACAATCCACAATGCAATCTATGAAAATCAACTGAATCAAAAAGAATGTCTGGTCTTGCACCATAGTTCTTTCTGTGAAAGCCATTGGAAGTATTGCATCTTGTTGAATGAGGTGTCATTGGGGTTTAACAGTCCTCCAAGTTCACAATTACACTGACTACCCTGAGAAACTAATTAGGTATTTATCTTAAGAGTTCACTCATCTTTGATTATTTTAGCTTCTGACTTAATCCAATCATTTATTTCACTATCTGAAAATTTAAATTATAAGTGTGGGGGTCATTAAGCATTTTGAACTTCCAGGTTTGCTGTGTGTGTAAATATCATTGTCAGCTTCCCTGTCTACTGACATCACTGTTGCACATCAAGATATTGCATAACTCCTGCCAGATTTGATGCTGTCAGGAAAGGCTAAATTAATAACACACATCACTTGATCCATGCAGGCATCTTCAAGATCAGCAGGAAAAACTCTGTATTTACTTTGAATGCAAAATGTGAGCTTTTATGTTGTGTCACCGAGTTACTCTTCTCCCTGTTGGCTATTGGAAGCAATAGACATGTTTTATGAGCTTTGGCACTTTGAATGATGTAAGTTGAAAAATGCTGTATTTGTCTTATTGGAAAGCTGGCTGTGAAGATAGGCCTGAAGGTTAGGTGCAGGTTAGTGTGGTAATTTTATAGTGAATTTGCTATCAAGGAGATGTAATGCTGGTGTTGAGACTATCAAATTATTTTCACTTGATTATATATATTTACGTGCTGCCACATTCTCCAAACATAGAACATTACTTGCCTTGTGTTCATGTCTTGTCAAGTGATTGATTAGAAATCCAATGAATTAGTATTCTAGTTGGAATCATGCCAAGCTAACATCAGTGGGTCCCAGCACTTTTGTTCAGATGGAGTTTCAATTTTGTTCAAATCTCAATGGGATTATTAGAGCGGAAGAAACATTTTATAGGCAATTTGGATGCAACCTGCGAAAAGCTGGGGTAGAGGAGAGTTAACACCAAGATGAAATTTAATGAAAATCTGTACTTGGCACTCAACTGCAGCATGAACAATAGTTATATTTACATGAACAACAGCATGTTGCACAACTTCTGGCCCATGTAGTTGCGACAATGAGAGGGGAACTGAATATGCACAAACAACATAAGTAAATGACTAGAAAGACTACAGCGTGAGCCTCTTTTGGGATGAATCTGAGGATTTTTGCTGCTTGTCAAATTTGTTCAGTTACACTTGAGTGGCTGCTTTGCAACATTACCTCAGGCCCCAGAGATGTGAAACTATCCCTTTGCATGCAGGCCAGTGGGTCTGGTTTCCAGAAAGGGTGGATTCGGAGAATAAAATTACAGAATCTTAAGATCTGAGTGCTGTTTTAATGTATTGCTGATTAGTCATGAAGTAATTGATGGTGGTTTACAGCCGACTGTGGCCCAACAGTCTGATAAAACAGGAAACAGTTGGGATGATGATGCCTGTGGGGAAAAGAAAAGCATTTGAAGAGTGGGTTAGCTGCAGTAGAAGAGATAATGGGAACTGCAGATGCTGGAGATTCCAAGATAATAAAATGTGAGGCTGGATGAACACAGCAGGCCAAGCAGCATCTCAGGAGCACAAAAGCTGACGTTTCGGGCCTAGACCCTTCATCAGAGAGGGGGATGGGGGGAGGGAACTGGAATAAATAGGGAGAGAGGGGGAGGCGGACCGAAGATGGAGAGTAAAGAAGATAGGTGGAGAGGGTGTAGGTGGGGAGGTAGGGAGGGGATAGGTCAGTCCAGGGAAGACGGACAGGTCAAGGAGGTGGGATGAGGTTAGTAGGTAGCTGGGGGTGCGGCTTGGGGTGGGAGGAAGGGATGGGTGAGAGGAAGAACCGGTTAGGGAGGCAGAGACAGGTTGGACTGGTTTTGGGATGCAGTGGGTAGAGGGGAAGAGCTGGGCTGGTTGTGTGGTGCAGTGGGGGGAGGGGATGAACTGGGCTGGTTGAGGGATGCAGTGGGGGAAGGGGAGATTTTGAAACTGGTGAAGTCCACATTGATACCATATGGCTGCAGGGTTCCCAGGCGGAATATGAGTTGCTGTTCCTGCAACCTTCGGGTGGCATCATTGTGGCAGTGCAGGAGGCCCATGATGGACATGTCATCAAGAGAATGGGAGGGGGAGTGGAAATGGTTTGCGACTGGGAGGTGCAGTTGTTTGTTGCGAACTGAGCGGAGGTGTTCTGCAAAGCGGTCCCCAAGCCTCCGCTTGGTTTCCCCAAGCCAAGGGTTTCCTCCCACCCCAAGCCGCACCCCCAGCTACCTACTAACCTCATCCCACCTCCTTGACCTGTCCGTCTTCCCTGGACTGACCTATCCCCTCCCTACCTCCCCACCTACACCCTCTCCACCTATCTTCTTTACTCTCCATCTTCGGTCCGCCTCCCCCTCTCTCCCTATTTATTCCAGTTCCCTCCCCCCATCCCCCTCTCTGATGAAGGGTCTAGGCCCGAAACGTCAGCTTTTGTGCTCCTGAGATGCTGCTTGGCCTGCTGTGTTCATCCAGCCTCACATTTTATTAGCTGCAGTAGAATCTTGGTTTCCTTATGTGCTGTATTTTCTGTGCGCCATGAGGGTTTTTATTATCCTGATAATCCCAGTGTGCTCATATTGAAAGGTTCTTTTATAGTCAGGATTGTATTTCTAGTATTTACTTAATCATTGACCTTCCACCTGAGGAATATTAACACTATACAAATAGAAAGTTCGTCAGCACAGTTTAAAATTTTTTGATGCAGTCTGAAAAAAAATGAGTAATAAAGATTGGGGTAAAATGATTATTGCACAGTATTGAATTACTGCATAGCCCTTTTTGTGTGTTTTTCACATTCAAAAATCATCTTGTCATTTTTGGGCCAGGGTGGGTAGGATTTTAAGATGTATCCTTTTTCCATTTCTGATGTTACATTTTAATAGGAGTTTCTAGTTTCTCATTCATCTAAAAACACCCCTCTGTAATTTTGGAGAAGCTGACTTGTGCTTTTCTGGTTGGTATGAGATGCCAGTCAGTTTGACAATGACTACATCGATAAGCCATGAAACTTTGGACTTCTTTCCTTGTCTGGTGTGTCTAAACACTGAAGTATGTATAACTGTGATTCAGGATGTATAACAACAATTCTGTCATTACTGAGTAATATTGAAGAAATTTGACTCTAACAATTCATCTGACAATGCATCAGAGTAAAACAATCAGACATTTGTGTGCTTTCTGTCCAGTAACCTGTTATCTCAAGCTTTAGTAATGGGATTTTAACAGCCTATTCCTAGAACTTGTGGGGTTTAAATTAATTTTGATTAAATGCTTCAATCAATTATGCACAAATTCGAGCAACCTTCATCAGTACACGCTGAGGTCATTGTGGAGAGAGTGTGTATGTACATGTAAGAGAGAGAGAGAGAGAGAGACTAGTGTGATGATTGCATATGTCTACAGTTCCCCTCTCACTGTTGTAGCTAAATTGGCCAAAGGTTGGACAGCATCTTTTTCATGACTTTTTAGAGGCATGGAACTTTACAGGATGTAGAAAGATGATGAATCCATTTTATTTGTACCAATTCTTCAAAAGAGCTGACTGATCCGTCCCACACCCCTGCTCTTTTTTCCGTATGTGTAAAGTCTGTATATTTCATTTTACAGCATATGATTGTGGACAGAAATGGGTAAAGAACAAAAGCAAAGTTGCAGGGAAAACTCAGCAGGTCTGACAGCATCTGTGAAGGAGAAAACAGAGTTAATGTTTTGAGTCCGGTGACCCTTCCTCAGTTCTGAGGGAGGGCCACTGGACCTGAAACGTTAACTCTGTTTTCTCCTTCACCGATGCTGCCAGACCTGCTGAGCTTTTCCAGCAACTTTATTTTTGTTCCTAATTTACAGCATCTGCAGTTCTTCTGGTTGTTCGAAATGGAAAATGACAGTTTTAAAACTAAGGATTATGGAAAGGGCTGCTACATTTTTCAGAAGTAAACTATCTTGTACTCATTGTAAGTGTTATTTACATAGCTGTTTGTTCAAGTAATTGGGGGAAGTCTAGTTGCAGACAAGCTGGAGCCAATGGACACGTATGAATGGTGATTTGGCTACAAACAGCTGATTGGAGTGGGAAATGATGATTCCTTGTTGATGACCAAGACCTTCTGCCTGCCAGTGAAGAGATTGTGACTGTGAATGTTTGGGTCAGAAGCCATCGAACCTCTGAAAACGAAAGTGCTGACCTTCTCTGTGCAGTAAAAGGAAACACTTCAAGCCTGAAGCAAGGCAGTTTATTTCCTCTCATCAGTAGCTGTAAACTGTGGCTCTTATGAAGTCTTTGATTTATTGCTTATGTGTGAACCAATCACCGTGTACCACCTGCAAACAAGAGGAAGTACCTGGAGAAGAAAGATTGGGAAATGTCAAGTCTTGACAAACCAAAAGGATTATTTTAGTGAACCCAGTGGACAGGGACCACCAAGCTGCCTTCCCAGCCTAATCCTCTGCCCATAACACCATTTTCTTGTGTCTTTCTGTATGGGTGTGTAGGGGGAACTATGTGCTGATGGTCATAATTGTTTACCTAAATTAAAATCTATTTTTTCTAATAAACAGTAAGTCTTCTTGAATACAGTACCCTGGCCTGTGCTATTTTCAACATGTCACTAAAAGAAAGATAAATTGAGGAGTTTTGTGATCTTTTATAAAATCTTGAATGTTTGTAACAGTTCCAGGAATAGCAGGACTTGCTTTGCAGTGTCCTAACCCAGGGAAGAGTTCCATAGGTTTACAGAGTTGGTCTTTCTGAAATATTCATTCAGTCATATATTTAAGTAGTGTTGTATACTGTTGGAGTTCCATAAAGTGTATTCTTTTGGAACTGTTCAACTAGACTGTCTTGAACATACATGTATGGATGTGAGTTTGCTCGCTGAGCTGGAAGGTTAGTTTTCAGACATTTTGTCACTTTTTTTTATTTGAAAAAATATACTTTATTCGTAAGATGTACAAAAAATAAAACATAGTTACGCACCTACCCAGTCAAGCAAGCCGCTCCGGGTTACCCGGGGGTACATACAGCAACTAAAGGAAAAAAAACAAAGAAGGAAAAAAAAACAAAGCAAAGAAAAGACCCCGGCAGTCGTCACCCCGCACAGTCCCCGTTGGCCCCCTGACCAGTTGGGGAAGGCGCCAGCTGGGCCCAGTTACTAGATAGGGTTCTTTTTTCTATTCTGGATGAGGGGTTTCATACGGTGGTCTTTCCCCACCATGCCTTGGCGGCGGCTGCCCCAAGCTTTAGCGCGTCCCTCAGCACGTAGTCCTGGACCTTGGAGTGCGCCAGTCTGCAACACTCGGTCGGGGTCAGTTCTTTCAGCGGGCAGACCAAAGAGCGTCTTTCACCGCATTGATGGTCCTCCAGGCGCAGTTGATGTTGGTCTCGGTGTGCGTCCCCGGAAACAGCCCGTAGAGCACGGAGTCCCGCGTCACGGAGCTGCTCGGGACAGACCTCGACAAATACCACTGCATCCCCCTCCAGACCTCCTGCGCATAGGCACACTCCAGAAGGAGGTGATCGACAGTCTCGTCCCCCCCGCAGCCACCTCGAGGGCAGCGTGCGGTGGCGCAGAGATTCCGGGCATGCATAAAGGATCTCACTGGCAGAGCCCCTCTCACCGCCAGCCAAGCAATGTCCTTGTGCTTGTTTGAAAGTTCTGGCGATGAGGCATTCTGCCAAACGACTTTGGCAGTCTGCGTGGGGAACCACACGACGGGATCCACCCTCTCCTTTTCCCAAAGGGTCCCGAGGATACTATGTGCTGACCACTGCCTGACGGCCTTGTGGTCAAAGGTGTTTCCTTTCAAAAATTTCTCCACAAAGGACAGGTGGTACGGAACGGACCAACTACTTGGAGCGTTCCGCGGCAACGAGGCCAGGCCCATCCTTCGCAACACCGGAGCCAGGGAGAACCTCAGTAAGTAGTGACACTTGGTGTTTGCGTGCTGAGGATCTACGCACAGCTTGATGCAGCCGCACACAAAAGTAGCCGTCAGGGCGAGGGTGGCGTTCAGTACGCCCTTTCCCCCATTTCCCAGGTCTTTGTACATGGTGTCCCTGCGGACCCGGTCCATCCTCGACCCCCAAAGGAAGTGGAAGATGGCCCGGGTGACCGCAGCGGCGCAGGTCCAGGGAATAGGCCAGGCCTGTGCCACATTCAACAGTACCGAAAGCCCCTCGCACCTGACAACCAGGTTCTTACCCGCAATGGAGAGGGACCGGAGCGTCCACCTGCCCAGCTTCTGCTTCAATTTGGTGATACGCTCCCCCCAAGTCTTAGTGCACGCCCCAGCTCCACCAAACGAAACACGCAGCACCTTCAGGTTGTCTGTCCTGACGGTGAAGGGGATGAAGGAGCGGTCGTCCCAGTTCCCGAAGAACATGACCTCGCTGTTACCCCTATTGACTTTGGCACCCGAGGCCAGTTCAAACTGGCCGCAGATGTCCAATAGTCTACTCACCGACCGACGATCGGTGCAGAAGACAGCGACATCGTCCATGTACAGGGAGGTCTTGACCTGAAGGCCTCCGCTGCCTGGGATAGTCACGCCCTTCAGGCTCACGTCCTTCCTGATGGAGGCGGCGAAGGGCTCCACGCAGCACATGAACAAGGCAGGAGAGAGCGGGCAGCCCTGCCTGACTCCAGATCTAACAGGAAAACTGTCTGATTCCCACCCGTTGATCGAGACTGCGCTAACGATGTTGGCGTAGAGCAGCCGGATCCAATTGCGGATGCCCTCCCCAAACCCCAATTTGGAGAAGACGTCCCTCATGTAAGCATGAGAGACCCTGTCGAAGGCCTTCTCCTGGTCCAGGCTGACGAGGCAGGTATCCACCCGCCTGTCCTGTATGTAGGCGATCGTATCCCTGATGAGCGCGAGGCTCTCAGCGATCTTCCTGCCCGGCACAGCACAGGTTTGGTCAGGGTGAATCACCGACTCCAGGACAGACCTGACCCGGTTGGCTATGGCCTTGGCCAGGATTTTGTAGTCCACGTTCAATAGTGAAATGGGACGCCAATTCTTAATTTCTTCCCTCTCCCCCTTCCTCTTGTAAATGAGGGTGATGATGCCCTTCCTCATGGACTTGCACAATTCCCCTGCCCGAAGTGCACTATCGTACACCTCCAGCAGGTCCTGGCCGAACAGGCCCCGCAGAGCGGAATACAGCTCGACCGGTAAGCCCTTGCTCCTGGGAGTCTTATTCCTCTCCAAGGACTTGAGGGCTCTGGTCAGCTCATCCAGGGATATCAGCCGGTCCAGCCACACCCTCGTGCTGTCGTCTAAGACCTCCATGATAGACGACAGGAACGACTCGGAGGCCATGCTGTCCGTGGGCTTCGTGTCGTACAGTCCGGCATAGAAGGATCTGCTGATCCTCAAAATGTCAGGCCGAGACGAGGTCACTGAGCCGTCGTCCTCCTTCAGCCGGCTAAGCACAGAGCTCTCTTTGTGCACCTTCTGAAAGAAGAAACGCGAGCACGTCTCGTGCTGCTCCACAGAGCGGACCCTGGACCGGAAGATTATCCGGGAGGCCTCCGCGGTGAAGAGCGAGGCTTGCTGGCCCCTCACCTCGCGGAGGTCCTCCGTGACATCGACCCCCATCAACTGCAGAAGGAGCAGGTTCTGCACCCTTTTCTGGAGTCGCGACAGCTTTCCCCGCCTCTCTCTCGCCTTCTGAACACCCTTGAGGACAAAGACCTCTTGATGTTCTCCTTCACAGTCTCCCGCCAGTCGCCTGGAGACTCAAAGAGGGGTTTCACGGTTCTCCAACCGGCGTACTCCCTCTTAAGGTCCTCGACGTTCTCTGGGGTCAACAGAGTCGTGTTGAGCTTCCACGTCCCCTTGCCGGCCGGCTGGTCGTCCTGTAAGTGACAGTCGGCCAGCAGGAGGCAGTGGTCAGAGAAGACCACCGGCTCGACGCCGGTGGACCTGACCGAGAACGTCCGTGACACAAACAGGAAGTCTATCCTTGAGCGGATAGGCCCGTCTGGCCGCGACCAGGTGTACCTCTGCTGCACTCCGTCTGCAGGGGTGCTGAAGACGTCAAGCAGCTTGGTGTCCTTCACCGTGCCCATCAGGAATCTGGACGTGATGTCCAGTTGACTCCCCCCACCCGCTGTCCCCACGCCGGATCTTCCATCTGCATCGATGATGCAGTTGAAGTCTCCGCCTAGGATGACCGGCCTGGACGTAGCCAGCAGGGGTGGAAGCCGCTGCAGGACGGCCAACCGCTCACTCCGTACCGCTGGGACGTACACGTTGATCAGCCTCAGGGGAGCGTTCCTATAGGTGATGTCAGCCACTAGGAGGCGCCCCCCCCACCACCTGAACTTGAGAGATGGTGAAGTTGCGCCCCCGCAGCAGAATAGCCAGGCCCGAGGAGCAACAGTTGTTACCCCCCCGACCAGATCGAAGGCCCACAGGTCCAGGTGCCGGACCATTTCCCGTACCTGCCGAGGTGCGGTATCCCGCACTCCTGCAGAAACAGGAGGTCCGCCTTGATGGTGGTCAGGTAGGCCAACGTGGACACACATTTCGCGGTTGACTTGATGCAGCGCACATTAATGCTCGCAACTCGTACCCCCATTGTGGGCAGTGACCGCAGTACCCTCCCCCAGTCCAAGGTCCAGCCCCTCCTTCTGTCCCTTCATGCTCATTGCCCGGGCTAACTGCTGGACGCTCTCCGGGCTCAGGAAACCGTCCGTGCTGCCTTCCGGGTGGCATCCCCCCGTCAGGGGTGCGGAGGCAGGAGGGTCCGGCTCCGGGTCAGGCTGGGGACGCGCTGTTTCCTCCTTCCCGCCTGGAAGTTCCGGGGGGCCCTCCAGTGCTCCAGCGGCACTTGACTGGGTGTCAGAGGGAGCCTCAGGACGCCTCCCATCACCTGGAAGCGGGGTGCTGCTTTCCTTCCCCCTCGAGATCTTTAACTTCTGCTTCGGGTGGGCCCTTTCCGAATCCCCCTCGTCAGAGGAGCTCTTATAGCCTCCCTGTAGCTGCCTATTCCCGCCTGATGGTTGCGGTTCCTGGGCCCGTCGACGCACCTTTCTCCTCGCTTTCCGGACTGTTGTCCACTCCCCTGGGTTGCCTGTCGCCACCTCCATCGACTCCGGGTTGTCAGGGGGGGAAATCGGAGCCTGCAGGAGTGCTTGCTGGCCTCGGGCCCATCCTGCGGGGCTGGGCCATCCTGCGGGGCTGGGCCCTCCTGCACGGCCTGGCCCTCCTGCACATTTTTGGGGTCCTTGCTGGGCCCTGGTGCCTTCCTCTCCTCCGGGGGGGCTGGCCCTGCATTGCCCCTGCCAGCGACCTGGGCGTAGGTGGTCCCCCACCGCGGGCATGCCCTATAGAGGTGGCCCGCTTCCCCGCAAAGGTTGCAGCGTTTCTCTTGTGGGCAATCCTTTGCAAGGTGTCTCTCCCTGCAGTTCCTGCAGATGGTGGCTTTGCAGTCGGCCGCCATGTGACCTGACCTACCACAGGCATGGCAGACTTTAGATTGCCCTGCATAGGTCAGGTAGCCCCTGCTCCCGCCGATCGCGAAGCTGGACGGTGGGTGTACGACATTCCCGTCCGCGCCCATCCTCAGCGTCACCTTGACCTGCCTCTTACTCGTCCAGATGCCTAAGGGGTCCATGATGTCAGTTAGGCCCCCTTCCACCTTCACGTACCTTCCGAGGAAGGTCAGGACATCAACTGCTGGCACACGCGGGTTGTACATATGTACAGTCACCATACGGCTCCTCTGCGCTGGCATCACAAACAGCGGGACAACGGTCAATACAGAGAGGGGGCCCTCTCCTCCTTTCTCCTTGAAAACCTCCAGGAAGCGCTCGCAAAGCTTGGCACTCCTGAAGGTCACGTCGTTAAAACCTCCTCCGGGGAAATCGTGCAGGCAGTAAATGTCCGCAGCAGCGAACCCACAACAGTCCAACAGGACCCTCTTCACGAAGAAGGTGCGGTCTACAGGTGCACCTTCATCCACCTTCTTTACGGAAACACGGATGGTGTTCCGGACCCCCTGACCTGGGGCACGAGCACTTGCCGCAGCCATCGTTGCAGGTTGGCTGCTCCCTGAACCAGCGTTAGGCCGAAGCCAGCATTAAGATCCACTGGTCGCAAGGGTGCACAGCCAACCCGACATCCCCCTTTCACCTCCAAGATAGCACTCTCCTCCTCTTGGTCCACAAGAGAGTGGGTCTTTATTTTGTTCCAGATGTAAGCTGGTTCACTGAGCTTGAAGGTTTGTTCCCAGATGTTTTGTCACCATTCTAGGTAACATCAACAGTGAGCCTCCGATGAAGCGCTGGTGTTATGTCCCGCTTTCTATTTATCTGCTTAGGTTTCCTTGGGTTGGTGATGTCATTTCCTGCGTTGGTGATGTCATATCTTGGATCACTTCACCCTCTATTAAAGTTTTTGATTCAAATCTAATGCTAAGATTTCACTTAATCACAGATAATATTCCAGCACTGTATGGAAGGAATGCTGTATTATTGGAGTTTATTATCTTCTGGATGAAGCATTAGTTTGAGGACCTGGGTGTTTAACTTGCCAAATTAAGTCTTATGATGTCGAATTTTTCCTCAAAATTTAAGAAGCTAGTATTACTTGAATTGCATCTCACAAGCATGTAACCAGTCCCTCAATAATTTCTAGAATTTTAAAAGGTTGCTGTTGACTCACGTTTTTAAAGACCTTCATCTGAAGCATTTAACTTTCACGCATGTAACTTTCTTAATGCAACTGTCATTTCAGGTGGCTGTCATATCTTCTGCTCCTCATTATTGACCTGCTTATTTGTCTGGTGACATTCCTAGGTCTGGCTAAACGATCCAGGTGGCTTCTCACCATGTAAGTATTGTATTAGCTTTGTATCATTTGATAATCTATTGGAGAGCAACACAGAAATTTTTTGATGAAAGATAAGTTTTACATAAAAATAAATACTTTATTTTTAGCTTAACATTAATACTGATGCTTTCTTTTTTGATGCCTTTACTTCACCTTGGCGAAGCTACAGCTTCTCTTTTCACTAATTTGCATTCTCAGTCAGTTTCCACTGGGTGCCTATAGGATCATAGCAATGTTTTCTTGAGAAGATCCAAGGAAAATATGTTGAATCACCTGTTCCTTTTTTGCTGAAATACTTTGCATGATATATTTTCAGATAATAGTCCCACCCAAGCAAAGTGTTAGATTTGACTATTTTGTTGGGACAGTGGATCATTACAATTGACCTTCAAGTTGAATACTAGTTTCATGGCACTTAAGCATATAATGATTTTCATCTGGTTTATCAAATAAACTTTGTCATCAATGAGATCTAATTGACAATGTTCATTTAGGAAAGTATACAAAATGAAACCCCTTCCTTAAATTGCTAGGATTAGGCACAATGGGCCTAATTTTTACCTAGTTGAGTCAAACCTGTTTTAAAATGAAAACTGTCTGGCAACGAGAAATTTATATGATGTACTTTGTGTAAGATGTTTATTCCCAAATTACCCCATGCTATTCTCTAAATTGCCATTCAGTTCTTCATTATATTTCAGTCTTGGTGCCATGAGAGATAAAAAGAGAAATATTGTGGAAATGCCGGAGAGGAACTGAAGTGACAATTAATTGGAGTCAATGATGGGAGTGCATATCCAGCATTCCCATCCAAGGAGTAGGACTCTATGTTGGAAGCATCATTTCAGTCCAGTTCACCAGCTGTTATCTATTATCATCAACTTTAGTGTCATATTGAGAGTGGTTGGGTCGGGGGGGGGGGGAGTGTCTGCCAGCTCATTTGATTGGACGGCTGGTTTGTGTTGCAGAGTTGACACCAACAGGATGGGTGAAGGGCTCTCCTTCTCAACCTGTACCAGCTTCTGATACATGGTGACCCTCAGGTTAAAAATCACCAACAGTTGTCTCTCTCTAATGAGACAGCAGCCCAATGGGCAGGTATGACTGGAAACTTAGAGCAAAAATAGGGTGTTAACTTCTATGTTAATGTACCTGTTTACCTTTTTTGCAAAAGTAATGGCTTTTCTTGGAAACAGTTGACATATTTTCCCGTAGATATAAATCATCTTTCATCAGCCTCCTGTTGTGGCCTATACCATGCAAGCTGGAACTTGCTTTCACAAATGCTTTCATATTTCATATTCTTTCTAGCCATAATCAAGTTGGTATGACCCCAGAGAAAAGAGCTGCAGGATAACTGAATTGAAAATGGTGGAAATTTAAAGCTGGTGAACCTGTATAACAGTGTTTTGAGTACATTACCTTCAGCAGATTTTTTTTTGCCAGAAACAGCTTAAAGCTGATCTTATCTCTACCTTCATTGAAAAGAACACTGATTATTGTAACATTGATTGCAACCACATGCCACACATTGCTGGAAATGTTACATTGATACAATGTTAGATTAGATCTGATACTTGTGTAAGTGACACACCCATCCTTTAATGGAACTGAAATATTTGGTTACAAATTACACAGCATTTGGCCAATTCAGGAAAAAAGTATTTTGATGAAGTCAGAGCAGTGGCTCAGAAAAGCAATCTGCCCCATATTCTGGTTCCCAAGGGCTATTGTTTCCATTCAGTCACATAACTATTGATCTCCTGATTTCCGCAACTGCTATAAAATCTAATTGCCAGTGTTCTTGTTAATAATTTATGTAACAGGAAATTTTTGCCATGCGCTGCAGTATACATGCAAAATCAGTTTGAAAAATTTACGTTTACATTCTAGTTTATACTTGTAACCCCGTTACTGAAAATAATAGGAACTCAAGAAATTTGCAAAAGATGTGCATGTGCTGAAACTGTATATTGTTTTATTGAGGACCAACCTGTATCCTCCTGCAGAAATAATGGGAACTGCAAATGCTGGAGAATCCAAGATAACAAAGTATGAAGCTGGATGAATACAGCAGGCCAAGCAGCATCTCAGGAGCACAAAAGCTGACGTTTCAAAGGGTCTAGGCCTGAAACATCAGCTTTTGTGCTCCTGAGATGCTGCTTGGCCTGCTGTGTTCATCCAGCTTCACACTTTGTTATCTTGTGTCCTCCTGCAGTTTGTTTGCCTAAAAGCATTCAGCGTTAAATTAGATACCAGCTGTCAGTGTCTTGAAACAAGGAAAAGATCAGCATTAAATCATGGAATTCCTACAGTGTGGAAAGAGGCTGCTCAGCCCATTGACTCTGCACTAACCATCCAAAGAACATCCTGCCCAGACCCAGACTATTTCCTGTTACCTTGCGTTTCCTATATCTAATCCACCTAACCTGCACATTCCTGGATGGTACGGGCAATTTACCATGGACAATCCAGCTAACCTTCATATCTTAGGATTGTGGGACAAAATCAGAGCACCCAGCAGAGACCCACATAGATGTGGAGAGAGCATGCAAACTCAATGTATACAGTCGCCCGAGGCTGGAATTGAATCTAGATCCCTGGCACTGTGAGGAAGCAGTGCTGACCATTTGACACTGTGCCACGCAATTGCTCAACTGCATTAAGAAGCTTTCACTCTATTGTAACAAGTATAATGCAAACTAAAATTTCCGTCCTTTCCACTCTTTTTATGTTTTTATGCCTTTAAAAATAGCTTTCTAGGTCTTGAATGATTACTGTTGAATTATTGAACAGATCTCAGAAGCTACTGTACCGGCTAATGACAAAGTCAGTCAGCCAGTTAACTATGTGTATATTGTGTAACTATTAACTCTGTGGATAATCATAATATAAGTAAGCATTTAACCCACGCTATATGCAAATCCAAGGTGTCATCTCAGTGTATATAGTTAGTCATTAATACTTTTGCAGTTATCTGTCTCAAATAAAAGCCTTAGTCTCTGTGGTATGTGTTACATGGGCTAACGTAGAAAACCACAAGACGTCAAAATAGCAGTAAGTGAGCACTGGAAGCTGGTGATAGGAAGCATGTGTTAGAAACTAGCCACCGCAAGTCGGCAGCAATGACAGTTGCGGCAAGCTGTTTTCTTAACTGCCACCCGTTATCTTGTCTGAGTTCAGAGCTGAATTTCACATCTAAAACTGGGACTGAAGGCTACAACTGCACTGAGGCACAGCAACCAAAATGGAGAAACACTTGTGTGTACAGTGTCTTTTGGGAGAAAAAAGGGAGGTTACGCAATGTCCAATTTTAAAAAAAACTACAGTTTCTGCCCCAATCTGGCAAAGCAATCCTAAAAATGAAGTACAGCTCAAAGCTCAAAAAAAAAATTCTTCCACATATTGTTAATACATTAACCCTTGTACACAGTTGTATTTTTCCTGAGAAACAGTTTTTTAAAAAAAAAGTGGGAAAATCTCTGACTTATTTTTTGGTGTGCATACCAAATAAAGGCATTGAACACCTATTTTTGTTAAAAACAGTAAACATTAAAAGAAAGAAAGCAGCAATCTCTAAAACAGTAACAAAAGAGAGAAGCCAATGATAATGGTAAAGGCATTTTGGTGTAATTAAGATCCTTTATTTACTGGAACTATTTGAAAAGCATCAAATTGCACAAAAAGGATGCAAGGCAAATATCTGAACATGGATTGGCATTTCAATGCCATTGTCAGGACTTTATTTACAGAAAGAAAGAATGAATCTTCTCTTCATGGATCAATACAGCCATTTGGAAGGACAAGCAGCCAAACCTCTCATTTCCCTGGGAAACAAAGATTTGAGAAGAAAAAAATCCACTGGTATGATGAACATAAAGATCCTGACAAAACTTTCCTATTTTTGGAAGATCAGTTTAAAATTAACCCGACTTCAGGGAGCACAGGCTTGAGTTCATGTCATGCTGCCAGCAACAATGTGAAACAACAAACCATTTCAGAGGCAGCTTTCAAAGTAAAGCTACAGAAAGTGATTTCACCAAAGCTAAATTAGCTGAAAGGCTGATGGAACTGCCCATTGTCTCAAAGTATATCAGGTCTTTTGAATGGCACTCCTGGACAAACCTAAAGACAATACCATTGGCACACTGCATCAATGGATGAAGGACACAAGTTTGAAGAAACTGTCATGGGACAGCAGCGTCTGCAGGTGTTTGACTCGGCAATGACTACTGCATCTGTCAACAAGATGGGTAAAACATCCAAATCTTATCTCACCTGCCAAAGCAATGTGTAGCATTTTGTGACACGTACAAACTTTGTTTCAAAAGGGGAGATTTGGTTAAAATGTGCAAGAAGTCCAATTGCTCAGAGAAACCCAAAGTGCAGCATAATGCCCTATGGTAAGCAAGCAAATCAGTCAAGTCCAAGGGGTAACTACAATGATACAGCTTATAGATGACAGTCAGAAAGTACTTGTGATCAATTTGACACACCTCATGGATGCGGTTAGAAAAATAGAGTCCTTTATCTCTATCCAATTCCCCAAAAGGAACTGACAACATGCAATACATGCCAAGAATTGATACTCATGGAAGTGCAAATATCATCCCTTTACTTACCTTCCAAAAGATGTACTCAGGAAACTGGCATCGTGTTGTACAGTCCACGCATGATAACCTAACTACTTAAAACAAGTTTGACATCCTAAGCATTAACTATATTAAATATTAGTACAACTTCTCAGGATAGGCACTTGAAACCTTTTACATCTTGATATAGTAGGACCTTCTGTCATTGGTCCACCAACATGCATAGATCTGTGTGTTATTACAACTTATGGATCGTGAACATATTAATTGAACCACCAGAGATTCCAGACCACAACCCGAGTGTATCCATGACCTGACTAACCTTATGATCTCTTCATGCTTACCATGTTGGAAATAGATGCATCACAGAAAGGCCTTGAAGCATGTCTATTTCAGGATGACAAGGTTATTATACAATACAGTATGTTGCAATACTGCACAGGAACAGGCCCTTTGGCCCACCAAGCCTGTGCCGAATCCTGATCCTTATTTCAATCTGTGACATATCACCTGTATGCAGTTTCTATCCCTCTCTTTGCCCCCTGTTCTTGTGTCTGTCAAGATGTACTTTAAAGGTTGCTACCGTCCCTGCTTCCACCATCCTGCTGTGCTTGTGTCTAAAGTATTTATGATAGCCCTAACATAGAAAGAGAAAAACGAATTGAAGACGAGTGTTTGGAATACAAAGGCTCAACAAGTATCTATTCAATAGGTATTTTATCGTTGATACCACCACAAACGGTTGTAAATGATCTGTTGAGAACATCGCACAGAAATCACTTCCATGTCTACAGTGTCCACTTGAGAAGATCCAATGTCAATATAAAATATAAACCAGGCTCATAAATGACTATTCCCAATGATTTTGGCCGACTTCCAACTCTTGCTTAAAAAAAACAAAGATTTTCCTAGACCTACAAGTGGATATGATCAAATCTGAGATTGGAGATGGTCTAATTGTGAATCTCATTCATTTTAGTCATAGCAAACAGGGCAAATTCAGCAGCAATCTCTTTCTATCCAGCTGCAACAGTTCAAGAAGCTCACCATCAACGTGTGGCCCAAAAATGGTCAATGGGTCTTTTGACCAAACACGTTCTTTCTGATCATTCGGAAGTGAACTCAGGCACTCCTGAAATGTGATGGAGTTATTTATGGCACAAAAGCCAACCATTTGGCCCATCAGATCATTAACAACTGCCTTTAGAGCAATCAAGTCATGAATTCACTTCTTTTTTTTATTTTTAAAATTGTATAGTTTGTCATTGACATTTATCAATTTCAATACAGCATTAAGGTCCAGAGTTGACTAAATTGTTTTTCAGGGTAAAAGGAACCAATACTGTTCAATTACAAAATATTTAAACAAATTAAATAAATCAATGCATGTAATTAATAATAGTCTGGCAAAGGCGCTTGAAGCTAATGTAGTCTCCATTTTTAGAAAGGGTGACTGAAGAGACTCGGAATTATAGGCCAATCAGTTTAACATGAGCAGTGAGAAAAATAATTGTTTCCTCATTATAGGTTAAAATAGGAGAATGTCTAGATATGAAAAATGTAGTAATGAATAGTTGGTAAGGATTTCAAAAGGGAAAATTATTATTTGGAAGGTGTTAATTTAAATGGGAAAGAGGAAGAAAAGGACTTTCAAGTACCTTACAACAACATGTTACAACAGTTTTTACCACAGTTTAGCAAATTCATTTAAAACAACGTTAACCAAGTACATGTATCAAGCCCACCGACTCCCACAGCTACCTAGAATACACCTCCTCCCACCCACCCTCCTGCAAAAATTCCATTCCCTATTCCCAATTCCTCCGCCTCCGCCGCATCTGCTCCCACGATAAGACATTCCACTCCCGCACATCCCAGATGTCCAAGTTCTTTAAGGACCGCTACTTTCCCCCCACAGTGATCGAGAACACCCTTGACCGCGTCTCCCGTATTTCCCGTAACACATCCCTCACACTCCGCCTCCGCCACAACCGCCCTAAGAGGATCCCCCTCGTTCTCACACACCACCCTACCAACCTCCGGATACAACGCATCATCCTCCGACACTTTCGCCATTTACAATCCGACCCCACCACCCAAGACATTTTTCCATCCCCACCCCTGTCTGCTTTCCGGAGAGACCACTCTCTCCGTGACTCCCTTGTTCGCTCCACACTGCCCTCCAACCCCACCACACCCGGCACCTTCCCCTGCAACCGCAGGAAATGCTACACTTGCCCCCACACCTCCTCCCTCACCCCTATCCCAGGCCCCAAGATGACATTCCACATTAAGCAGAGGTTCACCTGCACATCTGCCAATGTGGTATACTGCATCCACTGTACCTGGTGCGGCTTCCTCTACATTGGGGAAACCAAGCGGAGGCTTGGAGACCGCTTTGCAGAACACCTCCGCTCAGTTCGCAACAAACAACTGCACCTCCCAGTCGCAAACCATTTCCACTCCCCCTCCCATTCTCTAGATGACATGTCCATCATGGGCCTCCTGCACTGCCACAATGATGCCACCCGAAGGTTGCAGGAACGGCAACTCATATTCCGCCTGGGAACCCTGCAGCCTAATGGTATCAATGTGGACTTCACCAGTTTCAAAATCTCCCCTTCCCCTACTGCATCCCTAAACCAGCCCAGTTCGTCCCCTCCCCCCACTGCACCACACAACCAGCCCAGCTCTTCTCCCCCCACCCACTGCATCCCAAAGCCAGTCCAACCTGTCTCTGCCTCCCTAACCTGTTCTTCCTCTCACCCATCCCTTCCTCCCACCCCAAGCCGCACCCCCATCTACCTACTAACCTCATCCCACCTCCTTGACCTGTCTGTCTTCCCTGGACTGACCTATCCCCTCCCTACCTCCCCACCTATACTCTCTCCACCTATCTTCTTTACTCTCCATCTTCGGTCCGCCTCCCCCTCTCTCCCTATTTATTCCAGTTCCCTCTCCCCATCCCCCTCTCTGATGAAGGGTCTAGGCCCGAAACGTCAGCTTTTGTGCTCCTGAGATGCTGCTTGGCCTGCTGTGTTCATCCAGCCTCACATTTTATTATCTTGGAATTTTCCAGCATCTGCAGTTACCATTATCACATGTATCTAACCCTGGTTTGACCAGACATGGTAGTAAGAAAAGGATTTAAAGGCATTGGAGAAAGTGCAAAAAAAATTACCCAAATCATGCCAGAAATGTGTGGCTGTATAAACAAAGAAACAAAGAAAATTACAACACAGAAACAGGCCCTTTGGCCCTCCAAGCCTGCGCCGATCCAGATCCTCTAACTAAACCCGTCACCTGTTTTCCAAGGATCTGTATCCGGAATGGTTGACAGTCTGTGTCGCTTTTCTCTTATAAAAAGGCTATGTGGTGACCTCGTTAAGGTGTTTAAAATTATGACAGGTTTTGAGAAGATACAGTGAGGATGCACATCACCAAGAAATCCAAAAGGGAATATAAAAAAGCTTGTTGCCTTGTGGTTTCAAGTTTCAGTTACTCATCACCCTCTCGGGAATGCTTGAAGTGGATAGTATGGATGCATTTAATGGGAAACTAGGCAAGCATTTGAGGGGAAAGGGAATTGGTGGAGGTTATGATGGTAAGTTTTAGATGAGGAAAGTTAGAAAGGAGGCTCAAGTGAAGTATAAAGCATGACATTTTTGGATAGAATGGCTTATTTCTACCTACATGACCTATATAATCATATGAAATTGGATAAATACATGTTTTGTAAACTGACATCACATAATTCAATTAAAAAGTTATAGCTGTTACAAAACAGCTCAAATGATAAAATACTGTTCCATTACTGTCCACATAATACACAGATGTTGCTAGAATGTGTGATAGGGTTCAGCTGGCTAATGTGTTTCACCATTTTCACATGGGAATCAGCATCTCATCATACAACAGCCTAATGCCTTCCAACAAATCTTAAAACATTATTTGTGTAAAGTTTTCCAATCCTAAGTTCATTGGTTAAGAGAAATTACAATTTATTAGGAAGTATAATTTTTATTATGGTATTTCTCTCATTGTGTGTCATTGAACTTTACACATTCAGCAGCGTTCAGTTCAAGTGAGGAACCTACATTTAAACTGTATACTGCTTTCACATTACTATAATGCAGGTATTAGCAAACACCCAGCTCTCTCCCTGCCAGGCTTTCTCACCTCCACCTCATTCATTTTTGTGAGATTTTGTGATGTATTAACAGACCTATCCCCACTTCTGGTATTCTAAATGCTTTGAGCTGGTTCAGTCGTCAATATTGTTGATTAATAGTTATATGAATGATATTAATGAAATGTAGCATAATGTTAATTATGGCATATTGTTACTGGCATAAATGCAAATGCCAATATGAAAACATGAACCCTACAATGTGTACAGAAAATGCATCTCCATCATTCCAGTCAGCATTTTTGAGTGATGCTTGATAATAAAGTTAATGGATGGAGATAATGCAACTGGGAGGTTTGCATTGTGCTGCTTTCCAAGCTGGAGTTTATTACAGCTCAGGGTAAAAGCTCCTTAAGTGCATGACAAACAAAACTGACTGAATTTGTGAGCTTAGTGGCATAGTGAGGTGAGCAGTGTCAAGCTAAGCTTTCATTCCTTGCTGCTGTAGTACTGTGTGACCTAGCCAACACCATACAAATGTTTCAACAATTGAGTTTTCGTTTATGCATACATGAAGTTCAGCTGCACTTTGCCATGGCAATGCTGTCTGGCATACAACTAGTAGAGTGTGGGAATTGCAGAGGTTTTGTTAAGGCACCTGAAAAACCAGAGAATTTGGTTTTTCTGTGTTCATTTCAGAAAATGTAAGTACTGAGAATACATTCTCAGTGAGCAATGCCTTGGGATGAAATATTAGAATAATATGTGGCTTGATCAGATATTTCTTAAACCCAGAGATAATAGGAACTGCAGATGCTGGAGGATCCGAGATAACAAAGTGTGGAGCTGGATGAACACAGCAGGCCAAGCAGCATCTTAGGAGCACAAAAGCTGACATTTCCGGTCTAGAAGGGTCTAGGCCCGAAACATGTTATCTCTTAAACCCAGTTGTGCTTCTTATTTTTAGTGCATCAGTATTTGCTAAACTAAAGCTAACAATTAACAGTCACAGAAAGGCTCTTCTGTTATGTTTTCTTGGGAAAACCTGACTCTCTTTTGATCTGTGCAAAAATTATTATACTTTAATTCTCCTCCAAAACAAATCACTTACTCACACACACACAAACACATTCTCAGTCTCTCTCTGCCCCTCTCTTTCTCCCTGCAACCCCTCTCTGTTTCTGCCTGTCTCTCTCTCTTGCTGTGACTCGAATGAAACGAATGCCATGCCAAGTCATACCTTAACATGTAATCGGAGAACGCTTGAGGCAGCAGAGAATAAGCTATTGGTACCAGTGGATCTTTGAGGATTACTCAGTAAATTTTTGACTCTTGTCATGGCATGATCCATTTGTATGTGGTTGAGGTACCTTGAATAATCTGAGAGATATGATTATCATCCTAATCTACATTTCATAATTCTTGATGTTGTTGTGGGCTTTTTCCCATTGCTGGAAAATAATTGGAATTTGAATCAAATGGTTCACTACATCAATATATGAATCATTGACTTGAGATTCAGTAGATGTTCTTGAGATAATGCACTGCTGCTTTCTCAATTTCAAGCAGCTACAATTTCTGATCTCATCAATGGAAGTCTCAGAATGGTTTGATGCTGGGGCCAGCTAATTGATGCATATTATCAGTGCCTTTGATATGAGGTTAAATGATATTTGCAAGAATTCTTTAGGAAGCCAAGTTCAATTGAATCATGAAACAGTTCCTGGCCAAGGAAAAGGATTTGAACGGGAAGGGTGAAGATGACTGAACTTGCTGATAAAAACCAGAATGGTAATCATCAAATATACACCATTCTATTGAACTAAATCTTTCTGAAAGGTAATTGACCAGTTTGGGATTTTAGATTCTGCATCGACACTATTTTCTTTTTTGTGTATTTTAAGCTTTTTGACTTAAAATATAATTCTGTAAACCTCTGACCAAGTTACAGGTTGTTCTGAAATGACTTTAAAAATGCTATTTGAGAATGTCTTAAATCCTGTTATTGAGCTATAATGTTCTTTACATCCAGGCTTTATTTACGAAACCTAGCTGCCAACCTTCATTTCCATTTCAGTTCAGCCTAATGAACAACTGGGCTTTGTGCAGTGGGTAACAGTTGTGTTGACCAACATATAACTATCACATTGGAATGTCACCAGGACTCTCTTTCATCCAAAATCCTGTTTAACAAATACATATAAAAGAGGATACTTTGAATCCTGTGTGGCCTGATTCTGTTTATTTTAAATTAATTTGTATCATTGATAACTTTGTGGGCATTTTTGTTTCTGCATGTAATCTAATTTAGGAACAGATCAAAGTGGTTTTTGTTCTACATACTGCTTTGATGGTTTTGGCAAATTGTAGTTTTCACTGTGTTTATCTTGTGGATTTTAGTGCAATATATTTGGTTAAAGGTAATTATTAGTGCTGTGCCATGTTTTGTCAATCATGGCAAGTATAAACAATAGATCTTACTTTGTAGGAGACTTGGTAACCACTTCAGTGTTGGCTGGGCTAAGCAAAGGGTTGCAGAGAATTCAATTGTTGACTTGTGCTTCCAACAGCTGGAGGTATATGATGGTCAGGGGAGGGAACCCTCACTGATCCTGGTTTCCCCTAAAGTCAATTGTCCTTCCTGCCAACTCTTAAATTCAGAAGGTCAAACCTTAAAAATTCCTGCCTATATGAGAGACCACTTCTCATGAACAAACCCACAACTGCTTGGCGAGTACCCAGCTGATCACCTCACAGCATTCTAGAGATATACAGAACGGAAACAGAGCCTTCAGTCTAACAAATATCTTAAATTAATCTAGTCCCATTTGCCAGCATTTGGCCCAAATCCCACTAAACCCCTCCTATTCATGTGCCTATCCAGATGCCTTTGAAATGTCGTAATTGTAGCAGCCTCCACCACTTCCTCTGGCAGCTTGTTCCATACACGCACCATCCTCTGCCTGAAAAAGTTGCCCCTCAGGTCCCTTTTAAATTTTTCCCCTCTTGCTGTAAACCTATGTCTACTGGTTTTAAAGCTACCCTGGAAAAAAGGACCTTGCCTAATCATCCTGTACATGGCCTTCATGATTTTATAAACCTCCATAAGGTCACCCCTTAGCCTTCAACGCTCCAGGGAAAACAGCCCCAACCTATTCTGCTTCTGCTTATAGCTCAAATGCTCCAACTCTGGCCGCATCCTTGTAAATCTTTTCAGCAACATTTCAAGTTTAACAACCTCATTCCTCCTGCAGGGAGACCAGAATTGAAAGCAGTATTCCAGAAGTGGCCTAACCAATATCTAAGGAATATTTTTACAAACTACCAAAATAGTAATCAAAAAACCCCTCCAAAATTGTATGCTTTGCAACATGCAGATCAGCATCATACAACTGAACTGGAATAAATGCTTATACGCTCACAAGAAAGGTCATAAGAATGAGAGTAAGGTACTAGCTCTTGCAGTGAATCAGCATTGGAGTAAGGGATGATGGACATCCTTTGTTTTGAATACTTGTTTCCGGGGTAGAATCCTGCAAAAGTAAAAAATTATGCAGGATAAAATATTTTCTCCTGTTATGTTGCAATGTTAAACATATGGAATCTGACCTCAATTGACAATACGTCCTATAATATCTGAGAACGATATCGGACATTAAATCCCCAGTTATGTCATTGCCCCACTTGAAATACATTATGTTTATATTTTTGTTTTGCAGAATGATTTTCAGTGGAGTTTTGACTCTTATCCTTAGTTGGGGATCCCTGGGTCTGGATACCTCTGCTGCTGTGGTAAGTGATGGAATGATTCTTTTGACCTTTCCTGCTGTTTGTGGAATTTCTTCTAAGTGAATATTGGGTAGAAAATGGTACATGTAAAGCAGCAGTAATCCCTGTAGAATCTAAAAGTTTAGCTATTACTGCATTGTGTGCTTTTCTTTGGAATCAAAGCCTGTTTTGAAAATGGGAGGTGGAGAGATGGGAGACGATATTAGGAACGGAAATTCCATTGTTTCAAAACTTTCCTAATGGCAAGAGCAAGTAGGAAGTTAATTGAAGCAATGAATTGGCCAATTAACAGTAGTTTAGACCCAGTTGAAGTCCCTAGTGTGATATAACATCTTTGAACAGGTTGATCAAAACTAATTTTTGGGGGTTTTTCAATTTTGCACATGGCGCATAGGAACCATTGGGTTTCAGAGACTCACTTGTTTAAAGGAGGCAGCAAGGAAGTTGAAGCCCACTGTTGGCTCCCTCCACACATGTGAGAGTCAGTATGGTGTGCCAGGGAAGATGTGACACCAAACAATGCTAGGAAGGGGTTGTTGGTGGAGGTTCTAACACTGCAGGTGCATGCTGCACAACTGCTATTGGGGTGGTGCCACTTCACAGAATCCATACAGCTTGGGTACAGGCCATTCGGCACAACAAATCTGCACGAACTCTCTGAAGAGCATCCTACCCTGACTCACCCTATCCTGTCCCTGTAACACTGCATTCCCAATGGTTAATCCACCTAATCGATATATCCCTGGACACTATGGGTAATTTAGCATGGCCAATCTGCCTAACCTGCACATCTTTGGACTATGGGAATAAACCAGAGCACCTGGAGGAAGCCCCACAGCCATGTGCAAACTCCACACAGACAGCCACCTGATTTAGAATCGAACCTGGTCCCTGGTGCTGTGAAGCAGCAGTGTTAACCACTGAGCCACCGTGCCACCTCACTTGAGTAGAAGAAGCACACTGCCACAGATTGGCCTCTCCGTTTGTCATTTGTTAACTGTCTGGCTGCAGAACAATTGTACAGCCAGCCGATTCCTGCCTAGACAGCAGCTGGACGTCAGGACCTGTGATAAAATCAACAACTGTGGGCACTGGAAATCTGAAACAAAATCTGAAATCTCTGGGTAAACTCAGCAGGTCTGGCAGCGTCCGTGGAGAGAAAGCAGAGTTAAAGCTTCAAGTCCAGCGACCCTTCTTCAAATCTGTTCTGATGATTATGAAGAAAGCAGGAAAAAACTTAAACAAGAAATTAGGAGGGCTAAAAGGGGCCATGAAGTGTCCTTGACAAGAAGGATTAAGGATAATCTCAAGGCATTTTGTATGTATATTAGGAGCAAGAGGGCAATGAGGGAAAGGGAAGGTCCACTCAAGAATAAAGGAAGGAACTTCTGTGTGGAGCACAAGGAAGTGGGTGAGGTCCTTCATGAGTATTTTGCATCAGTATTCACCAAGGAGGGACATGGATGATGGTCACATTAGAGAGGGGTAAATTGATATTCTCGGGTATGTTGATGCTACAAAAGAGAAGTTGGTTATCTTGAAAGGCAAGAGAGGAGATTGCTGGAGCCTTGACAAGGGTCTTTGTATTCTCTTTAGCCACGGGTGAGGTCCCACAGACTGGAGAATTTCCATTGTTGTTCCTTTGTTTAAAAAGAGCATCAGGGATAATCCAGGAAATTATAGGCTGGTAATGAAACTATTGGAGAAGTTTCTTAGAGACAGGATTTTCTTGCATTGAGAAAAGAATTGATCCATCATGAATAGCCAGTGTGGCTTTGTGTGAGGGAGGTCTTGTCTCACAAATGTGCTTGAGTTTTTTTGAGTACGTGACAAAGGTGAATGATGAGGGTAGAGCAGTAGATGTTGTCTCTATGGACATTACCAAAGTATTTGACAAAGTCTCTCATGGTGGCTGATCCAGAAGATTAAGTCACATGGCATCCACAGTGAGTTGTTAAGTTGGATGCAAAAGTGGCTTGGTCATAGAGGACAGAGGTGGCTGCAAAGAGATGTTTTTCTGACTCGAGATCTGTGACCTGTGGTGTTTCACAAGGATCAGTGCTGAGACCTCTGTTGTTTGTCGTATACAGATAAATAATTTGAATGAAAATGTAGGTGGTCTGATTAGTAAGTTTGCAAAAAACATCAAAATTGGTGGAGTTGTGGATAGTAAGGAAGATTGTTAAAGGATATAGCAAGATATAGACCAGTTGAAAATTTGGTGGAGAACTGGCAGATGAAGTTTAATACGGACAAGTATGAGGTGATGATTTTGGGAAGTCAAATGCAAGAAGAAAATGTACAGTGAAAGGGAGGACCCTTAGGAGCATCGATATACAGGTGATCTTGGAGTGCAAGATCATACCTGCCTGACAGGTATAAAGTATGCTTACCTTCATTAGCCGGGGTACTGAGTATAAAAGTTGGTCCGTCATATTGCAGCTGTAGTTTAAAGCTTTAGTTAGGCCACATTTGGAGAATAGTGTGCCACCTGGTTGTCACAGCATAGGAAAGATGTGGAGGCTTTGGACAGGGTGTAAAAAAAAAGTGTACCAGAATATTGCCTGGTTTGGAATGTATTAGCAATAAGGAGAGGTTAGACAAACTTGGATTATTTTCAGTATAGTATCGGAGGTTGAGGGGTAACTGGACATAAGTATATAAAATTATGAGCGGCGAGTGGGTAGTCAGAATCTTTGTCCTGTGGTAGAAATGTCAAATACTAGGGGGCATAGGTCAAAAGTGAGAGGGCAAAAGTTAAACAGATGTGCGATACAAGTTTTTCTTACGGAAAGTGGTAGGTGCCTGGGACACGCTGCCAGGGTAGCTGGTAGAAGCAAATATGATACCAATGTTTAAAAGACAGACACATGTACAGGTGGCTAATAGAAGAGTATTGGCTATGTACAGGCAGATAATAGGAGGGTATTAACCATGTACAGGCAGACAAGAGAAAGGTATTGACCATGTACAAGCAGATGTGATTAGTTTATAGTGGATTATGGTCTGCACAGACATAGTGTAGAAGGGACTAATCCTGTGTTGTACTGTTCTATGTTCCATGTAAGAAAAGGTGTTTTTTCCTACCTTTACGATGTACATGCACATACGTGTTTAATTATTTATTTCCTAGTTGCAGGGAACGTATAGCTCCTCTTTCTCTCCCCTGAATGATTCCTGCCAGACAGCTAGCAGCTGAACAAAAGCTGACAGTGATTTTCAATTTTCAACTTTCTGTTCCATCTCAAATAAAGTGCCTGCCTGTTTTTCATCTTCCAGATAGTTGCCTCAATTCAAAAGGCTATACATGTCAAATCAGATTCATTAGCTTCCCTGCTCCCAAGGCTTCACAATATGATGTGATCAGCAGTGAACTCAGTCTGCAGAAGCCGTCACTACAATTCTGGAAATGGTTGATTTAATTTGACAACCCTTCAGACCACATTGCACCTTGTAGGTTTGCAGAATAACTCATGTGACCTGCAAATCCTCAAAACAAATTGTGCTTTAGATGAAAATCTAATTCAGACCCTTTCAGGTATTTATGTTCTGGTTTTTTATGTTTATGTTGATTGTTTTAAGTAGTGCAGGTTTTAATGTTTTTGAGTGGAATGCATTTTGTGGAAATGAATCTGAAATTGATGAGCAAAATACAGGCCACAGACCAAAGCTGGGCTGACCTGGTTTATCACGGTTCAGGTTGTTCTTTTTAATGACAGAATTTTACTAGTCTCAGGGTCTTTTCTTAAAAAAATGAAAAAGCTAAGCTCTGTGGTAACTAATCAAGCATGGCACCAATGCACCCAAGCTCAAGAAGGGAGAAATTGACCAATTTGTATTCTTTTGGTCAATATCTGGAATTTGGTGCATATTCACATCTGATGATTTGATCAGAAAGTGATGTGCTTTACAGTTAAACCCCTTCCAGGCATCTACAGTCCAGCTACAAATGGAGAAGAAATGTGGCATCGACACTATTTGCAGTGCCTAGAGGAGAGGAGCTGAGGGGGGGGGTGACCATGATTTATTGACTTGACTGTCTGGTTAGCCCCATTTGTACTTAGAAATTTATAGGGATCCAATTCAGGAGGTAACAATACTCTAGGTGCTGGCTTCAGAGTGCAGCGCACTTCAGCCAAAGTGATTAGTGGTAACTAAAAGCTAATTAATCGATTAAATGATTCAGGAATCGGTGAGCTGCATGCTTTCACAAGGAGTAGTTGAGGTGAATAGAGAACAAATGAAAGGCTTATGTTACATGTTTTTCATGAGATCCTGACATTTCAAAGCTTTTTGCAATCAATGAAGTGTAATATAGGAAATGCAGCAGTCACCTTGTATTCAGCAAGCAGCAATGTGATAATGACCAGAAGACCTGTTTTTGTGATGTTGATTGAGGCATCAATCTTGGTCAGGCTACCAAAGATAACCCCCGTGTTCTTTCAACTGGTGCCATGAAATCTTTCATTTCCACATGCAATCAGGATCTTGGCTTAACATTTCAACCAATAGACAGTGCAGCACACCCCCATTACTGCACTGCACCCTCAGGCCAGAGTGCGGCTTGAACCTGGACTTTTGTGATCCAGAAGGCGTAAATGCATTTAAGGGGAAGCTAGATAGCTAAGTATGAAGGATAAAGGAATGGCGACATCTGCAAATGGGTGTGTTGTGAGAGGCGGCTGGATGGATGGCGGATGGAGAGTGAGGAGGCTGCAAAGGAGCCTCACCTTTTACTCGGTATCTCCATTCCAATTGTGTCTTGATCAAAGCAAGTAAAGGTGACGTTTATGAGCAATCAATTCAGCTGAAAAAGTTGGTGTGCCTTGTAATTGTTTGTTTCTTCGAAGTGTGCCATGATACTGAAAAGATTGTGAGTCTCAGTTTTATGCCAAACAAACAGTGTGGCTGCTGGAAAAAGGAGCTGATAGTTCTACCTGCAATAAAACATAAAATAAAAATTCTGTGAAAGAATAGTGGCAGATAAGCTTCCTTTTATTGCTTGTGTTTTCAGAGGTGCTTATTTCTCAACAGAGTGCATGTTTTATCCCAGGGTTTGTTTCAGGGATGGAAGGAAAGCAAGATTTGAAATGCATGAAAGACCCAGGCTCTGAACAGCTTGTTTTGAAAATGCAAGCTGCCCTTCCCCCTGTAGATAGCCACTTATCGAAGTATCTTTGGATCTGGCCCCCCAAGATAATGTTTTGGCATTGCTGATACATCCCAGTTGTCACTCTTCTGCACATCTTCCTTGTTCCTTATACTCTTTTTCTCTGCTGGCTGAGTTGCAGCTGCTTTTGTCTGTAATTTGACCAAACACCTAAGCTGGCAGGTTTTTGGCTTTTGCTGCCCACAGTAGGAAGGCGTACAGGGAAAGCTAAGCATGGAAAAATACTTAGGAAAGAAACGCAGGAAAGAGACGGTGAGTGTGCACTCTGCAGTGGAAATTTTGTTTGTCAAAGGTTTATTTTTCTCAGAGTTTGCAGGTTTGCTGGGTTGCTTACAGGTACCAATTTTCTTGTTAATAGGTCATTTATTTCTATCTGCATCCTGTAGGAGCAAATTACCGCAGAAGTTGGAATCAGTACTGAAAACAACAAATGCTGGAGATCACAGCAGGCCAGGCAGCATCCGTAAAGACAGAGCAAGATGAAGAGTTGTCCAGACTGGAAACATTATCTTGTTCTCTCTCCATGGACGCTGTTTGTCCTGTCATGATCTCCAGCATTGGTTGTTTTCAATCTATTTGTATCATGATGTGTTTCAAATTGGACTCCATTTCCTAGTTTTAGATCAAAAGGTGGCAATGTTTACTTATATTTCAAAAGCATTTGTTGCCTCTGATTCTTGAAAAATCAATACTTGTTTCAACAGTTCAACATAACAAAGCCAGGAAGATGTAGGTGCAGCAATTTGGAAAAGACTTGTTTCAAGTTCCTGTAGATATCATTGCTTAGCTGGTGTTAATTCAAATAAAAACATTTTTCCAAATCTTCCAAATTGTAAGCTGCCAACAATTTATCTGATGAGATTGTCTTTCAAACATTTCAGGGTTTGTTTTCACTTGTTTCTGGAGTCTGGTTTTATCCACGTAGTTTTAAATGACAATCAGAACAGCCATTGTATTCAAGAAAGGAATTCATAGAGGAGCAAGAAGATTATAATGTAACTGTACATTTTGCAGTCATGCAGAAGTCATATATATACATGCAGTAAACTGGACAAAGAAGTTCAATTCTGGCTAAAGGTGAAGAATTTGGTTCTTTATATTCCTCATTCACTTCTAGATGTTAATAATTAACTCCACATAGAATTGGGCATTCAGCCAAAAGCATAACACTGCATACAGCAGATCTAATTCAAGGTTCTATAATGATGAAACACTGAGTGCTAAATTGTGGATTTATTCCATATTTATACCAGTTTTTATTAATGTCAGATAAATGGTACTAATTTTCTGTAATTCATCCAGTAACAATGAACACTGAAGGTATATTTCAGTCTGTTGCCAGTTGCCGCTTGAATGTATTTAGTTCAGTTGAAGTTTTTCAGATATTCATTGCAATCTTCTGTATTGATACAAAGTGATTTCCTTTATTTATAACATCCCCCACCAATAGCCCTGACAGATGATCAATCTGATAAACAGATTACTGTCAGGAACTGAAGTCAATTGATTGATTGAAACCATGTTGTTCAGTGAAGATCTACTGTTTGATTGGTATTTCAGCCAACCTCCCTCTCTGTGGGCCCGAAACACTTTCTAAATGAATTAGGATGTGATGGCCCTGTGGCCTCTAAATGCAGAGCTGAAATGTAAATGTGTTCATTAAATGTTGAGTGAATCTTTTTACATTTTCTGAGAGCTGGGTTTTAAAAAATAATGCATTTTCTCTCCCATCATTATTGTAATTCCCTTCATGGTCTGTTCATATAAATTCTGCTCAATCTTATTCTACTAAAATAGCTGATTCCTGACCACTAATTGATTCTGCAGCTTTTCAAAATGTGTATCTTTTCTATCACATTCTACAATAGTGGTATAAAGCCGATTTTGAAAATGTCTTTGGTCAATGGTTGGTGTTGCTTTTGTTGTGATATGTCGATCAAATTATTTGAATTCTTGCCTTTCTTTTCCTTCCATTCTTTCTTGCCCTTTTTTCTAATACCCGCTTCCCCGCCATTATCAGACCTATTAATGGATCTCTCATATATTAGAGTTGATATTTTTCTGCACTTTCTCCATAGCTGTAACACTATATTCTGCATTTTAGCCTATTATCCTGATTTTCTCTAGTAAGGTATGATTTGTCTAGTTGGCATGCAAAATAATACTTTTCACTGTATTTTGAAAAATTAAATCTTTTCTTCCTTCTCTTTCAGCTCCTCTTTCACACAAACGTATGTTATGAGTGTGAATCGAAACTCTGGTGCAAGAATTAAAGATTTTTTTCAAAATGCATGCTATACATACATTTTTAACAACTAGATTTTCCTGTAAGCTTAAAAGTTTTGGAGCATGATTTTAAGAAGCGTACATCTCAGCATTTAGGCCAATCCATTTAAGCAACCCATTTCTTTTTCCAGCAAAAAAAATTCTGTTGCATATAGTCATTTTATAAGCCAAACACCCTTTTTGATTACAAAATGCTACATTTACATTAGTAATTGGCCTCAAGTTTTGTCAGCTTATATGTTTAAGCGGATGATAATGGTATGTTGTGAAGAAGACATGTGAGAGTTTAAAGATACCCCAACATGGAGCATATTGCATAAAGTGCCAACAGAACTGGAAATCAGAAACAAAAACAGAAATTGCTGGAAAAACTCCAGTTCATACGAAGGGCCACTGGACCTGAAACGTTAACTCTGATTTCTGTCCACATATGATGCCAGATCTGCTGATCTTTTCCAGCAATTTCTGCTTTTGTCATTGGTGGAGCATACTGTATCTAATCTGATGATTTTTGATACATTCTTCTCAACATCAGGACAGTGGCATGGTGAGTAACAAATACAAAATGAATGAAGTACAAAGATGCTGTCAAGCTAATAGTCAAGACATTTGCAGACTGAGACAATGATTGTTTAGCCTGAAGAAGATTCCCAGATCTAAATGCACCATGCAAGCAGGGACCAACCACTGTCCTGATGTTGAGAAGAATGTATCAAAAATCATCAGATTAGATCCATCCTCACCAGAAATGGATAAAACGCAGGCACATGTGCCAAATCAAACTCTGAATCCAGCAAAGGTAGACCAAGATTGTTCAGAGTGGCCTCGATGACGAAAACATTGGTTTCCAATGGTTCACCAGAAGCGGCAAACACACAAGCATTCACTAAATCAGATTAACAACTTGGATGAAACTGCTATGACTTTCGATATGCTCAGTGTGGTGCAGCGACATTCAAAAATAGTTCCAGCAACAAAACACAAATAAATAAGGTTCACTGTAGTACAAGCCTGCATCGACAACTGAAAAAAAAGTACAGCCTACAGCAATTCTCAAACATAAAACCAAGTAAAACATCAAGCTCCTTGCAGGTGTTTTTGTGCATGTTCATGACATTGGTTGAATGGAAAAGGGTGGAGTGAAGTTACTGATAAATAATGTGTGGAATATGCATCCAACTGATAGAGTGCAGAGAATGGATGTTGGACACAGCCAGATTACATATAACTAATGAGGTCAAGATGTGCTTGCAATGAAATAACACCCACATTACAGTGATAACAGGTGTTATGATCATAGTGAAAAGCACTGTCAATATACAACTTTCATCATTTAACACTCAAGACTTCCATAGACTAAAAGTGGTTCTAAAAAGGATGTTACTGAGCTAAAATAACTGCTGTGATCACCTGACCAGCCAGGCAATGCACATGTATCTCAAAACCGGCTGCCTCAGAGGTACCTTCTGAAACACAAGGTACTGAAAATTAATGAGGCTTCAAGAAATTCTCATCTCTTGTTCATACATGGATGGTAGACTCATACATTGAGAGACAAAAGTTGCCTAAAAGTGTCCAACTTGAAATGAAACAAAGACAGACACCAGACAGAATATCACAGCAGCCTTTGAGCTCAAATTGAGAGAAAACAACATGGGCTTGTAAAACCATAGGTACTGGAAGTTCTTCTTTCTTTCACTTTCACTCGCAGAAACCAGCACTGGTTAATCATTCACTGAGAACTCTCCACTGCAAACTTTGCCACTGAAACAGGACAGCAGCTGAATAGTTTTTTGATTTGATTTATTATTGTTGTATTATCTAGGTATAGTGAAAAGTTTTGTTTTGCATGCAGTACGGGTAGTTCGTGACATACTGGATACGTAATCAAATCAATATCAAATCGAATAGTTTCACTCGAGTCTTTTCAATGTTACAATCCCAGAGAAAGCACAAGATCTGTAATTGCATTTGCCTTTATCATCCTGTCTGTACTAGACACCATTCTTCCCACTCAAACTTCCCTTTATTATGTAATTACCTGCTTTATGTGTTTACCTTCCAAATCATATTTTCTTATTTTTTCAGGATAGTAGGTATTAAAACTGAACTCTTTTTCACTTGAGAAAGCCTAATAGTTGCCTTGTCTTCATTTTTGATGATTAACTAAGTTCAATCGAAGTGATGTGGCTGCATGCTTGTAAAGAAAAAAAAGATACAACTTCATGACCACCAAAGTGACTGAAGTTGTGATCCCCCCCTCACCAGTTGCAACACTGGACATGTAATATAAATAGTTCAACTTTTGCATGTGTGCTTCGACAACCATTCAAGGATCATGTTTGCACCTCATAGAAGAGGTGAATGGTTGACAAATGAGAAATCCTCACAAAGAGTGCCAATAAACACAGTATCCTGTTTGAAGTTTTGTGTGGTTTCATTATCAAATACTGGGATGATATTAGTGCATTAAGTTTCAATAATGTGTTCAAAAAATGCAGAATATCCAATTCAATGGATGAAAAGAAAATAAACTCATCAAAAGTGATCCAAAAGGGATCCTTATGATTATGCACAACCAAAGTGACTCAGAATGTTTCACTGAATGCTTTGGGTTGGATGCTGAAGACCATGAATTACCCATTTTTAAACTACTTTCCTTAGGTAAAATTTACTGTTTTGCAATTAATTTATTCAATAAACCATTTCATATTAATTTAATATATATTACTAATGTTATTTTTTTTCACATCTCAAAATTGTGACCACCAAGACCAGTAGTTCATGTTTTACACTCCACAAATAAATTGACCCTCATTTTAAAAGTATTTTTGGAGAGGGCAAAGATCGACTTATAAGCTATGATCTGCGGTAACGTCATAATGACATTTACAATTGCTTTCTCCAGTCACCTCTCTAGAACAGGAATAATTATAACACTTTTACTTCTAGAAGTAAAAGGTTGTGGAAAGTAGCTTCTAAGTATTAAAATGGAAAGAGAAATTCTAACATTTCAACAAAATTGGAACTTGATCCATAAAATGTGAACTGTCTGGTTTTGGAAATATCTGGTGAGACCTTGCCAATAATTCAGTTTTTAAGATTAGGTCTACGAATATTTTTCCCGATTGCTTATTTATCCTTCGTGTTGAATAAAAGTACAAGCTTGTTGAGGCCAGGCAATGTATTTAGTTTCTTGACACTATATACTACATAAGTACATGAAAAGAATTAGCTAAATTCAATATATAAGGAAAGGTTGGATAGGTTGGTATTTTTTCAACGGGACCATTGGAGGCTGAGAGATCTGATAGATGTTTATAAAATAATGAGAGGTAGAGATACAGTTGATGGTAATTATCTTTTCCTTAAGACGGGGAATTTCAAGACTAGGGGGTACATTTTTAAGGTGGGAGGAAAGCGTGTGGAATGAACTTCCTGTTGAAGTAGTGGATGTAGGTATAATTACAACGTTTAAAAGACATTTGCATGGATATATAAATAGGAAAGGTTTGGAGGGATATAGGCCAGGAGCAGCAGGTGGGACTAGTTTAGTTTGGGATTATGTTCAGCATGGACTGGTTGGACCAAAGGGTCTGTTTCCATGCTGTATGACTCTACGACATCGCCACCTTTTGCTGATACCACCAATATTTGGTCATTTGCTACCTTTCACAGAATTTCCCAAAATTTTTTCAAAGGTTTTTCTTCCCTAAAATAGGCAAAAATAATTAAACTGTGACCACAATGTAATCCCCTGGAATTTCACTTGAACAGCTTGGTTTTCAATTGCCTTCATTGACTATTGCTTCCCAGTGCCAAGTTTTTCTTTGTGTTTTACTGCTGCTTATTTATGTGATAATCATTTGTCATCGTGTCCTTTCGCTCATGTCAACTTTTATCTGTTGTGTTACCACCTTGAGACATTTTACTGCATTGCTGGTGCTGCTGTTTTTTTTAATGAATTCAGGTTACTAATAAAGTTTAGCTTCTTTCATCATACACCTTGCTATACTAAGCCTTAGTACCATGGCAATTTTGATACCATGTGTTGGCAAAGTACTTAGAAACATAGGAACCTGGAATAGACCATTCAGCCCATTGAACATGCTCTATCAATAAATTAGACCATCCCTGATCATCGACATCAATGCCATCATTGTATCACATGATGTCTATCGATTCCTGTCTTGAGCATGCTCAAATGTGGAGCTTCCACAGCCCCCTGGGTTAGAGAATTGCAAAAGTTTAAACCTTGTGGGTGAAAGATCTCCTTACTTTATCCCCTAGTTCCAGAATTACCAGCCAAGGGAAACATCTTATGTACATCCTCCTCCTATTTGCCAAATGTGGATACAGATTGTTTCTTGGTTATCTTATTAAACTATTTCTGACTGGAATTTTTTTGCACAGAGTGCAATTGTAGGCATAGCCTGTTAATTACTTCACTTGCTTTGCTCCACATTCTACTCCAAACAAGTTTTTAGTGGTGTTGTTAGATTTCTTTTGTACTGAGGATTGTTTTATTAGGATGTGCCAATTTGAAAGGATTATGAGGAAATTAAAATAGTTAGATTTAAACGGTTTTAAAAAAGGAAAACATAATGTTATAAAGTGGATGTTGACCCTCCCCTCCTAATAACTAAAACCGAAATGCCCAAAGAGGTGAGCCTCACCCTATAATCTGTCAAAAGAGCCCCCAATCTGTTATAAAGCCATTGTTAAATTAAAAGAAACCTCTGACACTCTCTTTATAATCAACAAATAACAATGTATTTATCTAACTCTAACAGTGAATGTACTAAATAAACTATTAACAAACCAAATAAATCCCTTCTAACTACTAATTATTCCCAAATAAAACAAAATTATTGCTGTTCCAATAAATACCAGTCCCACTTATATAACATAAAATTTAGTCTCAAAATTACAGCCAGGTTATGTATTCTGGAATGTGCTGTGTCTTCTCTGATGAATTATTTTGTCAGGAACATTAACTATTTGTGCCATAGGTACCTTTAATTTACATGGAGGTTGCTCTTAGGCTTGGAGAATTATGTGAGAGCCACTGATTCTTTCTTTTAGAACTGAGAACTGTTCTCTTGGCAGATGACAGTTGGCTCTTAACAATTTTCCAAAAGCCCTCACCTTTTAAATCCTTGATGACATAACTTTTTTACAATAACATTGGTCCTATTGTATGTTGTCAAAACCATCAGATTTAAATTTAAATGGTATCTGATGTCTAAGGGTCAGGTTTAAATTAATTGGCTAAATTCAAAAACCTGTTGTTTTGGTTAAAAATGCTGCTTTGCTTCATGTCAGTACAACCTTTTGATACCAATGTTTCAGTTCAGGTACTCTGTACACCTGCAAATTTACAGACATCCTTTTTGAATCTCTAAGCATAGAAAAAGCACATGATCTTAAAGGGACCACAGACGTCTTTCCCCATAGTATTTTACAAACACCAGATTCTGATGTCTTGCCTTCCAACCACAAGTACTCCACCCAACTGCGCAACAGTAAAAACTCTTATTGACTCCTCTGTTGCTCCTAAGAAATAAAAGCTGCACAGAATCGTGGAATCGCAGGAGTGTTACAGGCAGAAGGAGGCCATTCGGCCCATCATGCCTGTCCAAATTAGTGTCATGAGTTAGTGCCATTCTCCTGCCTTTTCCACATGCCTTTGCAGATTATGTGAAAAGAAGCGATCATTTAATACTCTCTTGACTGCCTGAATTGAAGCTACCTCCACCACAATCACTGCAATCCAGACCCAAGCTACTCATTGTGTGAAAAAGATTTTTTTTATTGATATACAACATCAGAGCGCTAACATGCTGTAGTTCAAAGTCTGGAAGGAAATGCACCCTTGTCCCTAGTTTTTGCCTATGTTTTGATATAGAAATTTTCCTATTTGTAATACGGTTTACTCAAAACCTAGGGAGGTAGATTTACAACACATTTTAAAAGCCATGTATGAGTTTGATAGTATTCAGCATTATTGATCCTACTTATTTACACTTCATTTTTTTTTCCTGAAGGAAACAGCAGTGTCTGATTTTTTTCTATCATTACAATTTTTAACTTTCATATTTCAGGGGATCAGTGATTTCTGCGTGGCTCCAGACAAGTTCATCATGAATATGACCCAGAATAAAATTAGTTCAGGTAAACTTCCACACTCTTCAAAAACAAAATGTATCTTTTCCCTTCCCGTTCCTTCCATCAAAGGTGGCAACTGATATGGGAAAACAGTTTTGCGAATCAGTCACTTTTTAATTCTGTTGCTTAAGTCATTCTACATGACCTGAGACAGTAAATGATAACTTTTCATCTGTGGGAACCAGGATGACGACCTATTCAAAGTTTCCTGGGTTTGTCCTGAAGGGTGGCTCTCCCAGATGTGGTCTTCCCTGGTTGCCGTTAGACCTCAATTTCTCCAGGGAGCAACAGAGATTCTGTGCATTCACAGTCCCAAGCCAGTGCGATACGTAAACACAATCAGCCACAAGGGAGAACTGGCTGTCACTATGCTCCAAGGATTGTCTAACTTTTAAGCAGGTGGCTGGTTGGGCTTGTGAGGATGTCACGTCTGACCATAGCGCCCACAGGCACAAGTCTGGGCTTCAGTGTGCCACGTTCCTGAGGAAGCAAGGTGCTCCAGGCAGATCAAGTAGTCAGGAGAGATCCAGCTTTTTTTTGGATGGGGGGTGGCGGAGGGCAGGGCAAGTAGATTTGTCACAGGCCCAAGAGAGATGGGGAGAGTCCAGAAAGTCCCAGGAGTGTGTCCAAGCAAGCCTGAAGAGGTGGGGTTGCTTCCAAGCAGGTTTGAGAGTTCTGGAGAGGGGATTCTGACCGTTCTGTGTGAGGAGGGAAATTGGACACTGCCACGTTCTGTGTTGGGCAGCAGCAAAGAATGTCTGAAAACAGCACGACCTTCAAGGTAGCAGGGGAGAGCTTTGACAGAGCAGAACTTGCAGTCTCAATAGGTCAGAGGAGGCAATATGTAAGTGAGGAGCTTTACATGGAAAACATTCTAAAAATTTGCAACCTTTAAGCTGAGCAGCTTATTTTGGGCTCTTTGACCTTGTAAATGTGATCTGCATTGTTGTCTGGAAGCTCCAGATCAAGGTTCCCCACGTTCCTTTGACCTCGCCAGACCTACCTTTGCCCCACTTCACTTTACTTCCCATCCAGCCAGACTCTCATTTGTCGAAGTTCTTCATCACTTTGATAACAGTGATTACAGGTTCATTTTTCTCATCAGTAAAACGAGTAGCAGTTTCCTCTCCAAACAAAGATTTCTCAGCCCTCAGTATGATCTCAGTGAATCTTTCCATATTTTCTTCATGGCCTCACGGTCTTTCCCAAAGCAAGATTGCCAGAAAGGACACAATATTACAACTGAAGCCAATCCAATAATTTGTGAACATGTAATCCCTGTTTGCTTTTATCTGCTCCACCATTATGTGTAAAACATAGGAGTCTGTATCTTTTATCAGTAGATTTGACAAATTGTCTTCCCAATTGTTTCAAATTCCATAGATTTGTGCACAGGCAGATAAATATGTCTGTTTGTCCTCTTCGTAATTTTGACAGTTCACCTGATTGTCTCAAATGTTATTCATATATGAGAAGGAAATCAAGCTAGAACTGTACACCATGGTGGTTCAGTGGTTAGCACTGTGCCAGGGACACAGGTTTGATTCTAGCTTCAGGTGTCTGTGTGGAGTTTGCACATTCTCCCCATTTCTGTGTGAGTTTTCTCTAGGTACTCCCATTTCCTCCCACAGTCAAAAAATGTGCAGGCTAGATGGATTGGCCATGCCAAGTTGCTCCATAGTGACGAATGATGTGCAGACTTGGTGGATTGGCTGTGGGAAATGCAGGGTCACAGTGAATGTAGGGCATCGGTCTGGGTGGGACATTCTTCAGAGAGTTGGTGTTGACTTGGTGGGCTGAATGCTCTGCTTTCATACTGAAGGGGTTCAATGAATAATAATGATATGAACATAGGTTGTTGAGCACATTGTCCTGTGTCTTTTTGGCAAATAAAATGAAACCCAAACAATTCATCCATTAGCCGAAACTGTAATTTTTAGATTTAGTTGTACATATGTCAAGAAACTGAATTCAAAGCAGTTGAATGTCCTAAAGAATGTACACATACAAGCACAGTTCCATCACATAATAGATGTTTTATTGTTGGGCTATGGGAGTTCGTCTAACTGATGTTTATTTGTTCTGATTACAGATGTAGTACATTACTACCTGTATTGCAGCCACAGCATAAGTAACCCATTTCAACAGGTTTGCAATATTTTACATTGACTCAATTTTTATGAAATAGATAAAATTAAGCAGTTATCTGTTCCAATCACAGAAGTGAAGACTGAGTTCAATATTTTATATGTCAATACATTTGAAAAGTAAAAGATGTGGGATAATAAGATGGTACCTTCAAGAAAGCTGGCATTGGTGTGATGGGCTGAACAGCCTGCTTTCCATATTGTAAGTTTCTGTTGTGCCAATTTCATTGGCAGTGGATTTGAAATGGTGAGGGATAAAGTGTATATACTGTGATACACAAGATATCATAATTATGTACAACAGGCTTTATGAGCCAAAAGATTTTTTTTCTGTCAATTCATGTTTATATTTGTTCAATTTGAAGCTTGATCTTTTGTGGAAAGAGGTTTAGTTTTCAATCATAAGCTATGTTGTTCACATGGAAACATGAAATAAAACATGTAAAACTAAAAACTGAACATGGACATGGAAATTAAAAGCAGAGAGTGATTTGTTTTAAAAAGTTCTGTTCAACTCAATCTTTTCCCCTTGTATAGACTCTTTCAAGTTTCCAACGATCTTTGACTGCCATGGATCGACAAATCCAGGGAATGACATACATTGCTGTGCCAGTTTTCCCAATGGCAAAGGTAGGTGATAAAATTCACACACACACACACACACACACACACACACACACACACACACACACACACACACACCTGCATGCTTCTCCCATATTGTCCACCCTGTTCTACTCTCACTGTCCAATTATAGCCAAAGCATTACCTACAATGGCTTCTCTTGCTATGTATATATAATTGCTTATGCTGTGTGGCTATGTCCACCTCTATACTATATCAGTGTTATGATTCTTGGGGTTCCTGAGCTGAAATAGGCTAATTGTGTGGATAGCTATATGAACCAAGGGCTTTTTCAATTTGCAGCATAGATTGCTTTTTTTTTTCTTAATGAACTAACTGAGCTACCGAGAAACTACATTGTCATTTCTAACACTGACAGATTGGAGCTCTTCTATATTTCTGTCCAAACTAAATCCTGTCATCCCTCCGAATGATCTCAGTAAATCTTGAGTAAAGCTAACTACAAAGACATGATATAGGAACTTATCAGAGTTGATTGGAAGGGAAGACAGTGGAGAAGCAATAGCAAGAGTGGATTCATACCAGAATTTCAAGTTGGGGGCAGATGTGAATGTAGTGGCCATTACTAAGGAGAAAGTGCTGGGGAAGCTGAAAGGTCTGAAGGTGGACATGACCTAAATTGGTACACGAATAGGAAGGCTTTAGAGGGATATGAGCCAAATTCTGGCAAATGGAATGAGATTAATTTAGGATATCCATTGGCATGGTTGAGTTGGACTGAAGGATCTGTTTCTGTGCTATACAGCTCTATAATTCTGTATACTGCTGAGGCCCTATAAAGCTGTAATGAGACGGTTTTGGGCCCTGTTTCTAAGGAAGGATGTGCTAACATTGAAGGGGGTCCAGAGGAGATTCACAAGAATGATCTTGAGATTGAAGGGCTTGTCATATAAGGAGTATTTGAGGACCGTGGGTCTGTACTCAATGGTGTGTCAATTGATGAGGTGGGGATCTCATTGAAATTTACGGAATACTGAGAGCCTTGTATATAATGGACATGGGGAAGATATTTTAACTAGTAGGAGAGACTCAGCCCTGAGTGCTCAACCTCGGAATTAAGAGATGATGCTTTCGAACTGAGATAGAAGCATTTCTTGTTTCATTGGGTGGTGAATCTATAGAACTCATTGCTGCAGAAGACTATCAAGGTCAAGTTGTTAAATATCTTAAACAGTGAGATAGATGGGTTCTTGGTTGGTAAGGGGATCAAGGATTATGCGGAAAAGACAGGAGAACAAAGTTGAGAAACCTATCAGCCATAATCAAATGATGGAGCAGACTGGATGGGCTGAATGGCCTAATTCCACACCTATATTTAAAGGTCTTATGGTTTAATCTTTCATACTCTTTCGTGGTCTTGTTGTCTTTCCCAAAGCATGATTGTAAAATTGGACACCATTATAAACATCACCAATCCAATAATTTGTCCTAATGTAATACCTGTTTGCTTTTGTCCTCTCCACTATTACGTGCAAAACATAGGAATCTGTACCTTTTACCAATAGATTTATCAATTATACCTCCCAATTGTCTTGAATTTCATGTATTTATCAGCCTGTACGCTAATCCATATCCGTTTGTCTTTGAAATTCTTCATAATTTTGATAATTCATCTGAATGTCCCAGATGTTATTCACATATGAAAAAGAAACAGAGCTATAACTGAATAATGATGACATGGACACAGGTCATTGAGCACATCCTCCTGTCACTCTTTTGCCAAAAAAAACATAAACCCGAATAATTCATTCGTCAGCTCAAACTACAATTGTTAGATTTAGTCAAATTGTCTGACTAAACATTCTGCCTTCTCAGAAGGACCTTCTTGGGATACAGCTGCTGCTGAATAAATCTGAATCCAATTTGCATCAGCTCACAGCAATGCTTGACTGCCGAGGACTCCACAAGGTGAATTAACAGTGAAGCAAAGTAATACATTTGCCTGTTTTAAACTTTTTTTTAAACTCTATTTTCTATCTTTTACTTATGGCTGCAATGTTGTGTTTTAATAAAAACGAAAAGAAATGTGGATGCTGGAAATCAGAAACAAAAACAGAAATTACTCAAAGTTCATCAGGTCTGGCAGCATCTGTGGAAAGTTATTGCTAAACCTGCGTTAAAAAACTGGTTTGGCCTCAACTACAGTATTGTGTCCAGTTCTTTAGAAAAAATATGAAGGAGTCGTCATACAGGGAATAGAAAACATTCACAAGATTGTTTCCAGGAATGAAAATCCAAAATTACACAGCTAGATTGGAGAAGGTGGGATATTTAGCATGGAGAAGAAAAGATCAAGAGGAACTGTTATGGAAGTTTTCAAAATCAGGAGGAGTCTGAGAAGAGTAGTCAGAGAGAAATTGTTCCCAACAGTGGAAGGATCAAGAACCAGAGGGCATGAATTTTAAGGTAATTGGCAAAATAAGCAAAGGCGAAACATGAGAAAACGTATTCTACATATTGAATGTTTAACTTTTTGATTGCAGTGGCTGAGAATGCAGTGGAAGCAGAGTCAATTGGAGCTTTCAAAAGATAATTGGATCATTATCGCAAAGGTCATATATATAGGGCTTCTGAGAAAAGGCAGAGGAGTGGCACTGGGTGAAAAATATATTTACAAAAGATGTTGCAGCTTGCAGCAATCATTTAGAAAGAGTTTCTGTAAAAATTTTCCTAAACTCTTCCCAGTAATTAACTCTTGAAGAGGTTGGATAAATATGAGTTTAAGTAGTAAATGGAGTAGGGTCAGAGGTGAGTAATCTTTCTGAGATGAATCATGTAAAAGGCAGCAGTAAAGGTTCACTACAGAAGTAAGGATACTAAATCTGTGAATAAGCTCAACCCACCATTGACTTGGAAATAATCACCATTCCTTCGGCATTGCTTGGTCAAAATTATGGAATTCTCTTCCTAATAGCATTATGGGCCTACCCAGAGTGCATGGACTGCAGCGTTTCAAGAAGTCAGCTCAGCACAACCTTCCCGAAGGCACAGGGATGGACAATGAGTCCTGGCCCGTCCCGTGAACCATAGCCCATGAATGAATAAAAATGAGAAACTCGGCCTGAAACTGTGACCAGGAGGAGATGATAGCAAGAGATCTGATTTACTAGTTGTTCCCAGGCAGTAGGAAATGGGCAGCAGTGAGTTGACTGCCTGTTTTCCTTTCCTTTGAGCAGTTACAACAGGCCTTCGTCTGTTTATTTTGATATGGATAACACCATAACTAGGACTAGGAATGTCTGTATCTCTGATCCAGTAACATGTACCACAAAGTCCTTGCAGGTTGATTAATCAAATATCTGTACAGGATTACATTTCCTAACTTAGTTTCCTGTTTGTTTTTCTGTAGGACTATCTGGATGCCCTGATCGGTGTGTGTTATGACGGTGTCGAGGGATTACTGTACCTTTCACTCTTTTCTATCCTGGCTGTAGTTGCGTTTTGTGCCATGATTTGTGCAATATCTTGTGCTTGTAAACACTTAGTAATCAGGTAAATGTCACAGCATCTTGTCATGTACTGATTCTGAAGAGTGTCACATACTAAGAAAATTAAACTTTATATCTCTTCTTCTTTATAGTCAGTTGATAGAAATATTTGACATCTTCAGGAATGGGGCAGAACCAGTGGAAATATATTGTTGCAAGTGACTGAGAGACCGAGAACAAGGGAACAAGAACATGGATTGAAAACAAAAGATATAGGACAGAGAGCGGGAGAAAACCTTTATACATAGCAGGTTGAGGTGGAATGGACTAGCTGACTGAATTGATGATTAAACCAGAAATCATGTCAACATTTAAGAATGCTTAAAGAAAAACAGAAATTGCTGGAGAAACTTAGCAGGTCTGGCAGCACCTGTGGCAAGAAAATGGAGTTAACCTTTTGAGTCCGATGACTCTTCATCAAAATTAGGAGGGGTGGGGTGGGAAGAGTCACTATGCCTCAGCCGAGGGGTTAGTTTGAGAAGCAGAGAGCTACGGAGCTCTCTGGAATTGGACCTGCATTTGCAAGACTCTGCATCGCAAATCATCTGTCCAGCAAACCTACTGGTAGTCGAAGAAGAGAATGTGGGATATGCAAATAGGATAGGCATATAGAAAAATAGAAATTAATGATCAGGAAAAGGCCATTCAGCACTGAGCCTGCTCCACCGTTCAATATGATCATGGCTGACATTCTACTAAGTAACCTATTCCTGCGCTGATGAAGGGTCTAGGCCTGAAACGTCAGCTTCAGAGATGCTCCTGAGATGCTGCTTGGCCTGCTGTGTTCATCCAGCTCCACACTTTGTTTTCTTGGACACTCCAGCATCTGCAGTTCCCATTATCTCTGAACCTATTCCTGCTGTTGCCCCATACCATTTGATCCCATTAGCCCTAAGAACAATAACTCCTTATTTCGTCTCAGTCTAAAATGGCCTAACCTGTACCCTTAGACTGTGACCCCTAGTTCTGGACTCCCCAGTCTTCGGGAGCATCCTTCCTCCATTTACCCTGTCAGGTCCCGTTAGAATTTGATAGGTTTCTATGAGATTCTCCCAGTCCAGTCTCTCTGTATATTCCAGTCCTGACATCCCAGGAATCAGTGTGGTAAGCCTTTGTTGCACTCCCTTCACAGCCAGAACATCCATCCTCAGATAAGGAGGCCAGAACGGCATACAGTACTCCAAATGGGTTACAGGATTATGATTACTACTCCTTGTAGAGGAAATCATTAATGTGAACTGGTTGGGCGACTCAATTTTCATGCTGTAGTTTCTAATCAATTCTGTACATAGGGAACTGTTTGCATGCCTTTCCAATAGTGAGGCAGCCATGACTGCATATGTTCAGGGACTTTATATGTTAAATGGGAATAGAAAATTCCACTGATTGAGATATTGCAATATCTCAGCAATTTGCTTAAAGAAATTGTTTCATCCTTAATTGCAGTACATTCTGCACTGTTCACAGTGTGATTGGATAAAATATCTTGTTGCGAATGGTGCACCTATTAAAAACCTCCACCTGAATGATCAAGTTTAATTTATGTATAGTTTAGGATATTCTTAAACACTCTGGACACCACCTGTGACTGTCTGATTCCCAAGTAATATATTTGGTTAATATTACTATAACTGTTTGCTGAACAAAGGGAGTTTCAGGTGATGTGATATTACAGCATTTACAGCTAGTGAATAATAACATACTCAGTGAGTGATGAAAGACATTATAAATCTCAATTGATGTTCTTTGACATGATGTGTGCATCACTGGCAAGGCCACCATTTATTCCCAATCCTTAATTGCGCTTGAACTGAATGGCTAGCTCAAGCCATTTCATAGAGCTGTTGAGAGTCAAAGACACTCCTGTGGAGTTGGAGTTGCATGCAGATCAGACTATGTAAGGATGGCAGATTTCCTTCCCTAAAAGACCAAGTGACCCAGATGGGTATTTACAAGAACCAATGATTGGCCACTATTACTGACACTGGCAATCAATCAGGTTTAGTCCTTGGATTTTTAGTTCTGACAGCTGCCATGGTATTTGAACACTTGCCCCCACCCAGCATTAGCCGGCACCTCTGCATCATCAATCTGGTTATATTATCACTGTCAATGCCTCACCTCTAATAATTATTATAATTAATTAAACAATAGAATTATAAGGTGTATAATCTGATTTATAAAGGGCATCTTGATACCGCTCCATACAAAATATTGTGGTAACAGTCTTTAACTTGCACAATGTAACATTAAAACACATGATTCACTGCTCAAGAGAAAGTGTAGTTGTGGTGTAAAAATGATTTTTAACCAGCATGTTACGAAACAACTCCTGCACAGGTGGGACTTGAACCCAGAGCTTCTGGCCCTGAGGAAGGGACACTGCCACAAAACCTCTGTGGGTAGAATGTACAATGTAATTTAATACCAGATAGACCCAACCGTTACAGTGTAAGATTATGCATTGAAATTGCAACTACAATAACCAGCTGACCTTCACTGTGCTTAATCACTTGGTCTAAGATGTTTGGTCATTCAGCTATCTTTAATTTGCAACTAGACTGGAAGCATTTCAGAAAATAAAATCTAGCGTGAGGAATTTAAGTAGTGAATTGAGCTAGAAGAGAGAAATGCAGTTTAAATCGAATTGCTTTTACTGGCACAAGTTCTCTTAGATTTTATAGAATGAGCAAAGTTATCACCAAGTATTGGAATAGATGTAGACGTTCAGATTCACATCATGAAAATGGATCATCTGTCCAAAATTCTATTCTGCCATTTAATTTTTAACTTTTATTTAATCTATTTTTCTAATCAAACCATTTAAAGGTGTTGTTACGCACCTCTGGTACAGGTGGGAATTGAACCTCTGTTTTGCCATTTATCCGAACACGAGCATATAGTTCTAGTCAAGGTTGCAAAGAACAGAACAGTTGACCCAACAAGTCTTAACTAAAAATTTTTTGCCTCTTCACAGTCCATATCCGCTATTCCCTGCCTATTCATATATCTGTCAAGATACCGCTTAAACGTTGCAATTGCAGCCAGCTCTACCACCTCTGGCAGCATATTACAGGCACTTACTGCCTGCTTTTAAATTAAAACTTGTCTCTCACATTGCCTTAACCTCTCCAAAGCTTTTACCCCTCTTAATTTACATTTCTGCCCAGGGAAAATTATCTGACTCTCCATTTTATCCATGCCTCATGATTTTGTAAAATCATGTCAGTTGCCCCTCATCCTTTGGTGCTTGAGTGAAAACAAACCAAATTGGTCCAATGTCTCTTCAGCTAATATCCTTCAAACCAGGCAAAATGATGGTAAATTGTTTTTGTACCCTCTTCAAAGCCTCCACATCCTCCTTGTAGAGAGGTGACCAGAATCATACACACTGTTTCAAATATGGCCTAGCTAAAGTTCTATACAGTGGCAACATGACTTGCCAATTTTCATACTTCTGTGCCCTGACTGATGAAGACAAGCATGCTATATGCCTTCTTGACCACCTTATCCACTTGTTTTGCTAGTTTCAGGGAGCTGTGGACCTGTATGCCTCAATCCCTCTGTATGTGAATGCTTATAAAGGTTCTGCCATTTATGGTATAGTTCCTTCCTGTGTTAGACCTTCCAAAATGCATCACCTCGTATTTGTCCGAATTAAACTCCATCTGCCATCTCTTCGCCCAAGCTTCTATATCCTCTGGCAATCCTCCCCACTATCTGCAGCTCCCCCAACCTTTGGGTTGTCTGCAAACTTGTTAATCAGGTTACCTGTTACCTATTCTTGATCCATCTCACTTCAACATTTCTTCCTTCATCTATTTAGCTGCTCTAACCCTCAAGAATGATATTTTGTGTTTCAACAGCCTTTTTAAAAGTGATGTCCACAGTATCAAGGCTCTTCATAAGGAAAGTTTCCTTGCTTTCTGTCTTACATCTCTTGTATATCGGCTTATGGTTATCATTCTTGCCCTGAGCCCCCTAAAACTAGAAACAGTTTGCTTCTTCCATGTACCCTACCTATTGTAAACATTTATGTCATACCACAGCCCAATTTGCAGTGCTTGGTGGAAAAGAAAACCTGCTGTTTTCAGGTCGCTCTTCAGATTTCTAGTGAAATCGCAGTGAACCTATATTGCACCTTCTCAAAACCCTCAATGTCCGTTCTGATAATTCGGCACTCAGCACTCAAGCAGACAAAGCAAGTCGGAGCAGGTTATAGTTAACCTTACAGAGTATATAACTCCACCCATCCTCTGAACCAAATACTATTGTGGCTAGCCCTGTTTTCTAAGTATCTCCAGTCATTATGTTGCAAGTTATTTAGAATATCTGCAACATCTAGTTTCGTAAGTTCAGAAAATCTTTTAAACATTTTGCAGTTATGATATTGCTGTATGACAGGTAAAACACAATAGCACCTGAATTTTAATCTACTTCACAGACAGTAGAGATACTTGATAGTGTGGTACTTGAGTATTGCTGTAAAACAAATCACATTTTGTTTAAGGTTTTCACTTCCACTCAGCAGGACAATTTAGAAGAAACACCAAAGTAAAGTGAAACTTTTTAAAAATACTTTTTAAGTAGAGTGCACAGTTTGATTGGTAAGTGGACTTGATCAGTGCAAGTTAAAAAGCTTCAACAAAATACCTTCCTATATGTGTTTCATAAGAAGTAAATCTGTGCATGTTCATCAATCCAAATATAATTTATTACAGCCATAGAAATAAAAAGAACAATTATAGAAATCAGTGCTTAGTGATGTGCTAAGATGGCACAGGTTTGGTATTTGGCTGTGCAATAGCTGATGGCTTAAATGAGCTCCTTTTCTGTTTCAGAGATCGGGATTATGATGACATTGATGAAGAAGATCCTTTTAACCCTCAGGCTCGTCGCATTGCAGCCCATAACCCAACTCGAAACCAGGTCCACAGTTTTTGTAGTTTCAACAGTAGTTTGGGCAGTCAGACCAGTGACCATCCACCTGCAAACACAAACCCCAGTCAAACAGCCACCACCGCGCCTGCACCGGAATACATGTGAGTGCACATTCTGAAAAAAATCTGACTATAACTCTTATTTTCAATTCCGATACTTCCACCTGCTTTAAATGCACACTTAGCCTTTGTGTTAGCGCTGTAATATGCTGTGTTTTGTCATAAATGAGCAAACTATCTGACCATTTTAAAATATGTTTCAAGTTGCAGTTTTAGTCTCAAGTTTATATCTGTGCTCATGCATACCGCAATATACACACAGACTTACGTGGAAGGAAATTGTGGTAAAATGACTATAAATTCAATTTAAAACTGCCATTGACTGGAGAGAAATTGACTTCTGATGTTTCTCAGTTGGAATGTATTATTCAATTAAAAAGATTTTGTTCCAGCAAAATGAGATCTACTAAATCTGATCATTACAAACATTCCAGTGTACTTTGTCTGGCATTGTTACTGATCTCATTACTGGAAATTAAATATATAACAAGAATTGAGTGGTGCCATGTAAACTGCAAAGACTAAAGGTTGCCCTATTAAATTTTTTAGCTGTCTACTGTGTCCTGCAGCAGATTGTGTGAAACTATTTTGTACCCAGTTCAATGAAGGGGGGTTTATTTCAGAAAGCATATGTGATAGTGTGACTCTGGAAATGTTTATATTTACCATAAAAATTATCACATAACTTCTGTTCTCCCGCACAGGAACAATACTATACTTTTTGGTGGAAACCCTCGCTATGAAAATGTTCCACTGATCGGAAGGAATTCACCTCCACCTTCGGTACGTTGGGCACGTGGGACTGAAACATTTTTATGACCAACTTCATAATTTCCTTTTCCTCCTTGGTCCAGATAACAGGCTCCTTTGGGCTGATGGTATTGTTTAAGATAATATCTAACAAACTGGGACCTCCACAACAGTGTATTATTTTCATACAGTATATCACTTAAAGTAACAAACTGGATCATGAAGGTATGATTTGTCAACTTTTGATCACAAATATAAACAGTGCACTATTTAATTCTGTAAGCTATACTAAAAGTAATGGTGGTGAAAATAACATTTGGTATATTTGTAATAGATTTGGTTGGAGAACAGGGGCAGGGTTAAGGTGACAATATGGCGAGATGTAATGTACTATAATGCAACATGACAGACTCACTACCTGAAGGAAATAGTACAAGAATCAAATAATGGCCTGAGCAAACTCCAAATCTTCTGAGTGGGCTCTGTATCAATCAATCAGGTCAATACACAGTCAGTAATGAAGAGTATGGATCTAAATTGCTTGATATGGTCACCTAGCAGTCAGTCTCTGTCAAGGTAATTATGCGATGGTGTACTATACCTGAACTCAGCATCTTGTCTGAGGAGAGCCAATTTTCTGAGTTTTCCAGATTGAAAGGATCGCAATGGTTGAATCGTTCACTGATACTCTCTGTACAGGCTCAAGCATAAAGATTGACCACTCAGATAAGGTGTCAGATGATGTCTGAGCATCATGGAGCCCATGACCCCAGGGTACATTGCTGCTTTTCAAAATAGGAATAAGGACAGGGAGAAATTCCTCTACCTTTTCCTGAAAACAGTACCATTTTTTGTATTTACTGGCTTGCAGCTTTATCGCTGTGGCAGTGTATATAATGGTAAAATGTAGTAAACAGCATCTTAAGAAAAATAATGATCGTGATCATTTAATACATCAGTTGATTCTCATTGGAAGGAATCAAACATACACTTGGATAGAAAAAGTAATGTCATTTTTTATGGCAAAGCTCATGTACCAATTTTTGTTAAGGATTTTATTTCAAAATGGCATGAATGACAATGTACTTAACATTTCTTGCAATGATATATTTTAGTTAGAATTAATTTCCATGGTTGAAATTAGACCAGATAAGTAAATGCTCTTCAATTAGCTTTTTTAAAATTCGCCTCCTTCAGCAGTAGAACCAACTAAATCAAACATTTCAGTCTAAGTTCATCATAAATTCCTTGTGCATGTAGTGAAATGTTGCTGCCAGTAAATGGCGCTATTGTATTGCTGTAACATGACTCATTGTCAATGGTTGTCGTCAATACTTCTTGCATCTAGAGTCAACTTCCTTTGGGAGTTTCAATTCAATTTCAATGCTTACTCAATGTTATAATAAGTAAAATGTATTGGACAGTTTCATCAATCCCAGTTACTTGCTTGCAGAATTTTTTCAAAGAATCTTAGAAGTTGAGATTGGAGTGATGGTAGTGGACAAGGTATGTGAAGTAGATGTATAAAGACTGAGTCAGTGCCCAACTTTAACACAACCACATTTGTGTAGTTCCAGAACATTCCAAATATAAGATGCTGGACAGACTGGGTAGCCGTTTTAGAAAACCAGCACAGGCACGACAGAGTAAATGACAGCTTTTTGCACAATATGACTTTATAACATGATAATGTTCTTGTTCTTAGCTAAGCAAAGTGGAATGAAACCAGGATACTTCTGAACTAACTCCCAAGAGGAAGGTTTAACATCAGCAAGACACCCGTTATTTCAATGAGGACAGTCCGTAACACTGATCTAGTTCCCCCAGAGCCAGCTGTCAGAGAATCATTGAACCCCACAAGGTGGAAACTGGCCATTTGGCCTAACAAGTTCACACTGACCCTCTGAAGAGCCTGCCACACAGACTCATCCCCTTAAACCTGCATTTCCCATAGGTAATGCACCTGACCTGCACATCCCTGAACACTCTGGTAATTTAGCAAGGCCAATCCCACCTGACTTGTACATATTTGGACTGTGGAAGGAAACCAGAGCACCTGGCAGAAACCTACACAGACAGGGGGAGAATGTCCAAACTCCACACAGACAGTTGACCGAGGCCAGAATCGAACCCAAGCTCGTGGTGCTGTGAGGCAGCAGTGCTAACAACTGATCCACTGTACAGCCCCAAAGGGAACAGGATGTCTGACACTTCTGAAAATATCTGTCAGCCAGGGTTCCCTAATTAGACCAGATTAACAGCCCCAATCAGGGAACTCATACTGTTCCACCTGGCTGACCTGTTACAATTACTACATGCCTCCCCATCGCAATCTAGGCCAGTTATCTTTCTTTGTAACTCCTTCTGGATGTTTTAGCATTGGGTCAGGTTTCTCCAAATCTGCCTCTGATATGGGTAACATATAATGCACAGTGGTTCACCACTTGCACCCAGATCATCTTGGAAGAAATTCACTCTCTTCTTCAAGCAGCAAAGGCATTGAGATGGCTATGCCTGCCATGTCCATCTCAGATTCTGAGGTCTCTTCAATGCTTGATGGGGAGGGAGAACCCACAGATTCCCACAGCCTTGTCGCCTTTTCCAAGCAGCCTGGCAAGTTTTACTCCTGCACCACTTACAAGTTTGCAGCTTTCATATGGTCCACATGCTTGTTCAGGACCATCCCCCACCTGAACTTTATAGGTCATTGGAGCTGACCTTATGTCAACCTGTCTCTTATCTACATTCGGCCATTCCATAGTTCCTGCACCAAACCTCATCCCCTGAAGTAAACTGTCTCTCTCGCCTTGCAGAGTCTTGCATCTGGCATTTTCGTTCCGGATGCTATTTCATTCCTCGCCCACTCCCCCGACAAAAAAATGTCCAAGAAGATCAGAATTAACCTGGTCTTCTCCTCATGAGCAACTCTGCTGGAGCTATTCCTGTAGTTGCATGAGGGGTGGTCCAATAATCAAAAGGGAATGGGGACAGTTTGGTATCTAGTGAAGCTGTAGGCTGTTTCTTTAAGCCTGCCTTCAAAGTTTGGACTGCTTTTTCTGCCAGACCATTGGATGATGAATGGATGGTATGGAGATGTCTTTGTATGGCAAATGCCATTCAACTTTAGGAAATACTCAAATTTTCCAATTGTAAATGTTGGCCTATTATCTGTGACCCACACTTCTGGGACCCCATGTAATGCAAAAGATGGGCACAGATTTTCTATCGTCGTCTTGAAGTCTGACAGATGAACTCAATGCATGTCCAGCCACTTTGAACGGGTGCTCATAATGACTAAGAACATTGGTCCATGAAATGACCTGCATAGTTAGCATGTAACTGAGTCCAAGGTTTACCCAGCTACTCCCACAAATTTGGGAAGCTGCTGGTCGTAATTTTTGTCCTTGTTGGCGCTCTGGGCACTGTACCATCAGCAAAGCCATGTCAGCATCCAACCCTGGCCACCAGACATAACTTCTTGCTAACATCTTCAATTCGAAAACCTGCAGATAACACTGATGGAGTTCAGCCAGTATCTGGCAGCAACCTTTGGGACAATCACTCTTGCTCCCCATAATAATATTCTGTCCTCTACTGTGATCTGGTATCTCCAGGTCCAAAAAGATTTCAATTCTGTTTGTGATGGCCTTTCTCTTTCCCCTATCACCACCAGCTGTTTCAGTTTTGCCAGGACACACATCTTTCTGCATGCAAAGCCTGATATTGTCAGCTGCGACTGGAAGTGCATCCAAGAAATTTAAACCCACAACGGACTCTTCCAGTGAAGGTACCACCGGTGGCGCATCTGCCAGCAGGAGGCGGCTCAATGCATCCACATTCACTTATTGCCTCCTGGGTGGCGTTCCAACTTGTAATTATATGCACTTAGCATTAGAGCTCACTGCGGAATTCGACCTGAAGCTATGGGCCACATGGCCTTGTCCTCTTTATGTAGACCCAGCAGGAGTTTATGGTCCATTATTGTTAGTTATTTACATCCATAAAGGTACTGGTGGAACTTCTGACTCCAGATACAACCACCAAACCTTCATTTGTTATTGGGCGTATTTACCCACTGTATTAGCCAAATTCCTGGATGCCTACGCTATTGGGCGTTCCTCTATGTTGAGTCACTTATGAGCTAATACTACCCCAATGCCATATGGGGAGACATTGCACGTCAATGCCATATCTCGCTTGGGATCATAGTCTGCCAACACCTTAGAAGGATGATAGCTATTTCTTCACTTCACTGTAAGCTATGGCTCGGCTACGCACCCATTTCCAAGGCTAACCCTTTCTTTAAGAGTTGATGCAAAGGGCTAGGATGGAGGCCAGTTAATATATAAACTTTCCATAATAATTCACTGACTCAAAGAAAGCCCTAAGCTCCAGTACAGACGTGGGAGCCAAGGCACTTTTGATCACCCTCACTTCATCTTCCAATGGGTGTAATCCCGTCTTGTTGACTCTGTAGCCCAAGTAGGCCACTTGGGGTGCATGGAAAACAATTTTTCCCTTCGAAGGCATACACCCACCTGGGAGAAATGTCTAAGGTCTATCTCCAAGTTCTCCAAGTGTTTCTTCTTGGTCTTCTCTGTTATTAGTACATCATATAGATGAATGGCAACCTTAAATAAACCTTGTAAAATGTCCTCCATTGTCTGCTGAAAAATTGCACAGGTTGACGATACCACAAATAGAAGTCTTGTGTGTTGGTTCAAACCCTTATGGGTATCAATTGTAGCATACTTCTGAGAATCCTCATCTAACCGCAACTGCAAGTACACAAGGCTCATGTCCAGCTTTGTGAAGGACAGCCTCCCCGCCAGCTGTGTGTATAAATCCTCAATGCTGAGGAATCGGATATTTATCCAGCTGCAAAAAGTGGTTCACTGTTTGTTTAAAACTACCCATCAGGCTTCACAGTCAGTCCAGCCAATACTGCCCATTCTGCAAACTGGACTGGTTTGATGATTCCTTTGTTTTTCAGCCTTCCGATTTCTGCCTCTACTTTTGCCCATAAGGCAAATGGCAGTGGGTGGGCCTTGCAGAATCGTGAAATTACTTCCTGCTCAACCTATAAGGTGGCCTTGGCTCCTTCAATAGACCTTCCTGGAAACTTCCGGGTATTTAATTAGGACTTTACTCAAGCAGCCATTTTCTAATCGTAAACCGTTAAGCCAATCAAGTTGAATACATCTCAACCAATTTCACCACATCAAGCTTGCCATCTTACAGTCTAATGGTCTAGTTTCTGCTGTAATAAAGTCACACCAGCCCTAACTTTGTCAAATACCTTATAAAACCCTAGCACAAAGGCGGCATCACTGTGTGGATTTGACTCCGGCACTCCGTTTGATGCCTCAGTTTGAGTGACATTGTTTCAGCTCCAGATTGGATTCATACTGAAAGCTTGCTATGCAGTTGCTTTTTCATGGGCACTACTTTTAGATCATTTTGTTTTGTGCACATTCTGCTACATATAATTGAGATCAGTGACTTTTTAATTGAAGCAAGATCTTGTTTTAACAACAGAATTTTCAGCATGATAAGTTTTGAAAATATTTTTCCATTTAAGATTGAGGATTAGCACTCAAAACTGCACTCTGTTATTGTTTGTGTTGTACTAACACTGGTTGTAAAACTGATTTTTCATCTTTTCTTCTGACTGAGTTTTGGAGCTGAAATGTAAGTGATTTAAAACAGTAAGTTTTCAACATTTGTGGATTTGAGTATGTTCTTTCTCCTTTTGGTTCCTTCCAATCCAGTTGTCTATTGATACTCTTACATCTATATTCTGTGTTGTTTTGTCCAATTCCATAGTTATTGTTATATTCATTGTTTTGTAGCCTATTTAATAAGTAGAAGCAACAAAGTTTGAATTCAGCATGCAAATTTGAACTTGGCTTTGAATCACTCAATTTTTCATTATTTATTCCTTATTCAGGCACCTTACATACACCATAGGCACTTGACCAATCTTGTTTTGCTTCTAGGAATAATGTATTTTTCATCTTTTAATAAACATGTCACATATTATCTTACTTGCCAATATTGTATAAAGGTTGTGCTGATTGTGTCAGTTCTCTACCTTTCGTAAGTTCAAAAAGTTTCTCCAAATTGTCAATCCCATAGTCAGTTCCTGCTGAGTTTATTAAATTTATTTTTGCATGACATGTAATTATATTGCCAACTAGCAAAATATCTGGTTATGCAGACAAGATTCACTTCTAAGTGTAAAATCTACTTTGAAATATCAACCTCGGCTTAATGAGAGCACTATCACCTCTGAATCAGACGTTCATGAGTGCATAGACCGCTCCAGGAGCATGAGGACATAATCTTACTTTACACTTCGGTATTGCGTTGATTGAGTGCTACGTGGTTTTGAGGTGCTTTGTTCAGATGAAACATTAAGCCAAGGCTCCATGCAGCCCCTCATGGATATAAAACATCTTGATATTATTGAATCAGTGATAATGGGGACTGCAGATGCTGGAGAATCCAAGATAACAAAGTGTGGAGTGGATAAACACAGCAGACCAAGCAGCATCTCAGGAGCACAAAAGCTGACGTTTCGGGCCTAGACCGTTCCTAGACCCCTCTGATGAAGGGGCTAGGCCCAAAACATCAGCTTTTGTGCTCCTGAGATGCTGATTGGCCTGCTGTGTTCATCCAGCTCCACACTTTGTTATCTTGATATTATTGAAAGGAGATTAGGGGTTTTCTACTGGTACCATGGTTAATATATCTCTCTCAACATCAGTGAAACAAATATGAATGGGCCACTTACTTAAGGAAGAAGCATCTGATGCTCCTGAACAATGATTGGTCAAATTACTATGAAATTTACCAGCCTCACATTTCAGTGTTGACAATCTTAACCTTTTTAGGTCAATTGTTTTCAAAACCAGAAGTGTACAGTTCTAGATCACTGCACTGTTATGCAAGCACAATTTCAGACTATATTATTTAATTTTGGTATTTCATGTCCCGTGACACTTGTAAAGCATCTTATATTACCTGCAATGGATGAATTTTGAATGTTGCTATTGAACAGTCATGAAATTCTAGACTGCGTTAATAGAGTTAGTACTAAATATGATAAAATAAAATACTGCACATGTTCAAACTAGGAAGTAAAAAGAGCAGGAGAAGCTCAGCATCTGCAGAGAGAGAAACAGATTTAATGTTTCAAGTCTGATATGACCCTTTTCCAGAACCAACTGGTATCAACTAAGATTCCTTAAGCAAGAATTTTACTCAACAAACTCTACTAGTATCACAGATCACTTCAACAATACCCATACCTATGTTAGATGTTCAAAATGTCTGGTTTCCTACATTCTTGTTTCTGAAGAAACGTGGCTTCATGATGCTTCCAAGCCTTTTAAGTCTATCATTTGATTGAGGATTATCAATAATGTTCAATTGAATTCAATTGAATTAGCTTTATTGTCACATGTAATCACTTGAAATCAGGGAAAAGTTTACAAGTCGCCATTTACAGCACCATCTTAGGTACAAAGGAACCTAGGTGCAGATTCTTGAGTACAAATTCTTAGGTACAAAGGAACCTAGGTGCAGATTCTTGAGTACAAATTCTTAGGAAAAAAATTAGAAAACAAAGAAATAAGAAGTCCAGTATCATCGACCTTAAAAATACAAACTCATAGTAATAAATTAGAAAATAAAGAGATAAAAAGTTCAGAATAAGTCCTTCCACAATAATATAATAACGGAAATATAAAATAAAATATAAATAATTTAATGGAAAATGTAGCAGGCACTTTGTAACAGAAAATAGCAATTTCTTTACACTGGTCTGTGACTCCCAGAAATCATTTTAAGCCCTGCTTATCATCTCATTTCTAATCAGTATTGACAGGATTTTTAGAAAAACCAAAAGATCTGCCAATCCTTTAAATCAGAAACAAAACCAGAAGTTGCTGGAAAGGCTCAGCAGGTCTGGCAGCATCTGTAAAGAGAAATCAGAATTAATGTTTTGGGTCCAATGACCCTTCCCTTTTGAGGAAGGATCACTGGACTTGAAATGTTGACTCTAATTTCTCATCACAGATGCTGCCAGACTGACTGAGTTTTTCCAGCAACGTTGATAGATCGGATTTTGAACAGGATTTTCATAATTGAAAAATTGTCCATTCCAAAGTCTGTCAAAAAAACACTATCTTACACCAACTCTGAGCCCACCACGCAATGTTCTATCATCTAGTGATGAAAAAGGCCTGATGGGAATTAAAACTAGGAAAGTCATTATTATCATCAGTTCATGTTTGAAGGCTAATGAATTATTCAAAACGTAAAAACAAGAAGAGATAGCAAAGCATGATCTTTAGAAGTCCATTTGGAGTAAGGTTCACAGATTACCTAATGTAACTGTATAATATGGGGCAAAAGTTATATAAAAGAAGGAAAGTATGTGCATTGTAAACAGTAATAGTGTAAATGCATTGAATGTCAGAAGAAATTATCCTGTTGCACTCAACCCACAATCTGATCTTTGTTTTGGCAACATTATATCTGACTCAGACCTGGAATGTTCTGTTTTGAGTTCTCCTTTACTAGGTAAAAGGATATCACGCTGCTTCATCACTGTTTTAATTTAGCCCTCATGAATTACTGCACTGGCATGTTTGTCCATTGTTCTAACAATGCCACACTGCTCTACTCATTGGCCTTCTCACATTTTCTGGATGATTTATTCCATTGCCAGACCTTTAACTTGAATTGCCTTTAGACAAAATTAGAGAAGACCTATATTCATTTTCAAATTATTTGACAGATCTTTAACTTGTTTTACAACCACCTTGGATATTTAGTTTAGTACAATATTGACAGTCAGTCAATTATCAACAAAATTGTAGACCGGTGAGCCTTATGTCATTGGCAGGTAAGTTATTGGAGGGGATTGTGAGAGACAGGATTTCCATGTAGGGATAATCAGCATGGCTTTGTGTGTGGTAAATTGTGTCTCACTAACTTGATTGAAGGTTTTGAAGGGGTGACAAAGAAAATTGATGAAAGCAGAGTTGTAGACGTCTATATGGACTTCAGCAAAACATTCGACAGAGTTCCGCATGGTAGACTGGTTAGCCACGTTAGATCACATGGGATCCAGGGGAAGCTAGCTAATTGGATACAAAATTAGTTTAAAGGTAGGAGACAGAGAATTCTGGTTTCCGTTCTGTAGGAAGGAAGCTGTTAAACTTGAGAGGGTTCAGAAAAGGTCTACAAGGATGTTGCCAGGATAGGATGCTTTGAGTTATAGGAAGAGGTTGAATAGGCTGGGATTTGGTCCCTGCAGCATCGGACACTGAGGGATGACCTTATAGGGGTTTATAAAATCATGAGGAGCAGAATTAGGGTGAATAGCCAAGGTATTTTTGTAGAGAGACATAGGTCAATGCTAGTAAATGGGACTAGATCCGATTAGGATATCTGGTTGGTGTGGATAAATTGGACTGAAGGGTCTGTTTCTGTGCTGTACAATTCTATTAATATTCAACTCAAGAATTGCTTCAACTAATAATTACTCAAATGCCTTTTTGGCAGAAACTTTGATTAGACATGCAATTCTGCAAGTAGCTTTTTTGATTTGATTGAAAATTTTATAAAAAGTATTAGGGAAGAACAACTTGCCCATCCTTTCAATATAGTAAGGGCAAGTTTCCAGAAATGCCGATGAAAAAGAATTTAGTGACTACCCATTAATGTAAGTGGAAATTGCCTCGATCATGTCCAGTTTCCCTCATTTTAAATAATCCATGCAATGTAAGGAAGAAAAAGACTTTAAAAGGTTTTGGAAAAAATGTGATTGAAAAAATGAAGTACCTAAACATAATTGCATGCCAATTGGAACAGTTTACTTCTCTTTGTGTATATGTGTGTATATATTATATATTTATACTTGTGTTTATATATATATATAAATATATAAAGTATGTTTCCATACTTATCTATGTCCCTTTTTAGAACAAACAGTTTGTCCATTTTTACGTCTCCCTATTGAAAACATTCACTTTTATACACCATTGCTTGTTTAAGAGTATGGAGTAACACCCACTGATGTCATTATTAAGAATTCTGCATTCTTCCAAAGATTGTAAGATTTTGTCTCAAACCTGATTGCCTTGGGTTGTTTCAGTTGGAATGTAGACAATTGTGTAGATGAGGTAACAGCTGGGCATTTGCTTTATTGTATTCTGTAACCTGCCACCTGTATGAAAGTAGCAGTACAGTGATCTGTCCTTCAAACCTAGTTGTTTTGTGATTGGAAACAACCACAAGGCGATGAGCAACCTCAAGAAAATCAATTTTTAAATCACTTATTTTCCTTTAGCCACCATTCTAAAATTATCACTTTTGTTACAATATGTCTGTTTCTTGTAGATCTTTGGGCAAGAACTTTCATTTTTATGTTGTATGAAAATATTCTCACAGCTTTAACTGGTGCTTGGTATCATCCTGATGTGCCACTGATATTCAAGTGCTGGATCTCAAGACTTAATAAATCACTGAACCATCTTCATACTCACATAGCTGTTCAACTGACTCCTTTTACTGTTTCTTAACAATCATGATTGCACAATGTTCAGAACCATTTGTGACTCTGCAGATACTGAGGCAGTCCATGTTCAAATGCAACAAGATCTGGACTGGATCTTGGACCAACAAGTGGCAAGTAACATTTATGCTACAAAAGTGCCAGACAGTGACCACCTCGAACAAGACAGAATCTAATCAACATCCCTTGACATTCAATGGCATGACCATCACTGAGACCCCCATTATCAACATTTTGGGGCACCATTGACCAGAAACTGGACTGGACTAGCCACATACGTACTGTAGCTACAAGAGCAGGTTAGAGGCTAGAAATCTTGCTGAGAATAACTCACCTCCCAACTCCTCAAAATCTATGCATCACCTTCAGGACACAAGTTAGGAGTGCAATGGAATAGTCCCATTTGACTATTAAATGCAGCTCCAAAACTCTAGCTTCACACCATCCAGGAAAAAGCAGCCTGTTTGATTAGCACCACATTCACAAACATTCAGTCCTTTCATTGTTTAAGCTCAGTGCAACAGTGTGTATCATTTATGAGATGCACTACAGATATTCTCCAAGACTCCTGACACAACACTTTCCAAAGCCCTGGCCACCTCCATTTAGAAAGAAAAGGCAGCAGATTCATGGTAACACCACTACTTGTAATTTCCCCTTCAAGCTGCACACGATCCTGACTTGGAAATACATTGCTGTTCCTGCAGAATTGGTGGTTCAGACTCCTGGAACTGTTTCCATTATGGCATTGTGGGTATACTTACAGGAAATGGACCACTGCAGTTCACTATCACCTTCTCAAGGGCGACTAGGGATGGGCAATAAATGCCCACCACCCATGAATGAATTTAAAAGAGTACTGAATCAACAACCATAATTGAAACCTTCATTCATTTGGGGAAGCAAATAATTGCTTGCTGACAGATTTTTATATAAGCAATTAAACAAATGAACAAGGAACAAGAGTAGGCCACTCAGCCCTTCAAGCCTTCTCTGTCATTCAGTAAGTTCATGGCTGAATGACTAATCTGATTTTAACCTCAATTCGGCATTCCTGTATATTCCCAAAAAACCCTTCATCCCTTTGGTAATCAGCAATCTCTCCTCTTCTGCCTTAAATATATTTTAAAATTCTGCATCCAATTCCTTTCAGAGAGGCAAATTCGAAAACTGTGACGACCCCTTATTTTTAAACCATGACCCCTTGTTACAGATTACCCAAATCACACCGTACACTACTGGACAATGGCTGATTATTGACATGACAATGTACAATTTCCTAATTTAATCTGAATACCTTTATCAATACAATTTATAAATTTATAACATTATAAATATAATAAACATGAATAAAACATAACTAATAATTACAATATAATAAAAGAATCTTATTTTTGTATGATTCTAATTTCCACAATGATTCATAGCTAACTTATCCTTGTGTACAATAATAGTTTCACTGAAAGATCCAATTTGCTTTAAAATGATCTGTAAGATATAATTCTCATGTAAAATGAGGTTAGTGATCAATCAATACTGAATGCAATTAATTTATTTGGAACCTATCCTGGGTTCCCACTGACATTTATATTTATCTTGGCCTGTTTTCCATTTTTCATCATGTCTCCACTTCCGTCCCTCATGGAGATTCTGTGAACAGCTAATCAATAGTAGCAATTAGGATGTGAATTTGGTGCATTTTCCTTTGACACTCCATGATGAAATTCCTGTTGTGAATGTTCCTTCCACCAACTCAATGTTTTCTCAACCAACTTCTTTCTGACTTCATTCTGTGATCCCTGAATTCAAAATTGTGCTTTAAAAAAAACATATAATGTTGCTTATATCCTGTTCCTCTGTAGACTTCTATCAAATAAATGTTATGAGATTCCAGTGCTATTTCTTCATGTGCCTTTCTGAGTTAGAATTTGTTACTGAAAATATTGAAATGAAGGGTTTTCTTACAGTGTTTTTCTTTTCTCTTTTCTAGTACTCTCCCAGCATGAGAGCCACCTACCTTGCAGTGAGTGAAGAACCTACCCGAATTTATGGAAATATATGTCCTGCTTAGCAGTTACACTGCCCTTCATAACAGAATTCAAGATTCCTTAATGCCAGCTAAAATACATTGTTCTGGCTAAAGCTGTTTCTCACTCTGCGTAGTTTGAAGTGATAGTTACAACTTGGGAGCAATACAGCATTGTTGAAGATTGATGCTGTTAGGCTATCTAATGGATTCTGAGTTTCGGTGCTCAGCTGACAGTTAAACTTAATGCTGGAGGTTACATCTGAAAATAATATAAAGTTTTTAAGTATCATTCTTATTGGAGGCTTGATGTGTACTAAGGTGTTGAATTTAAATTGACTTGCAATTAAAATCTGACATTCAAAGTGCCTTGTAAAATGGACAGATTTTAATACGAAATAGTTATAAGTTTGAACATGACATCCAAGGTGCCTAACTCTAAATTGAGTTGTGAAATTGATTCTAGGCTGTGAATTACCTGAATATTACCTGCGTATAACTGTTGGAATGGTGTGGTTCATTTCATTCTTGAGCAGCCTATATAGTGCACTTCAGTTATATTTAAACACTGCATCTCCAAGAAAAGCAGAGCTAATCTAATCTGCTGAATTCACGATACAGTTGGTTTGATTTATTTTGGCTAATTGCAACACAGGGCTGTCTGATTGTTGACCAATCTATGACCTGGACTGTCACATCTTTCCAGGGGGATCAATCAAAATTGGCTCTTACAGAAAACCATGTTGGAGATAGGGTTGGCAGAAAATTAGAACAAGTTTGTTTTACAAAAAGAAATTAAAATCTCATAAAATGATGGCTCTTTGCAAAGTTCAATCTGCTCTGAATTTTGTTCACAGTAATTTAAATGCTCAATCCCATTTCTTACTATATGTTGAAATCCAAACTCCCATGGAAGTCAGTTGTGATAAATATGAAAACCAAAGGCATGATATGTAACCTACAGTTTACAATTGGCAACAGAATCTTTCAGTTTGCTTACACAATGCTAGAATGGCATTTTTCCAATACGATGGCCAAATTCATTGTCCGATATATGAAGTGTCAGATTTAAATTGTCAAATTCAAATATGTTCTATGAAAAAACTTGACAATGTTTTACCAACTTGAATTGTCTGATACCATCATTATGGTATGAACACCATTTATAGCTTCTTTCTTCCAGGTCTGTTATCTCCCTAATAGAACTGCAGGTGCTTCCTGCATATTATCTTAAACTCAGCAAACTAAAAGTGACCTCCTGAGTTGTACTGTGTGGAGCAAGTATAATGCTAAACTATATATTGCATGTTTAATTTACAATTAAAGGAGAGGCTGTAGTTTAAAATACTACAGGTATCCCAGTGAAGTAGTTTTGGATGTAATTTGCTTTCCTGAAATTAAGAAACTTGTTTATTGAATCCACATTCACGTTTTTGAGGGAGTGTCCCGAGACCAGCTTTTCCTCACCAGTTGTATACTTATATTTCAGTGATTTACTTGTGAGGAGTAAAACTTTTCTGAGCAAATGTTATATCATCTGATTGTAGCCCTGTCTATACTGGGTGGAACTAACAAAAATAATGTCCTCTAATATTCTGTCTGTGGAACCAAGTAGCTATTTTTAATCTACTTAAGAGATTGTGTTTGATGTGTAATGAATACATTGTGTGCCTGAAGTATGTATTTCACAGACCACAACTTAAAATAAGATTCTAAACCAAATCATTGGAAAAGGTGATGAAATCAAAAAGTGTATTATTATCCAATTTCTTATCAGAATGAGGGAAATGATGCTGTTTTGACATTCTTCAAGTAACTGCTCACTTACTGCTTTCTTGGTTATGCCAGCAATTATTCGAAATTTCCCTAAATTAACATCATACATTCTCCATTAATGAAATTGCTACAAGCTATTTTTTGGGAGAACTATCCATACTACTGGTAATGGGGAGATCAGTCAAAACTGCCTGAGAGAGCTCTCTCAAATCAAACTCATTCAATCAACAATACCAGTTATGTGAATAGAAAGCCATTTTAATTGTCAAGTGTTTTTGCTTTTATTATATAAATGTCATGTTAGTAACAGTTAATTTATATGCATAAAATCTTATTGTGTCAACAATAATCATTGTTACTATATGATTACAACATATAGTATTATTGTAGTACAAAGGGAGTTTAAAACAAAACTTGCTTCAAGTCTGTTTGTTTAATTATTTTGTCAAGTTGGTCCCTAAAAAATTATAATGTAGGTAAAATGAAGAATGTTGTAGCTAAAATTGATTATACATTAAATGACTAATAGACATTACCTGTCTTTACATAGTTGTGAAAATACTAATTACTTCATTTAATTTATTAATTATTTCACTCCAGAGAAAAGTGTTAATTTTGTCTTCAAAATGTGATATTTAAGGTAGTAAAGCACAATCCAAAACCCATTTGTGACTACTCAAACAGGCTTAAATTTCCCTCCAACTGGTATAATAGGACTAAACTGCTCTGAAATTAAGGGGATGAGATTTTAACTTTGCTTTTGGCATAGTCTTTAGACTCCAGAATTCTGATCCAATGAAACCTTGTATTACCGAGAGAGCACATATAATTGATGAAGTCTATTCTAATGCTGTTGCCAAGGATTTCGCACTTCTTGAATACAGATTCAAGAGTTTTTCCTTTATTGAAAGTACTGATTCATAGGAATATTTAGCAAAGCTCACTTACTGTATGATTTTTCTCCACTAATGAATCATCTGTGACTTGCTTTGGGTGAAACCTACAATGTAAGATAACCATTTTGATTTTCATAATGTTTGACTACATGGTTAACTTACCATGTGATAAGCTAATTTATGTTTTACCAACTCATTAATTTCCTTTAAAAAGTTCTTACAGATTAATACTTTAACATGCTTTGAGGCATTAATTTCCACTATATAGACTGAAAACATGTAGTAAAATTAAGTTTTTTTTGTGAAATGGCACTCTTTTTCCCTGCTATGCCATTTCCTGTGAAATTGGTAGGAAAGAAAGGAAACACAATGCAAAAAAACTGTCATGAAGTAACTACTTTGTGATTTAACACTGGAAAATTATCTCAAAATCAAACAGTGCACAAGTGGTTAGATTCAGATTCAATTAACAAGACTACTTTATATTTTTGGCTAGATCCACCTTAGGGATGAGCGATGAAATTTGCTTATCATGAGCTATTAAGAATTATGCAGCAATTGAAGTGTTTGGCATCCAGTCTATTCAGTACTGACTGGCTAGAACAAAGTCAATGTTGGAATGCAAAAGTTGTTAGACCATTGGAATTGCTAAGATACATTTATCTCTGGTAAGATATTCTCATTTTATACCATGTAGTTAATTTCCGTTCACGTTTTTTAATAACATGATTTTTGTAAATGTGTTGAACTATGTCAACACAGTTCTCAAAGTATTGGATTAGGAATTTTTTTATTCTTCTGTGCAATGAAGTATGTAACTATACAGAATAAGTTATTGATTTTCAATAAACAGTTTATCTTCATTATGTTCCAAGGTTCAGAGTGTAAATTAATGAAATGTTAATGCACAGAATTATTGAAAAGTTTCATTAATAATAATAAATCTTCAAAAAGTTTGACACCTGTTGATTATTTGACCCAAATGAACGGAGCCTTTGGCAGTCAAATTCTCCTTTATGCTACATAACAGTCACCATGATACGGTTAGATGAAAGACTTGGGAGGATGCTCACATGGACAACTACTAAGGAAAACTGGAATCCTGCAGTGAGTAGCTCATGTCCTGCTTACTCAAAGCCCCTATCCACCAGGTACAAGACACAATCAGGAGTGTGATGCAATATTTCCCACTTACCTGGATGAATACAATACCAACAACACTCACGCCATCCAGGACAAAACAGTCCATTTGACTAGCACCATATCGACAGACATTCACTTCACCACTGAAGCACAGTAGCAGCTGGGTGTATCATCTAGACAACTCAGTGCTGATTTTCACTCCTTAACATACTTTCCAAACTTGGGACCATTACTATTCGGAAGAAGAAGGCAACAGATACTTGGGAATACTGTCACTTGCAAGTTCCTTTCCTAACCACATACCATACTAATTTGGAAAAATAATATTGTTCCTTCAGTGTCAGTGGGTCATGATTCTGGAACTTTGTTTTTTAACAACACTGTGGGTCCACCTACCTACTTCACATGGACTGCAGTTTTTATTCAAAAAGTCGTCACCAGCCATCTCCTCAAGGTCAATTAGAAATGCGTAATAAACGCTGGCCTAGCCAGTGAAGCCCATATTCTCTGAATGAATAAAAGAGTTAATTAAAAATCAATGAATTATTTTTCTCATTGTCTTTTTCCCGTAACTGGCATTCACGTTAAAATGGAAGGGCTGAGATGTTCAAACAGGCAGCCTTGAAGCCTTGTATGCATGTTCTAGTCCCCTTGGTGGGGGGAGATCCAGAACAAGATTCAAACTTCCCACTGTTCCTTTATTTCTTTAGGTACAATTGTGCCCCACTATGTTCCTGCCTGTCCAATTCATCTCACAATCATTTCACAGCTCTTTCTGTGATGAGGTTAACCGCCACAGTTTCCTGCCCCTCCCTATTGTACATTTGTAAGTTTCTAAGCATTGAAGTGAAATATTATGTTTGTGTTCCTGGTGCTGGATAGATAACAATGATAAGGAAAATAATTTCCTTGCTTTAGATTTATTAAAGCAAACACAAAACCTCAAATTGTTTAGATTTTTTAACAAAATAATTAAGAGAGTGCATGAGTTACAAACAGAAAATCAATTACTATGCCTAAACATTTCATCGTAACATGAGGCACTTGTTAATCTGAGGTCAGAGCTTCCTTGAAATGAAGTTTACAGAATTCACTGTCTTGTTTCTTATGGAAAACATTTGAAATCTCACAGGCAAATGTACATATGACCTATCCTTGAACTCGTGTTGGATAGTTTACTTGTTGAGAAATTTTACAAATTGTAAATGTTCACTACAAAATTCTGTGAATTGCTCATCACTGAAAGCACACTGTGGCTCATTGATGAGGTAAAAGTTATAATATAAGAGCCAAGATTTATGACTTTGTTTGAGGGCTTGAAGAAAATAAGTGGGCAATCTAATGGACGAATTTCCTTGTGTTACAAAAACAATCTTTCTTAATTTTGTGTAAAATCTTTACTCGGCATATTTGAACATTTGGCTACTGAATGAGAAATTTGTTAGTGACTTTTCAAAAGATATCTCAAGTCTTTCAGTTGGCTGATGTAGCATATGGATGTAAAATTGTGGTACACAGAGAGTGCTACTTGTGAGATTTTTCATAGAGATGACGAAGATAATTTCATTGTGCATTATTTCTTCCTACTTACTTTCACCAAACCTGACTCTGAAACTGACCTAGAATTGCCATGAACATTTGTTTGGATGCTCCAAACTTTAAAAATTATTTCCAAAATATAGTTGAGTATTATATGTCTCAGTCTTCATTTAATGATAGCATTCTCTCAACTTTTAGTAAGAAGATTGTAGGCTCCAGTCCCATTCCAAAGTTTTGAGTATAATATCCAAGCTTTGCTGAGGGACTGCTGCAATGGCCAGTACTGCCATCTTTCCATTGAGACCTTCTTTGAACCAATGCTCTGTCTTTCTTTTTGACTGGAAACAGAAAACAGGAACAGGCCTTTGAGCTTGGTACACCATTCAGTCACTGAACTCTGTACCCTGTTTCTGCTTTCTCTCCATACCCTTTGAATCATATATCCTTAAGAACTATACTTAACTGCTTAAAAACATTCCATATTTTGGCCTCAACCACTTTCTGTGGCAGTGAATTCCAAAGGCTCACCACTCTCTGGGTGAAGAAATTTTTCCTCAGTCCTAACTAGTCTATCCTTAGATTTTGACGGGACCCCCAACGCTGTTCTGGAATCCCTCGTCACCAGGAACATGCTTTCTGTCCTTACTCTGTGTAGTCTATTAGAATTTTATGGATTTATATGAGATTCCACCCACACTGCCCTCTCCAGCTCCATTTTTCTAAACTCCAATGAATTTAGTCCTAACCAAACTAGTCTCCTTTCATGTCAGTCCTACCATCCTAGGAAACAGTCCAATAAATTTTTATTGCATTCCCTCCATGGCCAGGATATCCTTCATTAGAAAGGAGTCCAAAACTGCACACAATGCTTCAGGTGGCCCTGTACAATTGCAGCAAGATATCACTGCTCCTGTACTTCTTTTGCTGTGAAGGCCAACATACAATGTGCCTTCTTACAGCCTGGTTCACCTGCATTCTTACTTTCAATGGCTGATGTACAAGGACACCCAGGTCCCACTGCAACTCCCCCTTTCCCAGTCTATTGTCATTCAGATGAAGTGCTTTCCTGTTTTTGCTTCCAGAATGGATAAACTCACATTTATTCACATAATACTTCATCTGTCAAGCATTTGCCCACACAATTAATTTGTCCAAATCACACTGAAGCATCTCTGCAAATCCCTCACAGTTTACCCTTCCCACCTACCTTTGTGTTGTCTGATAAAGGGGAATTCTAAAATGTTTTGTAAGCTATATTTATTCTAAATAGAAAACGAGTGGTGATAGGAGGTGTAAGGCCAGACTAAATTGTAGATTTACACATGGAGGCATGCAGCGTGGCTGAGATAATAATAAATACATTGTACCTGTCTTTAACAAGGAAATATGTAACTATCCAGGCTATTATGACATGAAAAAGCTCTATTGCTAGAAGAGTTTAAAAATTGATAAGGAAGAAGTGTTGGATTAACTATTGTTATTTAAATTTGACAAGGCACTGGGACTGGATGAGATGCAGTCAAGGGTGTAATAGGAAATCAGTGTGGAAACTGTAGGGGTGCTAGCCACAACCTTTGTCTTCCCTAGTCTTAGGGGAGTTGCTAGTAGATAAAATAATTAGAAAAATCACTGCCTAGTTCAAAAAAGTTGTAAGGGTAAACCCAGCAATTACAGATGAGTTGGTTTGACTTCATAACAGTTACTTAGCTTTGAATTGCAACTGACCTGTAAGAAAACTTATTACTCATGGAATAAGAGAGCCAGTATCAAAGTGGATGCGAAGTTGGCTGAGTGATAGAGAACAGAGTGATAGTGAATATACTTCAGGCTGGAGGAAGGTTTGTTGGAGATCCCCAAGTCTTTGTGCACAGATGACAGTTTCAAAGTTTGTGGATGATACAAAACTTGGAAGCATCGTAACCTGTGAAGAGGACAGAAACAAGTTGGTGGAGCAGGTAGCAGGTGCAGTTCAATGCAAAGGAGAGTGAAGATTTTGATAGGAAAAACATTGTTTGATAATATAAAATAAAGGATACAATTCCAAAGGGGCTGCAGGAGCAGAAGGATCAGTATGCACATGTGCACAGATCATTGAAGGTGGTATGATAGGTGGAGAACAATAAATCAAGCATAATGAAGTATCCTGTGCTTTAATAGGAGCACAGAGTACAAAGGCAAGGGCATGATGCTGAAGTTCTATAACACATTTGTTAGACCTAAACTGGATTATTGTGTACAGTTCTGAATGCTACACCATAGGAAGGAAGTGAATGCCTTGGAGACGATGCAGAAGAAATTTACAAGAATGGCTCTAGGGATGAGAAATTACATTGGAGAGGTTGGAATAATTCTTCTTGGAGAGAAGAAGGCTAAGAAGAGAGCTGAATTAAGTTAACAAAATCATGAAGGGGCTGGACAGAACAGATGGGAAGATTGTTTCCACTTAGAAAAGGATCAAGAACAAATGCTTCCTGGAGGCGGGTTCTGATGAGGTAATCAAGAGGGCAGTGGTTGATTCTGTAAATAGTAATGGTGAGCAAGGATATGGAGAAAAGGCAGGAGAATGGCATAAAATCTTGATGCTCATTTAAGGGCAGAATGGCCCCCTCCTGCACGGTAATATGTCTGATTCTAAACAAACTTTTTTCATTGTATACCTTCCTTAAGTTATGCAAACAAAGTAAAGGAAATGCATAATTTCATCAAATGTGTCTGATTTTACTGCTGGTGGCAGCAAATCCAAGCCACTGCCGGACGTTGAGCAGCTATCAGGCTGCAATGGATCCGACTGCTCCCAGAGGGGTGAGTGAGGACTGAAGCTGGGGTCACTGAGGGCCTTTGCTACCTCTAGCTCCTCTGCTGCAGCCCAGGCGGTCCCAGCTACCATGCTGCTGGGCCTGCTGTGTTCATCCAGCTTCACATTATATTATCTTCGATTCTCCAGCATCTGCGGTTCCCATTATCACTGATACAGGTAGGTTCGTTTCGCAGTGCGCGCGTGCGCCACTCGCCCCCTCACTGCAGCTGCGCGCCCAGCTTGTTGCTAGGAAACAGTCAAACTGTCTGGAGCCGAAGACAGGCAGAGAGCGACTATAAACCGGCCGCAAGTACCGGGATCGAGCCAGAGACAAGCAGAGAGAGACTATAAACCGGCCGCAAGTACCGGGATCGAGCCAGAGACAGGCAGAGAGAGACTATAAACCGGCCGCAAGTACCGGGATCGAGCCAGAGACAGGCAGAGAGAGACTATAAACCGGCCACAGGTACCGGGATCGAGCCAGAGACAGGCAGAGAGAGACTATAAACCGGCCACAGGTACCGGGATCGAGCCAGAGACAGGCAGAGAGACTACAAACCAGCCGCAGGTACCGGGACCAAGCTGAAGATGGGAGGGCAGGCTGTTATACCCAGCCCAGGGGAAGGGGACATATACCTGGGGAGTGGTTATTTGATCAACGTGGAAGGAGGGGAATCTACCTGCAGAGGGGTTATGTATCCAACCGGACGAAGGGAGGAGGGGTATATATCTACTGAGGGGCAATCTATCCAAGGGCAGGGCTGTGGAAGGCTATATACCTGCAGAATGAAAATATATCCCTTTGGGCTAGGTGAGGAGCACTATATAACTGCAGGGGAAAATATATTTAATCAGGAATGGGGAGGAGAGGGATATACCTGCAAAGGGGTTCTATATATATATTCAACTGTGGTGAGGTGAAGTGGGGTATATCCCTGGAGAGGGGATATATATACAACCCGGGGAGGGGAGGAATGGTAGATACTTACAGAGAGGAAATATATCTAACCGGGATGAAGGGAGGAGGGGTATACATCCAGCCAGAGAACTGTGGGGTGGAGGGGTATAAAGCTGCAGAATGAAAATACATCCGACTGGGCGTCAGCAGAGGTGGGATATGTAACTACAGGGAGATGTATATCCAATCGGGTTGGGGAGGAGGGATATATGCCTGCAGAGGGGTTATATATCCAAACAGGTGGAGGGAAGGAGGAGTATATACTAGCTGAGGTGTTATATACCCACCTGGGTGGAGAAGGAGAGGAGGATGACATACTTGCCCAACTTGGGGAATGACGGGAGGAGTCTTTACCCAACCTGGGACATGACTCAGGGAAAGGAATAAGAGGTATATGTTGAACCTGGCAGAAGATATAGTTATCATACCTGATACTGGGGCAAATCTAGCAACAAGTGCAGAATAAGAGTGTATGCAGTGGAAACTGGAACTGATTTGTCCCTGGGTCTTGATCATCCTACTGCCTCCACTCCAAAAACATAGAGCATCCCACCATGTCCCAAGACTCTTTTTCTACTCTTGGTAGCTCTCTTTCAAGAAAGAGATGGATAGAGTTCTTAAAGATAGTGGAATCAAGGGTTATGGGAATAAGGCAGGAACAGGATACTGATTGTGGATGATCAGCCGTGATCATAATGAATGGCGGTGCTGGCTCGAAGAGCCAAATGGCCTACTCCAGCACCTATTGTCTATTGTCTATTGTGACCCACGTCAGGTCCACTTTCTGCCTGCGTCCTCCCCACACCTCTCCTTCTTCCCCACTTCTTACTATATTTCTTTTTGTCCTCCCCACCCAGCCCAGGACCTCTTCCTTTCACTATGTACACTTTGAGCTGTAGTGCAGAATTAATCTCAGGCCACTTTCCTTGAGATTCAGCCTCCTGATTGGGTAAAAACAAAAGTCTTTTTTCAAACCCCTGTCTTGTTGCTCTATGTTTTTTGTCTTAAGGAAAATGTATGCAGAAACCATCTGGAATTAAATTTAGAAAAAGTCTCACACTGACATGAACCACATTTTCCATCAAATGACTTGTACGGTTGACTCACTCATTAATAGGGTAGATGAAATTTTCCAGATGTGAAAATGAGCCTAACTGCAACTGTCGATTGCACCTTTGAAAAATCTTGTACTTGAGTTAATTGGTTGACGTGATAGACCTGCATGTGGGTTAGAAATATAGAAAATAGAAACAGCAGTAAGCCGTTTGGTTCTTTGAGCAGTGCCATTCAATATGATCATGATCATCCAAATTAGTGCCCTCTTCCTGCTTTCTCTATATACCTTTTGATCCCTTTAGCCCCAATAACTCTGTCTAACTCCTTGAAAACAGTTAATTTTCTGCCTCTTGCACATCCCTTCAGAAATCCTGACTCACACAAAAATGCAGTAATTGTTTTGGAAGTTTAAATTTTTTGTGGGGAAATTTGTACTGCCCAGTCCCTCCTGACAATTTCTCCAATGCTGACCTCATGGTCAGACTTCAGCATGTAGCACAATGACAGTGCAGCTCAATCCCCACCCACCTCCCTGCTGCCAATTGCCTAACCCCTGTAACTGTACCTTCTCGCAGCCTCCATCCCAAAGGTTTATTTGGCATGCAGTAAATAGTTTTGTGTGGATTTAAAAAGTTTCCTTGTGTTATTTAAGATCAGGCTATTCAAAAGTTGTGAATCAGATATTGTGATTGGAAATATTTTATTCATTCCATTCAATGTTAAGGTGCAATGGTTTGATTCTCTCTTGTTGGAAAAACTTAATACTCATAAGAAATTTCCTCAAGTCCAGCTGATAGCCTGAAAAAGTCTAAACTAAAATGTTCCTTTTCCTTCTCCCTGAGTTGCGGTTCTATTTACTTACATGTTGTGAAGAACCAGTGCACTCCAGATCATAGAAGATATGATCCAACCAAGTGCATATTTAGTGAACTCCAAAACTGTGACACTCCTTCACAGCCTTCTGTTTGGAATTAGGTTCAGAAAATATTTGTCACAATAGTTGCTAATATCATCTGTGTTTTTCCTACACTGTTAATCGATGGCTCAGTGGTTAACACTAGTGCCTGAAGTGCCAGGGACCTGGGTTCAATCCTATCCTTGGCCGATTGTCTGTGTGGAGTTTGCAGGTTCTCCCAATGTCAGTGCTGGTTTCCTCCCACAGTCCAAAGGTGTGCAAGTTAGTGAGATTGACCATGCTTGACCAAGTTAGTGAGATTGACCATTGTTCTTAGTGTCCAGGGATGTGCAGGCTAGGTGGATTAGCCATGGGAAATGCAGGGTTATAGGGATAGGGTCAGGTGTGTTGGGTGTGGACTTGATGGGTCAAATGGCCTGATTTGATTCTATATGGATTCTATGGTTCTGTAATTAATACTGAAAGTCTCTAGTTTATTCAAAGTAAAGAGTTATAAGTCTTGTCCCTCTCTTGCACTGTTTTGTTTCACTCCATTGCCCCCACAATGTCAGTCTCGAATTCAGAACAGAATCATGCTAAACGTCACAGTTTTGCTACAGTGTTAGCAGTGAAGCAGGAGATCAAATGATAAAAATTATAAGTGATGAGATTTGATCATAAATCAATCAAAGAATAGAGTAATAGTCAAAATGTTACAGTAGTACTGCAGGGACTGAGCATAAGATAAAGTTAAAGATAAAGCTGATTTTATTAAAATGTCAAATCATTCTACTTGTCCACCATCAGTGATTATTTATTTCACTAAATTATTGGAATATAGAATAGTTAAATAATTTGTTGAACTAAGTACATTATTTTGGTACATTGCAGAGATGATGGAAATAGTGTATGTCTATACTAAAATACGGAGCGAGTTTGGGCGGCAGTGTAACTTTTCAGATCGCCCAGCAGAGCTACATGTTGACATTGTCCCGGATCCATCGTTGGCAGAAAACTTCATCGAGAAAAATCCCATTGATGTGTTTGTACAAGTTTCAAAGGACATGTCTGAACATGAGGTAGGATAGCAACAGTTGAAAACTGCAGCTCCTTCAATTTTTGAGTCTTCTTAAAAATTCCCGATACTGCTAGGAAGTACTGCACACTTAACAAGGGGAGGTTGAACTGAATCCCAGGTTTCTCTGCCAGTTGTGTTTATTCATTATTTCCTATGTTTAAAATCTTTTTCACGTAATCACCAGAAATTTCACATATTTGAATATCCAGTTCTTCAAAAATCCTTTACATACCATTCAGTATCTTTAAAGGTTTTTTTTAAAACATTTCATATTGTCCACAGTAATCTTCACAAATGTAGCCAAAATGTAAATAAGTTGAGATACTCCTTAAAAAGAGGCTAATATTTGGAACGTCTTTCTTGCTTCTTACATCTACGTTACTATTACTGGTTAGAAAAGCTTGTGGCAGAGTGTGCAAAGTAAATTAGGCTTTTAATGTTTTGAAGAAGAGTGGTGTGCTTCTTAGTTGTTTTTGATCTTGTATGCGGCCAAAAACTTTTTCCGAACTTGGCATGTTTATGAAGTCCCCTACCAACTAATTGGCAGGTTGTCTTTTATATGTGCATTTTGCAGGCATTCTTTAATCTCTTCCCAGGCAAAAGTCATTTGTGTCACACGACATGGCTAATATGTATCCATATGTGAGGAGGCACAGGTTGCCAGAGTTGGTTGTCATTCCATCAGAACTGTTGAGAACCCAAAGTACAAAATAGAAAAGAAACAAGCTGGTCAAAATGTTTCCAAAGGAAACTTTGACATAATTTTACTATATTTGCCATAAAAAGATTATCTTAAAAATAAATAATTGTTGATGATCTGTACAGAGCTTTTTAAAAAAGGCACATGGAAAATGCGGGCCCTGAATTCTGTTAATGTCACAGTGTGAATCCTGTTAAATCACACTTGTTAAATTAACTTGCATAAGCCTTTATAACTTTGCTAGTATAATATGTGATAACAAAGTGTGGAGCTGGATGAACACAGCAGGCCAAGCAGCATCTCAGGAGCACAAAAGCTGACGTTTCAGGCCTAGACCCTTCATCAGAGGCCCGAGTCTAGGCCCAAAACGTCAGCTTTTGTGCTCCTGAAATGCTGCTTGGCCTGCTGTGTTCATCCAGCTCCACACTTTGTTATCTTGGATTCTCCAGCATCTGCAGTTCCCATTATCACTAGTATAATATGTGTATGGATGCAAGTGAAAATTTTAGCTGTACGGTATGGAATAAAATATTTGTTAAAAGTTTGAAATAATAAAAACTTTTTTTTTCAAAGACATTGTACAGAAACCTCCACTTCTCCTAAGGAGAATATGTAATGTTTTTGTTTTGTCTTTTTGTGTTCTGAAATTGATAACTATGACAAGTCAGTTAGCTGAAAATTGTAACATCCCAGACAGACATAAGAAATAGGAACAGGAATATGCTATTCAGCCCCTCGAGTCTGTTCTGCCAGTCAGTAAGATCATAGCTGAACTGACATTCCTCATGTCCAGTTTCCTACATTTTCCCTGTAATCTTAGATCCGAATGCACCCCCTCCCCCCAGCCACAACTGCCACCCAAATCAAGAATCTGTCTGTCTCAGCCTTAAATTTACACAAGGACTGCCCCAGAGCTCTCTCTAGCAAGAAGTTCCAAGACTCTTGGTACTCAGAGAAAAGGAATTCCTCCTCATCTTAGCCTTAAATTCGGGCCCCTTTATTTTGAGACTGAAGATTTGTAGACTCTCCCATGAGGAGAAAATCCTGTCAGCAAGTATCACCTTGTCAAGCTCCTTAAGAATCCTATATATTTCAATGAGATCACCCCTCATTTTTCTAAACTCCAATGAGTGGAGCCCCATCCTTTTGGTCATAAGAAAATCCTTCCATACTAGGGATCGTCCTGCAGGGGATCATCCTAGTAAACCTGCTCTGAATCACGTCCAATGAAATGATATCTTTCCCTAAATAAGGGCCCAAAATTACGCTCAGTATTCCGGAAATGATCCGACCAGCAGTTTCCACAGTTGCAGTAAAACTTCCTTACACTTATACACCATCATCCTTTAAATAAGGGTCTACATTCCATTCATCTTCTTGATTACCTGTTGGACCTGTGTGCTAACTTTGTTTCATGTACAGCAAATGCTTTATTAATCATCACTTATGGAATCAGGATTGTGCCGGTTGATCAAATATTCTGGTTGATCAAGCGATCTGCATCAGCAATGTAAAAACACACAGTAAGTTATAGAAATGTAACTCTGAGGTATACATGTTGCTGTTATTCTTTATTTATGCTAAATCATTTAAATAATAATGTAACTTTGTCTTAAATAAAACTTCCCGACAAAAATCTTTCTTACCTGCACATTGAACTACTTGTACTTGGATGCTGCAGAGAGTGTGATGAAATAATAAAATTCCAGTATTTTACTGTTTTTTTTGCTGGTTTATTGAGAGTGCCAGTTCACAAGGTGCCAGTTAAAACAAAGTTTGTTGCGCAAGTATCCCAAATCTCTTTGTGTTGCAGATTTCTGCAGTTTTTCTTGAATAAAGTAGTATTCTGTTCTTTTGCTCTCCCTTCCAAAATGAACAATTTCACATATTCCCAGTCTATACTCCATTTGCCAGCTTTTCGCCCATTTACTAAATCTATCAATATCTCTCTATAAACTGTTTGCATCCATCTCACAATAACTGTTTCCACCTATTTTTGAGTCATCTACAAAATTGGCTACAATACATTCACTTCCTTCCTTCAAGTCATTAATATAAGTTATGAACGTTGGTGGTCCCAGTACAGATGCCTGTGGAACCACGCTATTAGTAGGTCACCAATCTGCAAAAGAGCCCCTTATCCCCCCGTTTCCTGCCCTTTAGCCAAATCTCTGTCCATGCCAATATACTGTTTTCAGCACAATGCAACTTATTTTATGACTTACCCTTATGTGAGTGCATTGTAAAAATTCCAAATATAGCACATTTACTGGGTCCTTTTATTTATTCCTTGAAAATCTCTAATAAATTAGTCAGACACCATTTCCCTTTCATGAAGCCATGTTGGTGCTGCTTGATTAGATTATAATTTTCCAAGTATTCTGGTATAACTTTGTAAACAATTGATACCAATACTTTTCCAACAATAGATGTTGGACTAATTTGTCTATAATTACCTGCGTTTTGCCTCCTTTCCTTTTTGAATAGGAATATCACAATAATAGTTTTCCAATCTTTTGGTACTTCGCGGGAATCCAATGATTTTTTGGCAAATTACAGCCAATGCATTTACCATCTCTGTAGCTACCTCTTTACTTATCTCCCTGAACCTGAAGGTTACAGTCACTCATAGTTAATGCTCTATTCTTTTTGCATACTGCTTTTATTTGTTGATTTATAGCCTTGCTGACAGAATAGCGACTATTTGGAAGTCCGTACTCTACTCGATCAATGGCTCCTTTCTGTTACTCTTCTTTTTACCTCTGCCGAAATGGACTGTACATCATCTGAGGCTAGATCATCTCACACAACTGTCCTCATTTAATCTCTTATTAATAGTGCTATCTCACAACTCTCGCATCACTCCAAAAAATTAAATATTCCTGAATAATAAGTTCTAAGTTTTGATCTCCTTGTAACCATTTTTGCATAATAATTATGAGATCATACTTACTTACCTCAATTTGCGCTGTCAGCACAACTACCTTATTCCGTACGCTTTGCATGTTAAGATGCAAAGGCTATAAGTTTTTTTTTCTATTCTTGAACTTCGCTGCAATTTCTAAGCTTCCTTGGTAAAATATAATGTTCACACATTCTGATAAAAGACGATCCAATACTTGTTTCTTTTGTTCCTGACTATTTACAAACATGAAAGTCCCTTACAGTGCTTTGACAGGTCATCCACATCAGTTCTAGGTTCAGCAGTTCAACAGTTAGTCAGTCAGAAACTGCCAACGACACAACAGCCTTACCCCTTTCTCTTTCTCTGGAATCTCTTTAATCAAGGTTTGAGAGCTGATACTCATCACAGGACTCTTCTACTGCACGCCAAGAATTCTTAATTCTGAATCAACATTACTGCCTCCAAAAGAACAAAACAAATATGTCGGTCGCAATTGCACCGAGAAACTCTGGGACCAGCAGCAACTGTAAACAAGAATCTGAACATCCTATGCGGAATTTTTTTTCATAACTTTAAATTCAACTTATCCAAGCTTTAAGACCTGATACACTGCAGAGCATTTTCCATGTTTGGGGGTGTGGGGCTGTTACTGGTGATTGTGTGTTGCTTTTGCTTTAGTGAGTTGTTTGATATATTTGTTTGTTTTTAATCTATTGTTAATAATTCCAGCGTTTGCTTTTGTGTGACTTTTAGAAATGAAAGTGGCTTTCCTTGATTAACTTAAGGAATGTGGCTGTCTTATTCCTTACGTCAAGTTAAAGGCAATGAATTATTTATTAATTTGGATATATCACATTTCTTTTGAATTCTCGATCTGTTGTCATCAACTCATAAGTGGAGGGAAAAGAGTGGTCAGCCTCCTGACTTGTTTATAAAAATAATGTAATGAAAATGTAGAAGACAAAGAATGATAACTATCTGCATCATTGTCTTATGTGATTCTTTCTTTACAAACAAACATTAATTTTAGATACAAGGTGTGGCTGAGATCTTTGTGAAAACAGAAGAAATCTGACCATAGTACCCGAAATGATATCCTGCCAAATGAAGAAATTCGTTGCAGTTCTTCAATATTCTTACCATCTTTATTTTTCTCTCCACTTTAAGGCCAATACAGAACGTTTTAAGACAGAGACTCGAGGGATTAACCATGTAGAGGGTGGCTGGCCCAAAGATATAAATGCAAATGATCTGGAACATACCATTCGTTACAGGAAGAAAGTGGAAAAGGATGAGAATTATGTCTACACACTCATGCAGCTTGGTAGTGTAAGTGAATATGAAGATCTTAATGCAAAGTAGCGTTTCTTTGCTTCCCCATAAAAAAAGTGTTAGTAATTCTAATGTATTTGTAAAGTTGGTGAATTGACTTTTGCTCATCTTTGTAATATTTTTTGGTTTTTGGGAAGTGGTAACATACGACCTCAAAAAGAGCTGTTTTGTCAATGCTAACAGCTCAAAGGATATTTTTAGTAAGGGAATCATCCTTCTAACTTAACTGATTCTATTTTCTTGCATCTCTTTGTCAAATATAAAAAAAGTGACAAATGCTTTGGACTTCAAGACTAAGGACTAGGTTTCTTGAGAAGATGACATCTTGCAAGAAAGCATCTGGTCCCAGAAACTGATCATGTGATCAAACTGACTTTGAACTAAACAATAAAAAAGAGAAGGGTACAAATGAAGATTAATACAGGAAACATGTCTTTCAAACAGAGATAGTAGGAACTGCAGATGTTGGAGAATCTGAGATAACAAGGTGCAGAGCCCGCCGCCTCCACAGCCAACACCTCCAGAGGAAACAGTAGCACCCAGCCCTGTGAGTCTTCACCATCCCCCCCCAGACCTCCCCCTTACTGAGGACGAATGGTCAGTCCTCAGTAAAGGGCTCACCTTTGTCGCCCTCCACCCACACATCAACGAATACTGGTCACGTTTAGACATTGAGCAGTTTTTCTGCCACCTCCACCTCTACGCTTACTTCTTTAACCGTGAGCCTAACCCTCCCTCTACTGACCCCCTTCTCCTGCTTCCAACATACCCCCTCCATCTGGACACCACCCCAAGGCCTCCTACACTCCTTCGACCTCTTCATCTGCAATTACCTTCGAGATATCAATCACCTCAACCTCTCCACCCCTCTCACCCACTCTAACCTCTCCCCCGCAGAACGTGCAGCCCTCCACTCACTCCGCTCCAATCCCAGCCTCATCATAAAACCCGCGGAAAAGGGAGGTGCAGTTGTAGTATGGCGCACTAACCCCTACATCGCCAAGGCAGGCGCCAACTCTCCGACACCTCCTCCTACCGCCCCCTTGATCATGACCCCACCCCTGACCACCAAACCATCATCTCCCAAACCATCCACAACCTCATCACCTCAGGTGACCTTCCACCCACAGCCTCCAACCTCATTGTTCCCCAACCCCATATCGCCTGCTCTGTCTCCTTCCCAAAATCCACAAACCTGACTATCCTGGTCGACCCATTGTCTCCACCTGCTCCTGCCCTACCAAACTTGTCTCCACCTCTCTTGACTCCATTTTCTCCCCCTTGGTCCAGGAACCTCCTACCTACATCCGTGACACCACCCATGCCCTCCACCTCCTCCAGAACTTCCAATTCCCTGGTCCCCAACAGCTCACCTTTACCATGGACATCCAGTCCCTATACACCTGCCTTCCCCATACAGATGGCCTAAAGGCCTTCCGCTTCTTCTTGTCCCGCAGGCCCGACCAGTTCCCCCTCCAATGACACCCTCATCAGCTTAGCCAAACTCGCCCTCACCCTCAACAACTTCTCTTTTAATTCCTCCCACTGCCTGCAGACAAAGGGGGTGGCCATGGGTATCCACATGGGCCCAAGCTATGCCTGCCTCTTTGTAGGTTACGTGGAACAATCCCTCTTCCGTACCTACACTGGCCCTAAACCCCACCTCTTCCTCTCGTTACATTGATGACTGTATCGACGCCACCTCGTGCTACCACGATGAGCTCAAACAGTTCGTCCACTTTACCAACAGCTTCCACCCCAACCTTTAGTTCACCTGGACCATATCTCTCTCTCTCCTTCCTGGACCTCTCTGTCTCAATCTATGGCAACCACCTAGAAACTGATATCCATTTCAAGCCCACCGACTCCACTACCTAAAATACTCCTCCCACTCACCTTCCTGGAAAAATGCCATCCCCTATTCTCAATTCCTTCGACTCCACCACATCTGATCCCAGGATGAGGCATCCCACTCGCATACATCTCAGATGTTCTCATTTTTCAAGGACTTCCCCCTCTCAGTGGTCGAGAATGCCCTTGACCATGTCTCTTGTATTTCCCGCAACTTGCCCCTCACACACCCTTCCTGCAAGAACAACCAAAACAGAACCCCCCTCATCCTCACGTATCATCCCACCAACCTCCAGATCCAATGCATCATCCTCTGACACTTACGCCATCTGCAATCCGACCCCACCACCAAAGACATTTTTCCCTCCCCTTCCGGAGGGACCACTCCCTCTGTGTCTCCCTTGTCCGCTCCACACTCCCCTCCAGCCCCACCACACCCGGCACTTTTCCCTGCAACCGCAGGAAGTGCTACACCTGCCCCTACACCTCCCCCCTCACACCCATCCCAGGCCCCAAGAAGACTTTCCACATCAAGCAGATGTTCACCTGCACATCTGCTAATGTGGTATACTGCATCCGCTGTTCCCGTTGTGGCCTCCTCTACATTAGGAAATCAAGCGGCAGCTTGGGGACTGCTGTGCAGAACACCTACGTTCAGTTCACACTGAACAACTGCACCTCCCAGTCGCGAACCATTTCAACTCCCCCTCCCATTCCTCAGGCGACATGTCCATCCTGGGCCTCCTGCAGTGCCACAACGATGCTAACCAAAGGTTACAGAAACAGCAACTCATATTCCACTTCGGAACCCTGCAGCCCTATGGTATCAATGTGGACTTCATAAGCTTCAAAATCTCCCCTCCCCCTACGCATCCCAAAACCAGCCCAGCTCGCCCCTGCCTCCCTAACCTGTTCTCCCTCCCACCTATCCCCTCCTCCCACCTCAAGCCCTACCCCCATCTTCTACCTACTAACCTCATCCCATCCCCTGACCTGTCCGTCCTGCCTGGACTTACCTATCCCCTCCCTACCTCCCCACATACACTCACCTCTACTGGCTCCATCCCCATCTCTTTGACCTGTCTGTTTCCTCTCCACCTATCTTCTCCTCTACCCATCTTCTATCCGTCTCCTCCTCTCTCCCTATTTATTTGAGAACCCCCTTCCCCTCCCCCATTTCTGAAGGAGGGTCTAGGCCTGAAACGTCAGCCTTCCTGCTCCTCTGGTGCTGCTTGGCCTGCTGTGTTCATCCAGCTCTGCACCTTGTTACCTCATGTCTTTCAAAGTGTTTAGTTCAGAAGAAGCTGGCTGCAGGGAACAACTCTTTTTCAGCAGAATTTAACTAATATTCTTAATAATGACCAAAAGAATAAAACCCTTAAAATAATAGAAGGTCTCAGTTAATGGTGAGTTGGATTTCTGGGATAGCCAAACTGAGAAGAAAGAGAGTTCTCAGAGGCAAGACTCTGGAGTTAAAGAACATTCAAACAAGGAGAGTTCTGACTCAAGGTGACTCACTAAGGTATTAGTGATAACTGCATTGAACGGTGGGCTTATACCCAGAAGGAGGGGATTTGAAGGAAACACCTTGTTAGAAGTAAGTGGAAGAACCAGGAAATTCAACCTATATATGAATCTTTCAAATGGTACTCAGATAAAATGGTTAATCTTACAATTTCTAATAAGTTACCTGACTGATTTTTTTGGGGTGCAACTCAAATGGATATGGAAGGAAATTTAGTTTAAGAGATTTGGCTTAGAAGGTAAGTAGCTGTTCCTTGTATTTTCAAAATCTTTAACAGACTGACTATTTAAGATAGAATGTAGTAGTTGGCTTTCATGATGTTTGATATTTGTGTTGTGAAATGTTTTGGTTTTAACGATGAACCTTGTAACTTCACTCTGCAGTAAATACTTGCATTTTTTGATTTCAAAAATAACAGCATTATTGATCTCAGCTGAAATCATAAATCGTCCAACATCCAACAGTAATAGAATAGCATCAACACAGACTAATAGGGCTTGTCTTTAAATTTTTGTATTAATACGCATGATTTTTCAGGAGTAGAGTGGCTCCTGTTGTACTCTTTTAGACATGTTCCTGCATATGTAGGTGATGAACAACAAAATAAACGACATGCATCTCCTTACTAAATGAAACTTGCATATTGACTGAATATTCTTTCCTGATTTTGTAGTTAATGGAGCACTGCATCAAACAGAACAACGCAATTAATATTTATGAGGAATACTTTGATGATAAAGAGGAATCTGTTGAAAGATTTATCGAACCTTCATCTGCAAAAACTATAAATGTTTTCAGGTAATGGTGCATCCTTGAGTATTATATGGATGTCTCTTTAGATGAAAAATTCCTTGTCAGTGAAAGATTATGGACAATTTTTCAAGGGTAACACCAGCCAGTTTCGAATTGTGAGTAAATAATTATGGAAAATCCCAAGGCAACTGACCAAAAGGTAATGTATTCAAGCTTACCCACAATTTCTTGCAGCTCCACACATAAAGACATGACGAATCTTTTAATTAAAAACTATTATCTGACAACTAATCTTAACTGTAACATCTTCCACATCCCTCCCTGCTTAACATTTTAAAAACAACAATTCAGTTCATCCTTGTCTGAATTCACTACTTTGTTTTGTTCTTCAGATTTGCCACTAAGCTTCTGTCTCTTCCTAGTGTCTGTTACAAAATTCATCCACATTCTTTGAATTAGTCAGTGTGAATGTACTCATAATGTTGCTTCTAGCAGCAGTAGTTGTCTACCCCAGTGGCAGTCGACATCACATCTGCCATCTGTGAGATTCATGTCACATTCTTCAAGGCTCTGGGTATATTCAGGTGCTGTCAGAAATTCATCTGTACGTGCTGGATTGACGATAATCCCGCTAACAGTCTGTAGCAAATATTTGGAATTATAAGGCACTATTTCATCCTCAGCTGGAGTATTGCATTCATTTCTAAGCAACGTACTTTCAGAAGGGCATAAAGGCATTAGTGAGTTAAAGGGTTTTGCGAGAATCATTCCAGGGATGAAGAATTTCAGTTACTGAGGTTGGAGAAGTTGTTTTCTGTTTCTTGGAGAAGAAAAGACTGAGAGGAGATCTGACAGAAGTATTCAAAAATCATGAAAAATTTGAAAAAGGATATGCAGAAGAAAATATTCCCACCTATGAAATTATTGAGAATGAGAGGGCGCAGAATTTATAGTCAGCATTACAAGAAGTAAAAATGATAGAGGAAAATCTTTTTCACAGAATGAATGGATAAGGTCTGGAGTGTAGTGGAGGCACGTTCTTTCAAGGTATTCAAAGAGAAATTAGATTGTATTTTAGAAGGAACTATGTCCAGGATCTCAGAAATTACAGAAGAATGGCAGTAAATGAGATGCTCATTCGGAGAACCAGTGCAGATATGATTGGCTGAAAAGCTACCTTAGGTACTGTTAGAATTCTGTGATACCAAGAGCAAAAGGACAATGGCTGTTGTTATTAGAGAACAATAATTTCAACCCCAGGACCTTGCAGCAGGAGTTCCTGAAGGCAGCATCCTATGCCTAAATGTCTTCAACTGCTTTATCAATGATCTTCCCTCCATGTAAGGTGGGGATATTTGCAGGTGATTGCATAGTCTTAAATACCATTCATTATTCTACAGATGTTGAAGCAGTCTGTGTGTCCATATGCAACAAGACCTGGACAACATTTGTCCTTGGACTGATAAATGAAAAGTAATGTTTACATTACACCAGTGCCAAGCAATGACTATGTCCAGCAAGATAGAATCTAACCATTTTCTCATCACATCCAATAACATTTTCTTTGCCAAGCTCCCCAACCATCATGAACATTGTGAGGATTAGCATTGATCAGAAATTTAACAGCAGTATCAATATCATGGTTATAAGACCAGATCAGAGTCTGGAAATTCCATGGCAAGTGACTCACCTCCTGACTCCACAAAGCCTTTAGAAGGCACAAGCCAGGAGCATGATGGAAGATTTAACCCTCTGACAACTGCTCACCCGAACCAAGACCCACTACCCTCTATGGACAGAACCAATATCATATATAAGATTCCCTGCAGAGACTGTGACAAACACTACATCAGACAAACAGGAAGGAAATAAACAAGTGATAATGGGAACTGCAGACGCTGGAGAATCCAAGATAATAAAGTGTGAAGCTGGATGAACACAGCAGACCAAGCAGCATCTCAGGAGCACAAAAGCTGACGTTTCGGGCCTAGACCCTTCATCAGAGAGGGGGATGGGGTGAGGGTTTATTCCAGAACCCTCACCCCATCCCCCTCTCCGATGAAGGGTCTAGGCCCAAAACGTCAGCTTTTGTGCTCCTGAGATGCTGCTTGGCCTGCTGTGTTCATCCAACTTCACACTTTATTATCTTGGAAATAAACAAGGGTACACAAACATCAATTGGCTACAAAAAGACACAACCAATACTCACTCATCTCTATCCACATGGATAAGGAGAACCACCAGTTCAATTGGGACAACACCAAGATCTTCGGACAAGCAAAGCAGAGACATGCACGGGAATTCCTAGAAGCCTGGTAGCCCATGAAGAAAGCCGTCAACAAACACATAGAACTTGAGCCCATATACACTCTATTGTGAAGGAAAGCTGGAAGTGAGGTAAACCAGCTCAATGGACTCCAGAGTTTAAATACCAGGTAGGAAAACACAACGGTGCTTCATTGGAGGCTGCACTAATGGTGTTACCCAGCAGGGTAATGAAACATCTGCAGAACAACAAAGCAGCTTGGTGAGCCAACATCTGCAACCCAAGCTACAAATCCACTCTAAAAACGTAACACCTGCCTTGATGGGCGCAAGCACTAATAACAGTCAAGAAACTAAATATATCCAAATCAAAGGGGCCCACGTCATTCAACCACCAACTTAAACATTCACTCTGTCTGCACTGATACAGTTAGCAATCTGTACCTTTTACAGAAGGTAGGAGTTGCCGATGCTGGAGAATCTGAGATAACACGGTGTGAAGCTGGATGAACACAGCAGGCCAAGCAGCATCAGAGGAGCAGGAAATGTCAACTTTCCTGTACCTTTTACAGATGGATTTGAGCAACTCTCAAGCTTCCTTCAACAATAACCTTCAAAATCATGGCCTGTAGCACCTAGAAGGACAAGGGCTGCAGATAACTGCCATTTTCTTGCGAAGACATGCATTATTTAAATTTTGAAATACAGAGCCAATCTGGCCTCTTTCAGAATTTGGGTGCAGTGCTGGAAGGTGAGATCCTGCTCCTGTGCTTCACAAGAGTTAGTGGCTGCAAAATGACACTGATAATTGCATCAAACGTTATGAATGTGTAAGTGTAGATGGCTGTCAGACAGAATTCTCAGATGAAACATGCATTGAAAGTGTGAAAATCACCTTATTATCTGAAAGCTGTACTAGTTGATGGACAGAGTTGAAATCAGACACTTACTGGGAGGAGCCGTCATTGGCATACGTGCTTATAAATTGGTTATAGCAATTATGATGATACTCAATCATTCTGTTTATCTATCTGTAGTAGAAGAATGCTGATAATCAAAGGGAACAGAAAATCACTGTGGAAGTGGAAGGCGTCCATGACATTACTTTCACCTCTGTCCCATCCCTCCCCCTCTCAGAAAAGGTTACAGGAATCATCATTCACCTACATCCTTTACCAGCACATCCATTCACTTCAGTCCATTCACATTCTGTGTTAAGCTTGGGGTCACACTTTGGTAAATACATCACAGGCATGTGACTGCAACTGATAGACAATATGAGAGCTGAAATCTCTGACATTGGACAACTACTGGAGATCAAAGCCCTGCTAAGCTCTGTCCAGTCACCAAGCATATGGATTTAGCCATAGGAAACCTGATGGAGATGCTGGCACAGGAAAGGGACCTTCAGTCGAAGATGGCAGAAGCCAAGTGCTGATTCAAGCCAAGGCTGCAGGAGTCTGTCTACATTATAAGTACTGGTCCCAGCAATTGAGCATTTGGCTTCCTTTGTTGAAAGGGTGGCATCTCCCAAGGAGGGCCTGGTTGGGGCAGGGTATTCTGTTTCTGTTTGATATGTGTTTCGATCTACACTCTATCTTGATAGACATAGGTGAGAGTGAGTTGGGGGACCTCTAGCTCTCTCTGAATGCCCTTTTCAAGGAGTGAGGGAGGTGTTATTGGCCCACAAACAGAGAAGAAGAGTGCCAGCAAATCACCTTTTATGGGCTTAATCTCAGCTCACTCCAAGGGTGCACTGCTTTTCCATCTCCCATCCACCAATGACCCTCTTGTCTTTCCAGAAGTTTAGGCTAAGGAGAGTGTATCTCCATCCATGCAGAAGAACCTCCGCTGTCTGAGCCCTCTTGGCTATGACTATCAGACAATAGCTGTCAAGGTCATACTGGATTCAATGGTAGTGCAAGGGTCAGGTCCCTTGGGATGAGACTGGCTACAATAAATCTGCCTGGATTGGCAACAGGATTTTAAAATGGATACTGGCAATCTATATGAAGTAATTGGGAAGTATTCCGAATGTTTGAAGAGGGCCTCAGGAAGATAAAAGATGCCAGGGTTAAGATCTGTGTAGACCCAGAGGCTCAACTCTATACTTCAAGGCAATATTGGCCTACTATGCCCTAAGTACTCACAAAGGACAATATGAGAACACCTGATTGCACCTTGGGGTCTCTTCAGTTTGCAAAGGGTAATGGAGAATATCCTCCAAGGAGCCCCTAGAGTGCTATCTATCTGGATGACTGTTTAATCTCAGGAACTGCTGCAAAGAAACATGTGGATAGTTTGGAGGAGGTCTTTTCTGAGGCTGGCATCCAGCTAAAAAGGGAAAAACATGTTCCGCGTAAATGAGGTAATGTACTTCAAGTACAGAATCGACAACAATGGATTATACCCTATTGAAGAGAAGGTGAAAGACATATACAGGATCTGCAATCCAAGGAATGCAATGGAGTCAAAGTTTCTCCTAGGACTCAAAAATTACCAGGCAGAGATATGGTGTACATAAGGAACTACGGTGACAAAATCTTGAGGGATCCCACAAGTTATCCTTAAAATAATGGAACTAGTATCACACATGGTCCAAACTAAGGAGATGTTTGTCCCTTGACAAAACCTGGAAAGCAACGGAAATGTGATTGTGGGCAAAACAAAGCACAAAGCCCCATTATCATAGGAGTGAGGTAGAACCCTTGATTTTCGGGGAACAGATGTGATGACCCTTCCAGGGTTCGTGGTATACCACTAATTAATTTCCCTGTGGAGCTCATTGAGCATTGGTTCCCTTGGTAAAAGGCAATGGCCTCCCCAATTTGAACTCATCACCTGAGTTTTTTACAAAGTAGTCCCAGAGGGCACTTCTGTGTTACAGTGGTTGTCTCCCCATGCCAGACCAAGAAGCCTGTTTTCAAATCCTACCTCTTCCAAAGATGCGTAAGAACAGATAGATTAACAAAGAAAAAAACAGCAAACCCAGGGAACATAATGGGCTTTGCAGGTAAACTTCTAATTGGCTGCACGGTGATTACCAGTATTGGTTAATAGTTTTGAAAAAAAAATGATGATTTAGTTGTGGAAAAATCATTTGGTCATGTGTAAATAACATTTCTACTATGACAGATAAAGCAGACTCAGGAGCGCTCTTGTGGTGCAGTGATAGTGTTCATATGTCCAGGCCAGGAGGGTTAGGATTAAGTCTCACCTGCTTCACCCCTGAATCAGGCTGATTCGGGAAATATCTATAAAGCAGATTCACTAAGACAAAGCCGGGGGTGGTGTGGGGGGGAAGGCAGACCCATAGGGCTCTTAGTACAGTGGTAGTGTCCCTGCCTCTCAGTCAGGTGGCCCAGATTCAAATACCACCAGTCCAGAGGTGTGTCATAATGTCTCTGAAGGGGTTACTTTAAAAAAGAACACAGACCCAAGAGGGGGCCTACAGAACTGTTTGTGCGAGACTAGGACTGGCCTATGTATGCCACATCTGGTGGATCTCTTGTGTCATTCAACAAATAACAATGTTCCTTTCCAGTCAGGCTTCATAAGTTATTATGAAGCCATTTGACCCATCATGCCTACACCAGCTTGTTAATGAGCATTGTTAGCTTGGGCCGATCTCCTGCTTTTTCCCATACAATTGCATGTAATTTTGTATATAGATAATCATCCAAATCCTTCTTGAATAATAGTGAAAACTGGTGTGTGTCATCTATCAAACATGTTCCATCACTTCTAGCCTCTCTTTATCTTCCATCAATTTCCTTTCTCACTCTAGAGCTGACTGAAAAGCATCCCTCTCCCCTCCATCACTCTAAAACCTTTCCCTTTTAATTTTGACCCTATAACATCATCTTCCACGTGTCTTCTTTCCTCTCTATCCCTATAGTCATTATTGTGTCCACACCTGCTCGTACCCTGATCTCTCCACTCCACCTGCTTTCTCCATTTATGTGACATTCTCAAGAAATCATCTGGTATCCAAACATTACCATGGACTTGTCAACATATTGGATTCCACAACCACCTTCTTTCTATCTCTGTTATCTCCTTTGCCAAGGGCCCTCAGTTAACCCACTCCAGGACCCATCATAGGTAGACTGATAACAAAGCGTAGAGCTGAATGAACACAGCAGGCCAAGCAGCGTCTTAGGAGCAGAAAAGCTGACATTTTGGGCCTAGACCTTCATTATTGGCCCGTAATGTCAGCTTTTCTGCTCCTAAGATGCTGCTTGGCCTGCTATGTTCATCCAGCTCTACACTTTGTTATCTCGGATTCTTCAGCATCTGCAGTTTCTATTGTCTCTGATAGGAAGACTGATGCCACCTTTTACGACTACCTGCTTCCATTAACAAGATGGTTTTTCTGCCTCTGACTCAGTTAAGTTCTCTTCTCTTGCCTATCTTTCTTCCCAGTCTCAGGAGCAGCAGAGGATTTCTCTCCTGAATCCCAAATTTGAAACATTCAGGTCTTGACAAACTCTGTGTTCTATGTTCTTGAGAAATGATGTGTGAAGTAGCAAGATGAGACCCAAAGTAATGATATTTCAAGGGCCAGGCACCTGACTGTAGGTAAATGAAATATTTGAACCTTTTTCTCTTGTCATGTGTTAGAAAGTAACAGGGAGTGTTTTTGGCAGTAGAAGTGCAAATAACTCATTTTATTCTATAATCTTTACTAATAGTCCAGAGAACTTTGTGAGGGGTAGGTCATGCCTTACAAACCTTATCGAGTTTTTTGAGGATGTGACTAGTAAGGTTGATGAGGGTCAAGCTGTGGATGTGGTGTATATGGACTTCAGTAAGGCATTTGATAAGGTTCCCCATGGAAGGCTCATTCAGAAGGTCAGGAGGAATGGGATACAGGGGAACTTAGCTGCTTGGATACAGAATTGGCTGGCCAACAGAAGACAGCGAGTGGTAGTAGAAGGAAAATATTCTGCCTGGAAGTCAGTGGTGAGTGGGGTTCCACAGGGCTCTGTCCTTGGGCCTCTACTGTTTGTAATTTTTATTAATGACTTGGACGAGGGAATTGAAGGATGGGTCAGCAAGTTTGCAGACGACACAAAGGTCGGAGGTGTCGTTGACAGTGTAGAGGGCTGTTGTAGGCTGCAGCGGGACATTGACAGGATGCAGAGATGGGCTGAGAGGTGGCAGATGGAGTTCAACCTGGATAAATGCGAGGTGATGCATTTTGGAAGGTCGAATTTGAAAGCTGAGTACAGGATTAAGGATAGGATTCTTGGCAGCGTGGAGGAACAGAGGGATCTTGGTGTGCAGATACATAGATCCCTTAAAATGGCCACCCAAGTGGACAGGGTTGTTAAGAAAGCATATGGTGTTTTGGCTTTCATTAACAGGGGGATTGAGTTTAAGAGTCGTGACATCTTGTTGCAGCTCTATAAAACTTTGGTTAGACCGCACTTGGAATACTGCGTCCAGTTCTGGGCGCCCTATTATAGGAAAGATGTGGATGCTTTGGAGAGGGTTCAGAGGAGGTTTACCAGGATGCTGCCTGGACTGGAGGGCTTATCTTATGAAGAGAGGTTGACTGAGCTCGGTCTCTTTTCATTGGAGAAAAGGAGGAGGAGAGGGGACCTAATTGAGGTATACAAGATAATGAGAGGCATAGATAGAGTCGATAGCCAGAGACTATTTCCCAGGGCAGAAATGGCTAGCACGAGGGGTCATAGTTTTAAGCTGGTTGGTGGAAAGTATAGAGGGGATGTCAGAGGCAGGTTCTTTACGCAGAGAGTTGTGAGAGCATGGAATGCGTTGCCAGCAGCAGTTGTGGAAGCAAGGTCATTGGGGTCATTTAAGAGACTGCTGGACATGCATATGGTCACAGAAATTTGAGGGTGCATCCATGAGGATCAATGGTCGGCACAACATTGTGGGCTGAAGGGCCTGTTCTGTGCTGTACTGTTCTATGTTCTATGTTCTATGTTCTAACTGTGAATCAGTGTCCCAGCTTGATTGACAGCTCTCCTTGTTTCATTTCTACTAGTTTTGCAATATTCATTTACAGAAACTAAAGTGATTTCAAGTGTCCTGCAGTTCCAGGTATTGAAACTTTAAAGGGTCTGCCCGACACTGTTATTGAGCTACAGGCAATGAACATTATCTTTTGTCTATCACTGCTGTGTTTTGCTCTGCTGTTTTCTCCTGGAGTTTATAAGGCAGTCATTGGTTGTCTGAAAACAGGAACTGCAAGGGAGATGTGACAAAAGGGAGTGGGTGGGAAACTAGAGGTTCATGATTACAATATCGTTAGTTTGCTTGTCATAACCAGGGAACCGGATGGGAATATTTTGGGAATTAGTCTATGAGTAAGGCAATGTTCTCTGTAAGTTTGGATGCTGTAGTGTCACCATGCTGAAAGTATCCCCAGAGACTAAGAAATGCAAGTGATATTGTCCCTCACAGATTCGGTTCTCCACCCTTCCATAGTGTAACACCTTGTCCTGCACGGGAGAAGATATAATGTCATTGGTTGTCTGGGACTGTATTTTGTGATTTCAGCCATAATTGAATCACAGGAAGTATATTAAAATATTGAGGAATGAGGATGTGTGTGGTAAATATGTACAGGTGAGACAGAATATTTAGATGTTAGCCTTGAATTCTGAATGTCGGGGGTCTTGCTGGTTAAGAGACGGGGGTGTGTGGATTGAGCAGTGTGAGATATTGGTGGTGGGGAAGGAAAAAGATACATTCCCCAACTTGAAATCATGAGATCTCTTCTGGCAATGCTGTTTGAGAGTGCAAATCCTGAAACTGATCTTTCTGGCAAACTGTTCCCCCGCACTTCTGTGAGTGGTTCCTGGCTGTCTTGTGAAACCATAGCATTGCTCCTTTTGCCCACCAAGATTGGTTACAGCATGGAAAAGGCCCTTCACTCGGTTCTGTCCATACCATGTCTCTACAAAAGCAATTCAGACAGTGTCACTCCTTCACCCTTTGCCTTCAGCTGGGTACAAGTCCATCTGACTTCTTCCATTTGCCCTGGTGTTTATAAGAATTGGCATTACAGCAATTTTTATTTTTGCAGCTTTCCTTTAGTAAACAGTCAGCCATTAGGAAAGGGAAGGCTGCTTGTATCATATGTTCTGCAACATGTTCTGTTCTGGGTGGCACAGTGGCTCAGTGGTTAGCACTGCTGCCTCACAGTGCCAGGGACCCAAGTTTGATTCCATCCTCGGGGCCTGTCTGTGTGGAGTTTGCACATTCTCCCTGTATCTGCATGGGTTTCCTTTGCGTGCTCCAGTTTCCTCCCTCAATCCAAAGATGTGCAGGCTAGAGGGATTTGCCATGCTAAATTGCCCATAGTACCCAGGGATGTTTAGGTTAGGTGTGTTAGACGCAGGAAGTGTGGAGTTAGCGGAATGTGTCTGGGTGGGATGCTCTTCGGAGGATCAGTGTGGATCTGTTGGGCCGAATGGCCTGTTTCTGCACTGTAGGGATTCTATGATCTATGATTCTATGAAAGCTATCTGGACCTCCTGCTATTTAATCACACCAGTAGGATTGAGCAGCATTGGAGTCACTGGAACTGGAACAAAAATCATCTAGATGAGGTGAGTAAATGAATTTTGTGTCTTATTCTCCTCAACCTGAACAGATATTCGTATGTGACTCACCACATAAACACAGTGACTACAAGAGCAGATCAGAAGCTAGGAGTGCTGCGGCAAGTAACTTGCCTCCTGACTGTCAGAGCTATCTGCCATCTACAAGGCACACGTTAGGAATGTGAAGGAATGCTGCCCACCTGCCTGAATGAGTGCAGCCCTAAAAGCACTCAAGCAGCTTGACACCATCCAGGACAAAGCAGCCCGATTGATGGGCACTACATCCACAAGTATCCACTCCCTCTACCACCGACACTCAGTAGCAGCAGTGTGTACTATCTACAAGAAGTACTGCAGAAATTCACCAAAGACCCTCAGAAAGCACCTTCCAAACCCATGACTGCTTCCACCTAGAAGGACAAAGGCAGCAGATGTAAGGGGACACCACCATCTTCAAATTTCCCTCCAAGCCACTCACCATCCTGACTTGGAACGATATCGTCATTTTTTCACTTTTGCTGGGCCAAAATCCTGGAATTCCCTCACTAATGGCATTGTGGCTCAACGCTTAGCAGGTGGACTGCTGTGTTTCAAATAGGCAGTTCACCATCACCACCTTCTCAAGGGCAAATAGAGAAGGACAATAAATCCTGGCCAGCCAACATTGCCCACATCTCACAAATGAATTTTTAAAAATGTGAATCATTGCCGCATTGCCAAAAATCAGAGCATGTGAATTTTGCATCTCTGGAGTTTAGGATTTACTTTTTTTTGAAAGAATGTCACCACCTATTTTATTAAGGATCTTGTAGGGTGGAGAAAACATAACAATGGTTTGTTTGTTCATCGTCAGTTCTTTGAAAATTGGTTCAGAATGTCTAATTACCATATTATTCTCTGAGTAATGTTTTAATTTAAAATTGAATGTAATGCAGCATCAAATTTTCTGTAATCAAAACAGAAATAGGCCATTCAGCCTCTCAAACCTATACTGCCATTCTAGATCGTGGATGATTATCTACCTAAATGCTGTTTTCCCATTCTGTCCCCAAATCTTGATCTTGGAAAATAATCCGTTAGTTTTTGTTTTATTACTTTGTTGAATAATAATGTTTCTGAAACATACAAAAACAGAAATTGCTGGAGAAACTCTGCAGCATCTGTGCAGAGAAAACATTAACATTTCAAGCATCACTGCACTTGAAACATTGAAAATTCCCCAGCAATTCCTGTGTTTGCTTGTTTCAGGCCTCTAACAACCACAGTTCTTTGCTTTATAATAATGTTTTTGAAATGTGATATATTGACAGGGGTTGTAAAAAAATCTGTAAAATCTGCACAACGTATGTTTCTAAACATTTTAAAAGTTATACAGTGACAAAGTCTTTGATCAACAGCCTTTTTCTTTTTTTGAATTAATTAGTTACTTCATGTGTATTAATGTCAAATGACCTAAAAGCAGACAGCTGCAGAAATAAATATGTGGCAGGATTACATTTTAGAATTATATCACAGAATTTGAGTAATGAAGAAAACCCACAGTATCATCTTGGTTCCATTTATTAGTGACCCCAATGAAGTTAAGCGGACGGTGTCTCATATCTCATGGCATCCAGATCAAGGCCGAAAGCTGGCAATTTCTTATTGTTGTCTGGAGTTTCAAAGAGCTGCTGACAATATGAGTTATGAATCATACATCTGGGACCTCGGTAATTCATAATAATGTGTTGTAGAGCTGTTATTGATCTTACTTGTTTCTTAGAACTTAATTAAAAACTTTTAAAATGTTATTCACTAAGCTGTTCAGAGAAATGGACAGAGGAAGTTTTGAACACTGACGAATGCATCCACTGAATAACATCACTTTAGCAATCACGTCTGACAGGCATTACTATTCAAGTAGATCTCACCAAGTGGTTACAAATTTGTTGTGCTGGTTACTTGAATCAAGAAACCAAAATTGACCTGAATTTTGAGTGATGCCAGTCAAAGTACACACTGAATTGGAAGTTGAGATGAAGCTATGAAAAAGATGGGAAAAATGAATCAACCAACTCGTATAATGCCACAGTGTAACATTCCTCACTAACACCTCACTCCCTAAGTACAAAATATCTTGTGGGAGAATCAGAAAAACCAGTGAACAGTTTAGGCAAATGAAGAATATTGACTAAGATTCCCAATCTAAGACATGAAAAATGTAAAAGGCACAGATGTGGAAGAGTTGAGAACAGAATAAATTCTTAATTTTGTATGGCCCACGTCAATGCATATTAAGTTTGAGTGAATTGTGTCAGCTGTACTGTTTCGTGTCCTGCTAGTGCTAGAGTATAGCGATTATTTGGTCCATAAATCTGTGAAGACTCATCTCTAATTATCTACTAACTTAATCCATTTCATCCTTCTTTCAGAAATGTGTAGGGTGATATAGTTGATTTTTACAGAATATTCTTCTAACTGTTGGCAAGAAACCAGATTCCATGTTCTGAATAATTTTATTGTTGATAACTCATTTGTAAGCCATTTGCCTTAACAAGCAAAATCAAACTTACAGCTTGTGTTTTGTTACTTATTTAGTGTTGTTTTCTGTAGTCTCTTATCACAGTTGCAGGGCTGCCTTCCTTCTTGATTCACTTCAGAGAATTATCATATATTTATAACAATGTGAAATAACTGCACACAGTCCAGTATCCTTTCATCAAGACACCTTTTATTTAGTTGAGTGCAGTACACTGGCTGTGGCCAGCCAGCTCAGAGTCAGTCACCTGAACTGAGGACATTCCCCTGTTTATATTGGTCAGCCAGCACTTTCTGATTATCCTAGGTAAACAACCACAATCAAAGATCTCGTAGTCCACAAGATCCACCTGGTTCCAATCACTACATCCTTCCCCCAACTATGTCCAGTGATGTCGGCCTGGTCTTTCTCTTGTAGCTTTTCCTGTGATGTTTTTGTCCTGGGTCTGGTTTCTGTGACTCCCACTCTGATGCAGGCGCTATGTACTGGACTGTAGCCTGTTTTTTGCACCCAGATCATCTCAGGAGAGTTTCCACCTCTTCTTCTAACGGTTATGGTGTTGATGCTGCAGCCATCTCGGACACCGAGGTTTCTTCGAAACTAGATGGAGGGGGTTACTAAACTTCGTCCACTGAATTAAATTGCCAGTCCCACTTAGAGGAAGCATGTGGCCAGCATTGCCGTTCCTGCTGCTGTTTCCTAAACCAACCCCACCTCCTCAGGCCTGGGAATATCAGGTTTAACCTGGCACAGAGTTTTCTTCCCATCAGCAAGTCTGCTGGAGCTATTCCTGTTGTTTCTTGAAGGTTGGCCCTATAATTGAACAGGACCGGGACAGTTTGGCATTGAGTGATACTTTAGGCTGCTTCTTTAAGTCTGTCTTCAGTGTTTGGACCACTCTTTCCACCAGATCATTGGACAATGGATGGTTGGAGCTGACCTTATGTGCCCCGAACCCACAGCACCCATTTTGTGTGCGTTGTGCAGGAACGCAGTGAAAACACCAGTTGTGTAAATAATTTTATTCAATATTCCAACTTCAACTTGAGGAAACACTCAAATTCCCTGCTGTTTAATGATGTTCCATTGTCTGAGACCAATACATCTGGGAGCTCATGTATTGCACATGATGCTCACAGCTTCTCCAATTGTCATCCCTGAGTTTGCTGAATGAACTTTATGCACATCCAACCACTTTGAATAGGCATCCATAATGACCAGGAACTTTGAGCTCATGAAAGGACTGGCATAGTTGACATGTTACAGTGTCCAGGGTTTACCCAGCCATTCCTACGAATGTGGGGGTGACTCTGGGATAGTTAAGTCCCTTCTAACTGAAAATGCTGTGGATTCAGTTGTAGTCAGGACTACTCATTGCTTTTCATCTGCCCTGATGTCATTTGCCTGGAAAAAGTATCACATTCTTTCTGTATGCTGGGCCCAGTCTTTGACAGCAGGATCAAACGAGTCAAGCTTCCCAAATAAAGGCATGATGCCAGAAATGTTTGCCCCAACTCCAAGACGACTGTTACGAGTGTATGTTCTTCAGGGATCTATTATTTTCACACGTCACCATTGAAATAACCGCATATAGGCCGGTATCCCATCACCAAGACACTCTTTATTTACTTGTGCACAGTGTACCGGCTACGGCCAGCCAGCTTGGAGTCAGTCCCCTGAACCGAGGAGACTGTAGATCCCCATTTTATTTTCCCTTTTTTATGATATCGCAGTCCAGTAAGAACCTCTTCCTCACAAACCTTGGACACTGTAACATGTCAACTGCTGTCATCCTGCTGTCAAAGACTGGGCCCAGCCAGTGCAGAATCAGTCCCCTGAACCAAGGAGATTCTAATCTCCCTTACACTCCTGTCATATAACAGTAGAGCTTATTCCCCACACCCGCCCCAACCCTGCAGCACCCATTTTGTGTGTGTTGTGCAGGGATGCAGTGAAAACACCAGATGTGTAAATAATTTTATTCAATATTCCACCATCAGGAGAAACATCAGTGTGGCCAGGGAACCACTGTCAAGCAGAGCCTAGTAGGGGCAATGCTTACATGAAAGAAAAATAAGTAAAAGGGAGCATTAGGATCGAATCTAAATAGAATTGGAGGCGTAAATAAAACACTACACACCCCCATGGTGCCCACCTTTCCCAAAAGGCATTGAGAACATTGGTGGACACTATATGCTCCCTCTCCAAGTACATCCATGCTCCAACATACCTTTGGTAGCGAGGCAAGCAGTTGGCAGAAATGACCTCCAAAGCTTGTACTATTTATAGCCAGCCTGGTCAATCCCCTGTTTATATTGATAACCCGGTTTCTCTGGCCCAAGTTAACAACCCCAATCAAGGATCCCATAGTCGATGAGATCCACCTGGTTCCAATCAATACACTATGGGACATCACTGCCTCATAATCAGTGTGTAGGTTGTACTTGTGTAAATGTCATATCTACAGTTTGTAGAATAAGCAGTAAAGGTATCAAAAACACGACCATAGCTCATCACCCAAGAAACATGAATCATAAACCTGTGTTTTTGTTAAATTAATTCATTATATGTGGGTGTCACAGGATGGGCCAGCATTTGTTGCACATCCCTATTTATTCTTGACAAGTTGGTAAGCTACCTTTTTGTACTTGCCATTTTGTAATCCAAGCCTGAATGTTGTCCAGGTCTTGCTGCAAGTGGATCCAGGCTGCTTCATGACATGAGAAGTCATTAACAGTGCTGAAGACAACACTCCAGTTAATAGTTTCAATTTACTTTAAGCCTGTTGTGATGGATTTTGGTATCTTTCTTGTTTCATCATCATTTGCTCACACCTCATTCCTTGAAGAGAAATTCTCCAACAAATGTCTTTGTCATTCTGTAATTTGCCTTTGATAGGTATGCAAGTGTGGCCTTGGATGAGACAAAGTTTCATTTTTTTCTCCTTGATGAAAATATGAGACCATTTATCCAGACAGAATAATTCTAAATGAAAGTTATCATGTTTAAATTGATCTGTGGTTTGTCCAAAAAGGTTTGGTTTAATTATAATTCTGTGATCCAATCATTATGTTACAGGAATTCATATTTAATCAAATTTTTGTTCTATAGAAAATACAAATAAGCATGACATGGTAATAAAGCCTGTATCACCTCTTCTGTGTCTGGAGTACAACCCAAAAGATTCACATATTCTGGCTGGAGGTTGTTACAATGGACAAATGGGTCAGTAAGTGAACACTGCAATATAAGTGTGCCAAAGCTTGCAATATTCACCAATGTAACAATTTTGACTAATTTCCAAGTAATAGAAATTACACAAAGTCACAGTAGTTGGTACAGGAATTTCTGTACCAATCTAGGAATTTATCAAAATGTTTTCAGCATTATCTTGTATGAACTGTATTTAGAAAATAAACAGGCTAGTTGTCATTGAGTGAGGTCACCTGTGTTCTAATTCTGTCACATTTCAAGCTTTTCATAAACTGGAATCAGGAGGTGTCTTAAAAACAAAATCCTTTTCTTACATAAAATTGAATAAAAAGAGGGTAAGAAACCAGGAAAAGCGTGGTTAAATTGACAACGATAACAAACTATGTAGTTCCTGCATCTAGTGACTGATCAGGCAAAAGTAACTGTAAACGTACAGATGCTGCTGAAAACCTGAATATTAAGACAAATTACAGCAGAAATTTTTAATGTTAATGATTATAGTCTCTGGAATTTAGAAGAAATGGAAATTATCTTGTTGAAAGATATAAAATCCCTAGAAGATTGACAGGCTTGACACTAAGAAACTCTTTGCCTCTTGCTGGAGAGTCTAGAACTTGGGATTGCAGTCTCAAAACAAGTGGTCAGCCATTTTTATCAGTGAGAAAATTAGTCACTTAAAGGGTTGTGAATAAAAGATCCAAATCTTTTTCACCAAGGCAGAGTAGGCACAGATAAAATATTGAGAACTTTATAACAGTAATTAATTACACTGAATGTTTCTTCATACAACTGTTACAAAACTAACATCAAAAGGAGGTCTCCAACATTCAAATATTTGCTGTACTGTTAGAGACCCACATTTTACTTCTCTTATCAAGGATACTGGGACACACGGAAAGGAAGCCAGGCGGTTGAAATTCCAACAATTGAAGTTGGTCATCGGGATCCTGTATACAAGATTATTTGGTTACAGTCTAAAACGGGAACAGAATGTTTCTCTGCTGCTTCTGATGGGCAGGTAACTGCAGAAGGAAAAAGAAAACATATATCATATATTCCTTTGTTCATAGAGACAGCTAATTTTCCTGCCACATAACACTGTTGTAGTGCTCCAATAATGCACTGGAAATAGTTTGACAATGGGAATTCACCCTTCAGTTTTTAATCTAAAGTTTTTCATTGTAATTCATTCATGAGAGACTTAGAACATAGAACATAGAACAGTACAGCACAGAACAGGCCCTTCAGCCCACAATGTTGTGCCGACCATTGATCCTCATGGATGCACCCTCAAATTTCTGTGACCATATGCATCTCCAGCAGTCTCTTAAATGACCCCAATGACCTTGCTTCCACAACTGCTGCTGGCAACGCATTCCATGCTCTCACAACTCTCTGCGTAAAGAACCTGCCTCTGACATCCCCTCTATACTTTCCACCAACCAGCTTAAAACTATGACCCCTCGTGCTAGCCATTTCTGCCCTGGGAAATAGTCTCTGGCTATCGACTCTATCTATGCCTCTCATTATCTTGTATACCTCAATTAGGTCCCCTCTCCTCCTCCTTTTCTCCAATGAAAAGAGACCGAGCTCAGTCAACCTCTCTTCATAAGATAAGCCCTCCAGTCCAGGCAGCATCCTGGTAAACCTCCTCTGAACCCTCTCCAAAGCATCCACATCTTTCCTATAATAGGGCGCCCAGAACTGGACGCAGTATTCCAAGTGCGGTCTAACCAAAGTTTTATAGAGCTGCAACAAGATCTCACGACTCTTAAACTCAATCCCCCTGTTAATGAAAGCCAAAACACCATATGCTTTCTTAACAACCCTGTCCACTTGGGTGGCCATTTTAAGGGATCTATGTATCTGCACACCAAGATCCCTCTGTTCCTCCACGCTGCCAAGAATCCTATCCTTAATCCTGTACTCAGCTTTCAAATTCGACCTTCCAAAATGCATCACCTCGCATTTATCCAGGTTGAACTCCATCTGCCACCTCTCAGCCCATCTCTGCATCCTGTCAATGTCCCGCTGCAGCCTACAACAGCCCTCTACACTGTCAACGACACCTCCGACCTTTGTGTCGTCTGCAAACTTGCTGACCCATCCTTCAATTCCCTCGTCCAAGTCATTAATAAAAATTACAAACAGTAGAGGCCCAAGGACAGAGCCCTGTGGAACCCCACTCACCACTGACTTCCAGGCAGAATATTTTCCTTCTACTACCACACGCTGTCTTCTGTTGGCCAGCCAATTCTGTATCCAAGCAGCTAAGTTCCCCTGTATCCCATTCCTCCTGACCTTCTGAATGAGCCTTCCATGGGGAACCTTATCAAATGCCTTACTGAAGTACTTAGTGAATGGTTTGAAGTACGTTGGTTTCTTATGCTGAACATAGAACAGTTATTGGGATAAAAAGGGAAGATCTCATATGCAACAAAACAATTTTGGAGAGAAAACTGAAGGATCACTGACAACAAATTTAGAATTTTGGGTGCTCTAAATCACAACCTAGAAATAGAGTATAATGACAAACTTTTCACTGTGTAGTGAATTTCAACAACTTCATATAGTATAGGAATTTGAAAATTTTAATTTAAATTACTTGTTAATAAACATTTTTATCTTTTTACATCATACACAGTCTATAAAACATTACAGAAATCAGAGAGATGACTACATGTGAGATTAAAAATTATTGTAATAAACACACAGAATTCACTCCTAAAACTTTCTACTTTATTCAGTATTAACACTCGTTGATGGGAACAAGTTGGTTACAATGTACAAACTCGAGCACAAACTAGTCAACATAAAAAAGAGAAGCTATGTGTTTTGGAAGGACGAAACACAATTTTTGTAATTGATCAATGTTGATATTTTAATTGACCAGCCAGATGTGTTATGGTGTACTTCTGGGGCAGGTAGAACTCAAACCCAAACTTCATGACCTAGAGGTAGGGAGACTGATACTGCATCATAAGACTTCAATTCATTATGTATTATTGTCATCCAATACACAATAGCAACATTGAATACAAAATACTGCAGCTGACAAAGAAAAATGGCATAATAGAGTCATAGAGTTATACAGCATGGAAACAGACCCTTTGGTCCAACTTGTCCATGCTGACCAGATATCCTAAATTAATCTAGTCCCTCTAGTCCCTTCCTATTCATGTATCCATACAGATGCCTTTTTTAAATGCTGTAATTGTACCAGCCTCCACCACTTCCTCTGGCACCTTGTTCCACACACGCATCACCCTCAGTGTGAAAAAGATCCCCCTTAGATCCTTTTTAAGTCTTTCCCCTCTCACCTTTAAACCTTTGCCCTCTAGTTTTGTACTCCCATACCCTGGGAAGAAGACTTTGGCTATTCACCCTATCCATGCCCCTCATGATTTCATAAACTTCTGTAAGGGCACCCTTCAGCCTCTGATGCTCCAAGGAAAATCAACCCAGCCCATTCAGCCTCTATCTATAGCTCAAACCCTCCAACCTCAGCATCATCCTTGTAATCTTTTCTCTACCCTTTCAAGTTTAACAACATATTTCTCATAGCAGGGAAACCAGAGTTAAATGCAGTATTCCAAAAATGGCCTAAGAAGTATCCTGTACAACTGCAACATTACCACCACTATCTCTTGTACTCAATGACTTTCACTTCTGTTATTTTAACAGAGGTAGCAAGCGCTTTATAGTTGTGATCAGTAACTTCTAACCTTATTTTTAAAGCAGATAGGTTAAATAGATCAGAATGGCAGGAATAATGAGGTGTTGTGTTGCAATTCTGTTTGTCATTTTCTCTGTCAGAGCACAACAAAGCTGAACCGAGAGGGGAGGCTAAACATGGACATGGATTTTCTGAGGGCCAGACAATTATTATTCCAGCATAGCTGGGAGTTGTGTGTGGCGACCCTTCAGAATCCCCATGGTAGCAAACTCCAAAGGAATTACCTGGGAAATTGAAGATTTCACTGGGCAACTCCTCTACACCTGAAACCCTCTGAAAATGTTATTTAAATCAGAGAGTTCCGAAGTTTCTGTTGCAATGAAGTAACTAGTTACTCGAGAAAAGTTTAGACCATTAAATACATGGTCTAACTCCTGAGTGACTATACAACTGATTCAGCTCCCTCAAACTTCAACCAGAAACTCTGACCTGATACCCTTGGGACTCGACCTCCCCTTTCTCCAACACATAACTGACACCTGATAGCAATTATCAATTTATTATCTGATTGATATTGTTATACATTAAACTGATGACCTTGTCTTCCTTTCTAACAGGATAAACACTTGATGTACTTTATTTACTGTGAGGCATTTGGAACTCCTCTGAATTAGTGAAAAGGGCACTGAGTCAGAGTTCTTTCTTTCCTTTAACACTATTAGAATCTATGTTCTTGATATATCTTTTGTGTCACTTTAAGTTAATTTTGTGGAAAAACCTTAGCTAAAAATCAGAAATATTGTTTATTATTGATCATGTATGGCATCCAAAGGTAACAACAGGAATGTTAAATTGTGGTCTAATGTCTGTAGGTACTGTGGTGGGATATCCGGAAATTGAGTGAACCTGTAGAGAGACTCATTCTGGACGTTACAAAGAAAGATGATCCAGATATTGCATATGGAGCTGTTTCACTCGAGTTTGAAAGCACCATGGTAACTATCATTGGTACTTTATCTCAAAGCCATGGTTTAATGTTACAAAGTACTATAGTAATGAAGGAAATATTCTTGTATAACGTAGTATGTCAGTTTGGTAGTCAAAAACTTGAAAATTGCTGCGAAAGGTTTTGTCAAATCTTGTGAAATCTTTTCATCTTGTGCACGTCTGGATAATTTAGAGTAATACCACTTAAAGGGAAAATTATCATTAATACTGCATGAGGAGAGAGTGCTGAATTTTTGGAAAGTGCACTCTGCTTGTTAGATACATTGCCAAATTCTGATTGATCAGGGCATTGCCACGAGAAATGAAACAGTGAACGGTAGAACACACAAGTGCGCCACGCTGCGAGACCGACTGACAATAATCTATTTGTTGTCAACATGAATCTTGCACATTCAGGCATATGAAGCAGATGTTGTACATGTGCGTAATCATTTCTAACGCTGAATATTATGATGTGAGTTTTGCAAGTGCAAGCTGGTTGACAATGGTCACTACCTTGCTGCAAACAACCAAAGGAACATGCTGTTTCATACAATCTACCTATCTTTAATACCTGATATCTCACCAGTACTAAAGTTCATATACTACATTTCAGCAGCAAGGGTGACTGCTTTATAGTGCAGAATAATATATATCAAAGCCATCCTACTGGATATTGGCCACGCTGGTAAAATCATTTCTCACCCTTATGATGCAAACACATGAAAGCAACTATGGCAATCCTTCTTGGGTCTTAAAGAGTTTTAGGTCTACCTCACACTACCCTGGAAGAATATGATGACTGAGAATTTTGAGCAACAACTGGATCTAGCTGTTTCATACTGCTGCTATACAGCAGCAGCACATGGCCGCCGCTAACAGGATGCTGCTGTCAAGCTAGAAAGATGTTCTGCCCATCATACAAATGAATTTTTTTCAAAAAGAGGAAGAACTGCAGATGCTGGAAATCAAGAACAAAAACAGAAATTGCTTCAGAATCGTTTTGAACAGTTCTGAAGAAGGGTCACTACACCCAAAACAATAACTGATTTTTCGCCGTAGATGCTAACAGACCTGCTGACTTTCCAGCAATTTCTGTTTTTTTATACAAATGAGTAATGTGGTATATGAATTTCATTGCCTGCTGTGGTCAGATATGTAGGTCTTACATGCCAAAGTCACACCATTTCAAACAGCACATCTGTTTGGCATACATCAAGAAAGTTACTGACCATACCCAATCAACTTGCGCATGTAAAACTAACAGTCCAGAAACATTGACTGAGTAATCCTGAGAGGGCAAAGAAGCATGCTGACCACCAGTTTAGGATTGGCAGTTGGGTTTACAGTGTGGCAGACTTGAGTGTACTGAAATCTACCTATATTAATAGACAGGTCAAAGTAAACACAAAGAACTGCTGTAAATCTGAAACCACTGGACAAACAACTATGAAGGGTCATTTGATGTGAAACATGAACTCTGTTTTCTGTTCAAAGTTGCTGCCAGGCTTGCTGTGTTTCTCCAGCTCTCTCCGATTTTGTTAACATATAGGTCCCTATTCTTCATGGTCAGATATTTTTAATGAACCTGTTCAGAGATGTTATTACACTCCTCTGAAGTAGGTGGGATGTAAACCAGGCACTCCAGGCTCAGTGATAATGGGAACTGCAGATGCTGGAAATTCCAAGATAATAAAATGTGAGGCTGGATGAACACAGCAGGCCAAGCAGCATCTCAGGAGCACAAAAGCTGACGTTTCGGGCCTAGACCCTTCATCAGAGAGGGGGATGGGGGGAGGGAATTGGAATAAATAGGGAGAGAGGGGGAGGCGGACCGAAGATGGAGAGTAAAGAAGATAGGTGGAGAGGGTGTAGGTGGGGAGGTAGGGAGGGGATAGGTCAGTCCAGGGAAGACGGACAGGTCAAAGAGGTGGGATGAGGTTAGTAGGTAGCTGGGGGTGCGAGGAAGGGATGGGTGAGAGGAAGAACCGGTTAGGGAGGCAGAGACAGGTTGGACTGGTTTTGGGATGCAGTGGGTGGGGGGGAAGAGCTGGGCTGGTTGTGTGGTGCAGTGGGGGGAGGGGATGAACTGGGCTGGTTTAGGGATGCAGTAGGGGAAGGGGAGATTTTGAAACTGGTCCAGGAACTCCCCACCTATGTCCGTGACACTACCCACGCCCTCCACCTCCTCCAGGACTTCCAATTCCCTGGCCCCCAACACCTCATATTCACCATGGACGTCCAGTCCCTGTACACCTGCATTCCGCATGGAGATGGCCTCAAGGCCCTCCGCTTCTTCCTGTCCCGCAGGCCCGACCAGGCCCCCTCCACCGACACTCTCATCCGCCTAGCTGAACTCGTCCTCACACCCAACAACTTCTCTTTTGACTCCTCCCACTTCCTACAGACTAAGGGGGTGGCCATGGGCACCCGCATGGGCCCCAGCTATGCCTGCCTCTTTGTAGGTTACGTGGAACAGTCCCTCTTCCGCACCTACACAGGCCCCAAACCCCACCTCTTCCTCCGGTACATTGATGACTGTATCGGCGCTGCCTCTTGCTCCCCAGAGGAGCTTGAACAGTTCATCCACTTCACCAACACCTTCCACCCCAACCTTCAGTTCACCTGGGCCATCTCCAGCACATCCCTCACCTTCCTGGACCTCTCAGTCTCCATCTCAGGCAACCAGCTTGTAACTGATGTCCATTTCAAGCCCACCGACTCCCACAGCTACCTAGAATACACCTCCTCCCACCCACCCTCCTGCAAAAATTCCATCCCCTATTCCCAATTCCTCCGCCTCCGCCGCATCTGCTCCCACGATAAGACATTCCACTCCCGCACATCCCAGATGTCCAAGTTCTTTAAGGACCGCAACTTTCCCCCCACGGTGATCGAGAACGCCCTTGACCGCGTCTCCCGCATTTCCCGCGACACATCCCTCACACCCCGCCCCCGCCACAACCGCCCCAAGAGGATCCCCCTCGTTCTCACCCACCACCCTACCAACCTCCGCATACAACGCATTATCCTCCGACACTTCCGCCATTTACAATCCGACCCCACCACCCAAGACATTTTTCCATCCCCTCCCCTGTCTGCTTTCCGGAGAGACCACTCTCTCCGTGACTCCCTTGTTCGGTCCACACTGCCCTCCAACCCCACCACACCCGGCACCTTCCCCTGCAACCGCAGGAAATGCTACACTTGTCCCCACACCTCCTCCCTCACCCCCATCCCAGGCCCCAAGATGACATTCCACATTAAGCAGAGGTTCACCTGCACATCTGCCAATGTGGTATACTGCATCCACTGTACCCGGTGCGGCTTCCTCTACATTGGGGAAACCAAGCGGAGGCTTGGGGACCGCTTTGCAGAACACCTCCGCTCAGTTCGCAACAAACAACTGCACCTCCCAGTCGCAAACCATTTCCACTCCCCCTCCCATTCTCTTGATGACATGTCCATCATGGGCCTCCTGCACTGCCACAATGATGCCACCCGAAGGTTGCAGGAACAGCAACTCATATTCCGCCTGGGAACCCTGCAGCCATATGGTATCAATGTGGATTTCACCAGTTTCAAAATCTCCCCTTCCCCTACTGCATCCCTAAACCAGCCCAGTTCGTCCCCTCCCCCCACTGCACCACACAACCAGCCCAGCTCTTGCCCCCCACCCACTGCATCCCAAAACCAGTCCAACCTGTCTCTGCCTCCCTAACCGGTTCTTCCTCTCACCCATCCCTTCCTCCCACCCCAAGCCGCACCCCCAGCTACCTACTAACCTCATCCCACCTCTTTGACCTGTCCGTCTTCCCTGGACTGACCTATCCCCTCCCTACCTCCCCACCTACACCCTCTCCACCTATCTTCTTTACTCTCCATCTTTGGTCCGCCTCCCCCTCTCTCCCTATTTATTCCAGTTCCCTCCCCCCATCCCCCTCTCTGATGAAGGGTCTAGGCCCGAAACGTCAGCTTTTGTGCTCCTGAGATGCTGCTTGGCCTGCTGTGTTCATCCAGCCTCACATTTTATTATCTTATTACTCCAGGCTCAGGGGTAGGGACACTACTAGTGCACCACAAGAGCCCTTATTCTTTGCAGTTTTTAAAAACATTTTTAAATCTATTTTTCAAATCAGTCTGATCAGATATTATTACACACCTCTGGTGCAGTTGGGTTTTGAACCCAGGCCTCCTGGTCCAGCAGTAGGATTACTACCACTATGCCACACGAGAGTCTCATAAAGTCTTCACAGTTGGAAAGAACACATACAAGCACTGCATCTATTTCAACTCAACAAAAAAAGGTGACAACCATTCATTGGTTCATTTCTCAATGCCTCTGATCAATTAGTGTCAACCTTCCTAGTTTAAAATTAAAACGAAACTTGATCATTGACTATCAATCAACATGAACAAGTGCAATTTCCATAGCATACCTTTAACAATCAGAGTCCACTTGCTAACCAATCAACACTCACCTGACATGCATTATAAATGTTGGTTTTTCCCTTGAATCAATATTCTTGTAAACTGTCTTGATGCATGTAATATGAAAAGCTTTGACTGAATATGGCTTTTTTTGGTAATATTCTTATTTTGTGTCAAATTGGAATATTGAAACAGAGTTGAAACCTTTGTGAAGAGGGGAATTTTTAAGAATTGTATTACCTGGGCTTTGTGCATACATATCATGGATTGCTCACATGCAGCATTAGCAGAAGGCTGGAAGCAGATTACTCTGCCTATCTGGGGAATGATGTACATTTGAAATCTCACCATCAGCCTCCTCACCATTTGCAAACTCACTAATCGCAAAACATTATGTACACCATTTTGCTTATTGCATGTCCAATATTGATTTAAATGTGGTTTTCGGGAAAAAGTAGAAGAAATCCGGGATAAAATTGTTTGAAATATGAAAATGTGTCTAAGTGATAAAAGCAAACTTTAATCCTGCAGATGTCCATGATGTTTTTCCTGGACTAGTGTTACGACCAGAAATAGCAGACTAACTAAATTAGCCAAACTAGCACTAAATTCACAACAGAATAACATTAAAATATTCAATACCCCTCAAAATTGCCCAATTGTTCCTAACCAGACTTCACAAATAACAGATCTTGGACACCAAGTTTATAATTTAAACAAAAATAATAATTTATTATTAATACTGATGTAGCCGGACAGAGCTAATGCAGCAAGGTCATCTAATTAATCTCTGTGATTTTAAACCCAACCTTCTTTGAACAGAGCATCCCACTCACAAGACAGATCGACAGACAGACACAGTTAAGGGGATAAATTAAAAATAAAATAAAAGAGCTTGTAACTTGCTAGTTAAATTAAACAGTTTCAAATATCAATCCCTAGCCTGCGTGCAATCCTTGGATAATGAATTTCCATAGCCACGTAACAATATATCTAATTTCAAAGTCAGCGGTGAGTGTAAGCAGATTCAATAGATTTCCAGAAGCATTTAGTTATTTTTTTACAGGCTGGGAATTTCTTTTCTCAGAACATTCAACAATTTTAACTGGATAGAAAGCTAGAGAAAATAAAAGACAGCAAACAGTCCCAAAACTTCCAAAATTACTCTGCACTTGCCAAAACCAGTCAAAATAGGTTTTCTTTTTTATCTTCTCTTTTTAATCAATATTTTCTGTGGTTACCTGGTCAACATCCGTCCCCCCCTGCCAACTGACCAAATCAACATCCAACCAGCTGCAAGTCCAGGACATTGCAACACTTGATGCCAAATTGTCCGTGTTCCTTAGCTTAAGAATTAAATTGAATTATCTTCCAGGCCAGCCACTCATAACAAACATCAGTGTTTGTTGTCATCTCTTTTAAAAAACACAACTCTTCCAAGTTCTATGAATCCTAATCTCAACTTCCAGTTCTACAAAAAAAGGGAGAAAAATAAAAGAATGATAGTGAGGGTTTCTATATCAGTAAGTACAAATTTTATGTAAACTGTCCCTTTTTCTGCTTGCTAGAATGTCTGTCTTTGATATTCATTGATGTTACAATTTAATTTATAATCTAATAAGGATAAAGGGGACAAATGTTGTATATTACTCATTTGATTAAACAGTTATTCCAGCAGGTCATCTTTATGTTTATTACGAATATTGTCTCAATCGTCCTTTGTCTTATTTTTAATTGTTGAAACTGATCTTATGGGGTCCCCTCATAAGATATGTTCGCCGTTGATAGTGTCTTCTCAGAAATGCCTCTTCACTCCCCTGTGAACAACAGGACTTTACTGTATAGCTTAGGAGAACTGAAGAGCGAAGATAGCTATCAAACATAATTTGGAATAATACTAACCCTATGACAGTGCATTCCAAACTGACAAATCATATTTTAATAATTTGCTCACTTGTAAATATCTTGATCTGTTTTTGTGGATGAGTTTTGTAGGATGATCAGGCTATAGATTCTTGTCTTCATGCTGCTGATGAATGAAGGAGAAAATGAGGAAACTTGAAGGCACCAGTTTTTGTAAATAGGAGATAGGCAGCAATGGATGCATACTTTTTAAAGTTTCTACAACTTGGTGAATTATTCATGTACAGAGTTTATAAGTTGTGGGAAAAAGATACATCAGAAATTTATGGATTCTCCTGGCATCAAGAGATAGACTTAGGCAGGTTTGAATTCTTATTAAATAATTTTTAGAATTACAATGCTACATTTTTATATCAGAAATAATTTAGTTCCATTCTGTGAGGTGGCATAGTTGGCTTACTGGTTCACACTACTGCCTCACAGTCCCAGGCACCTGGATTCAATTCCAGCCTCGGGCAACTGTGTGGAGTTTGCAGATTCTCCCTGTGTCTGTGTCAGTTTCTTCCTGGTGCTCCAGTTTCCTCCCACAGTCATAAAGATAGAAGGCTTAGATGAATTGGCCATGCTAAATTGCCAATAATGCCCAGGAATCAGTAGGTGAAATGGATTAGCCATTGGAAGTGTAGGCTTACAGGAATGGGATGGAAGGTGGGATGTTTTTCAGAGGAATGGTGTGGATTCATTGGGCCAAATGGCCCACTTCCACATGGTAGGGTTTCTATGATTCCCTTGTTGTATTATTCAATCTGATACAGAATGGATTTTTGTATGAAAATTTGCAGTCCTTTTGGCTGCTAATTCTAAAGCATAATCCTCATTTGAAAATATTTTGGCACTACAAAGTTACAGCATGAGGTGTGATATGGTGCAAAGTCAACAAAAACGATTTATTAAAAGTTGTCTAATTCAGATTATCTGGGAATAGTAACTTTTCATTTTGCTGTCTATTTAAGTTTTTTCACTTTTTTAAAACATAAAAATAATTCATGTTATCAAACATTAAAGAAAAGTGATACTATTCATCCAACCATTCTTATTTTATTACCAGACTTTATTTGGTTAATTTGGAAGATTAGAGAAAATTATTTAAGTTTAATGAATATGAAGTCTTAATCAATTGTTACTGAATCATCTTTTGCCTCTATAGCCAACCAAATTTATGGTAGGCACAGAACGAGGTGTCGTAATATTGGGAAATCGAAAAGGGAAAGTCCCAGCTGAGAAGATTGTCTCCACCTTCACTGGCCATCATGGTCCAATCTATGCTGTCCAGAGAAACCCTTTTTACCCAAAGAACTTTCTAACAGTTGGGGACTGGACAGCCCGAATTTGGTCTGAGGAACTCAGGGACTCATGCATTATATGTACTAAGTGAGTAAAATACATGATATGGAGTAATAGAAAAAAATGTTCTGATAACTTTATTTGTACATGATATTATAAATAGATAGATGTGTTTGGAAAATGAAAATTTGCATTTAAAAAAATCCCCAAAGTCCATGAGAGGCTCCATAATTTTCTGACGTAGCCTTGATGGGAGACCAGCAAAGGCATGGTTGCTTCACATATCCATTATTTGTGAGTTTCTTGATTGATTTAAGGAGGACTGAGCCTGTATTTGTCTCTTAAAATGCAAATTACACAAGACAGGACAGAGCTTGGGCCACAAACATCCTAATCAGGAAGTTCCCACTCAAGACTCTTCAAGAAAACCTGGCATATTAAATGTCTTTTGCAAGGTGTATCATAAATGAGTTCCAAACTAGGTTGCCGATCTGGACTAACATTTTATTTAAAAGTAAATTTAAAACATTTTTCTAGATTGGCCTCCTTACTGAATGGGTCAGTCCGATCACTAACAGATTTGGAAAGGAATGTTGGTAGTTTCATTCTCCGTGTGTAGGAAGAGAGTCCTGGATATCACAGCAGCAACTCAGGCCAAAGTTATACTCAAAATGATGCTTACATTTACATGCCCGCCAAATCTTGGCAATGAACCAGCTAACCACTCCAGCTGTCCCTTGGAGCAAAAGTCACCCCTTTTAGCACTGGTTTCTGTTGTACAGAGATTAATCAGTCAGATTTTATATTAAAAAAAGAAACGCTTCAATGCCTCAAGTACCTGCCTTTCAACTTAACATATGCATCACCTTATTTAATACAATGTCTAGACCCCAACATTAATGCATTTATTTGATGTGGAAATTGCTGAATTGCACAAATTTGTAACAAAGGAAAGTTTTATTTATATGCACCAACTGTGTTTTAGTTCTTGATCTATGTATTTTCAGTAGTTTACATAAAATTTTATTTGCTATGCTATAAACAAAATATACTAAGCATATGTCACATGGAATGTTCTCTGTCAGTGCTGCTCCACATTGTACTAAGCAGTGGTCTCATATTCTCAATTCTTGATCTTGGCTTTGTAATTTTGTAGGTGTGAAACGTAACATGTAAGTTCAGTGATCCTGGAAGGGAGCTTCCTAGGAATTGGTGCAAGCAAGCCTTGTGCAGGAAAGATGGATAAATAAATCAACAAACATATTATCTGATTTTATTTTGCCTGATCAGAAGTCTGTGAGTGTACTGGTTTCTTCCATTAGAGACCAGTAACAACTAAATAATGGTAAAAGTACTCTTAAAGGGGAGATTAGAAATGATATGAATATGCTAAGGGGACAACTTGTAAATGTTTTATATTTCATCCATCTGTGGGCTAATGTGCTTTTCACCTGTCTAATGTTATTTATTGTTGAACAGCTGTTTAGTCGTTTATTTCTTTTAAATTTTCATTTATACTCTGGTCATTAACAGAATGATAATGTAGATTGTTTGAAACTTCTGTTGTAGGTTTCACCTTAAATTCATTTTACTGCAGCATCGAGAATGGCTCTGGTTTGATTCTTATCTTAGTCAACTTCTATTCACCTTTAATAAGGCATATAATCTGATGAGCATTGTCAGCTGCACTGTAATATTCCAAAATCCTTGTCTCTTCATATCTCAGAATAGAGCAGATACATATTTAAATAGGAAAAAAAAGCCTTAATTTCTCTAAATTGCTAGCTTTATACTGATTGTTACCATTCATGTGGTGTCAGTTTACAACTTCCAAACTCCACCATTTGTAGAATAAGGTAAGTAGTCGCTGCAAATAAAAGTTACCACAGTTTTTGAATTGCGTTTTCAAGTTATTCACTATGCGATAAAACTTCAATATGCAGAGACGATGGAATTTGGTATTTGAACAAAAAATATCCAGAAATAAAGAGAAGCTACTAACTTCAATAGTGTAAACAAATCTTGAGGATAGTTGTTTAGTTGAATCCACCAGGTGGAAGTAGCGCTAAATATGTAAGAAGCAACCAATTCTCAACCTCCAGTCTTTAGAAAAGAAAGTTAACATATTCTATATTTGCAGCAAAAATTAATTGCACAAAACAATGTAGCAACATTTTTAAAAAATAATAACACAAGATATAAAAATTATCCTAGTGCTTTGGGGGTGGTTGGGGTCTCTTGTTGCAAGTCCCACCTGCTCCAGAGATGTGTAATGCCATTTCTCAACAGATTGGTTAATAAATATCCAAACAATGTATTATGGAAGAGTGAAAAATGATTTCTGCATATTATAATGTAAAATAACATGTTTGAGGTGTCTTTGCCAGAGGCCTGGGTTGAAGTCCCATCTGCTCCGGAGGTGTGTCATAACATCTCTGAACAGGTTGATTAAAAAATATCTAAATTGCCAGGGGCTCTGGTGGCATAGTAGC